>NC_064822.1:129534700-129837731 GCF_024166365.1 Elephas maximus indicus
CATTTTTACTTTTTAATGAAGAAAAGCAGTTGATGTCACATATTTGTTTATTCAGAAAGTATAAGTCCCACCCACTTTAATAGTTAATGTGCATAGTACTAGGAATTACATGGTAAACAAAAGAGATTTATTTTTAAGAAGAGAAAACAAAAATATGATCACATTATTAAAAATGGAAACTCTCAAGGTTCTCCTACCATATATAACCACAGATAGTGTTTTGTTATGCTTACTTACAGCCCTTTTTCTTTTGTACTTGCTTTTTAACATAGCTGTAATCATAGTATACATATATACATTCAGTTTTTACCATGCCGTTTTTGTTTGTTGTTGTTAGGTGCTGTCAAGTTGGTTCTGACTCATAGTGAACCTATGTCAAAAAAACCCAAACCCACTGCCATCGAGTTGATTCCAACTCATAGCGACCCTATATGACAGAGTAGAACTGCCACATATAGTTTCCAAGGAGCGCCTGGCGGATTCGAACTGCCGACCTCTTGGTTAGCAGCCGTAGCACTTAACTAGTATGCCACCAGGGTTTCCCTAGTGAACCCACGTACAATAGAAAAAAAAACTTCCCAGTCCTGCGCCATGCTCACGATCGTTATGCTTAAGACCATTGTTGTAGCCACTGTGTCAGTCCATCTCGTTGAGGGTCTTCCTCTTTTTCGCTGACCCTCTACAAAGGGTCATGCGTATGTCAGTTTGTCGTACTGCGGGGGCTGCGTGTTGCTGTGATGCTGGAAGCTCTGCCACCAGTATTCAAATACCAGCAGGGCCATCCATGGCAGACAGGTTTCAGCTGAGCTTCCAGACTAAGACAGACTAGGAAGAAGACCTGGCAGTCTACTTCTGAAAAGAATTAGCCAGTGAAAACCTTCTGAGTAGCAGTGGAACACTGTCTGATATAGTGCTGGAAGATGAGCCCCCCAGGTTGGAAGGCACTCAAAAGATGACTGGGGAAGAGCTACTTTTTTACATAGTGTATCAAAACATTCTTCTGTGTTGCTACATATCTGTCATAATTTTTAAAGGCCATAAATTCAGAATGATGTTTGGGGCATGATATTCCTTAACTAGGTCTATTAGTTAGGCGCTCCAGATGCACATGATAGAAACCTAACTCAAATTACCTTAAGCTTACAAGGGAGGGAGTTGATCCGCTTATGAAACTGGGAAGCGTAGAGGGTTGTAAAGTAACAGGAACTTAAAGTTATTACTAGAATACCATCTCTTTTCAGGCTCTAGGCTCTGACCTCTTCTCTGTGCCTCCTTCTCAGGAGGCCACTCCCAATGTCACGTCAAAGATGACTGCCAGGTTTACATCCTCCCAGCCAGCAATCCCAGCATATGGAGTTTGTCACTTTCCTGATTGTTCCAGCAAGAATCCTGGGGTGATTCTTGTTGAGTCACATGCCTAACCCTAGAGTTTAGGAATGAAATCAAGCATATCCAAACCATCTGAACTGAGAATGAGGAAGAGGTGGCTCTGTAAATTGATGCTGAAAAGAGAAACATGTACCTGCACCAATGGTATATCAAGCTCATTTAATTGGTCATTTTGAACATGAAGAAATATCAGTGGACTAAATGAGCGAAAACACCCTTGTTATTATAGAGGTTAACAGTGTTTTTATAATACTCTCACATGAGTCAAAGATCATCAAGCTTGTTAGCCCCATTTGTCTCTAGCAAAATTAAATGGCAGTAGAAAGCCCAAAATTGAAGAGGAGAGGTATTATCTAAAAGAGAAGAAAAGCAGGCACAAGGCAGAAATCGCAGAAGGATATCCATATGTTAAGTGGAATGCCATTACAAGTTGTCTGTGTCACCCTTTCTAACATCTCTGCCATAAATAATCGAATCCTAAATGTGTATGTGTAGGCTTTAACTACTAGAAGACACAAGCACTTTTTCACTAGTACGCTGGTCATTTGACTCACTGTGCTTTCTTATTTCAAAAGGCACAACGGCTCTGTAAACGTTGTGGTCAGGCATGGAGAGCTGCAACACTCGAAGGCTGGAAGCTGTATCATGACCCTAACGTAAATGGAGGTATTTCAGTAGATTTTATCCTCAGAGTTGGGGATAAAAGTATTTAGTTCTAAATGCCCCTAGTTGTGAAGTATAGCTTTTCTTTTTAGAAAAGGTTGAGATAAGGAGATCTCAGTTTAAACACTCTAAATTTTATTTCTTTTACTGTTTTACAGGAATGGAATTAGAACCTATTGAAGGGAATCCTTATAGATGCATTTGGAAAATAAGTTGTTGGAGAATGGCAGAAGATGTAAGATACAACAATATTTTTTGAAACTGATTTTTACTTTAATTAACTGAAGACCTACTGACATGCTGTGAAATGTTCAGAGTAGCTATGACTAAAGTTCCTGATTTCAAGCAAGTTCAAATCAAATTGAGAAATTGGGGTGGGCAGGCTTAACTACTAAACAAAATTATTGAGACAGTAAATAATAAGACTTAAATACTGATATAAGACAAAAATACAAAGGAGGTAACAAAGGAGTCCAGAGAAAAAGCATTGGGCTAAAACTAAAACTGGCTTCCCGGGAAAGAGAATTTAATTGAACTTTTTAAAAAATGAATAGGATTTGGGTTGTTGGGCATGAGAAGAAGAGGAAGGAATTCTAGGTAGGGTGATGGTAAAACAGTGCATAGGTTGGGAAACTCAAGGGAATGTAGTTCTACCAGATTGGAGCAGAAAATGCATAGAAGGAGATAAATAGAACTGTTGTAACGTGACATCTGCATTCCTAAAAATCATCATGCTATGCAAAATTGTACAAAAAACCCATAGAGAGCTTAGGGGGGAAATGGCGTTAAGGGCACAAAGTTCTTCAGTGATGCATAGAAAAAATAAAAACTTAATAAAAATGGTTGCAGTTTTACAAATGCTAAATGGTTAAGAAATACATAAATAATGCAAGAAATATGGCACTTTACCTTGAAAACAACCTATAGTTTTCTTGTGGAAGTGGACATCAGAAGGGCTGCAGCTTGTCAGTTATTGTGAAGAGGTGGAAGGAGGGTTATCTGACAACGAACAAAAAATTGTAACACTGGATGAAGATGGGCATGGCTTATAATGCACCTGGTGAGCTGAGGTACCTGGTAGATGTTTGAGATATGTCAGTTTTGTGTGTTTCTAAGCAGCTGGGTTCATTTGGGTACAGTTTTCTGCGTTCACTTAACGTTTCTTGTGAACCACATCACATACAAACAAATGGAAAATTTGCATAGTGTCAGATTGTTTCCTGATATATCAGTTGTGTTGGGAAAAATTCACATTTTCAAAACATGAATTATAGCAGAACTGCCTGTAATGGGTAATATCACTAAACAAGATAAATTAGGAACAAGCAGTGTGATCCTCAAATGCTGCTCTGAGGGTTTAGAACTTTATACCATAGGTAATAGTGGTGAACCATCAAAACCTTGAGGGTGCATACCAGCCGTGTTGTAAGGATAGCATGGCTGTGGAAAATAGGCTTAAAATTGAGGGCCTGTCCTAGGAGAGTATTGGTAAGAGTGGAAAGAAAGGGAGAAGTATGGTCAGGACCATTGTTTGGGTCCAGGAGGCAGAGGAAGACGTGGTTATGTTTCCGAAGTCTCTTATTTGGATGAGAAGAAACCCGAAAATGCCACCAATAGAAGCCCAGAAGTTAAAACGAGTAATATGATGAACACACTAATTCTAATTAGGACTTTGATGCAAACTGATGAATAACAGATCCTGAGTGCCTTGTTTTGATGTTGTACTTAGGCCAGAATCAGATGTTTTGAAGCTTCCCTGGAGAAAACACCTATACAGATTCCATCGCAAATAAAATTTGACTATTTTAGATAATCAGACCATCCATTAGAGTTGGATCTGCTTTCACACTGTATTTGAAATTTAGATGTTTGACTTTTTCTTAAGAATTTCAGCATTGATCATTTCATCAAACTGAATCAAGTGAATAAATTTAATTTAGAAGAGGTTGCAAAATTCCAGGTGATTATGAAGAAAATTGCATACTAAAAACCGTTTCAAATTTGTTTATGTTACATTTATTGTATTTCAGGAGCTTTTTAATAGATATGAGAGAGCAATTTATGCAGCTTTAAGTGGGAATCTCAAGCAGGTATGCAAGCTATTTTAATCAGTTTTTTCCTATAGAATGAAATTGTTGGTGTTAGGTGTCATCGAGTCAGTTCCGACACATAGTAACATGATAAGAGTAGAGCTGCCCCATAGGGTGTCCAAGGAGTGGCTGGTGGATTTGAACTGCCAACCTTTTGGTTAGCAGCTGAGTTCTTAACTACTATGCCACCAGGGCTCCAGGAATGAAATTAGATACTTAAATATTCTAATAGTCATATATAATAAATCTTAAAACTTAAGTTACTTTTTTAAGATTAGCAATGAGATATATCATGGAGCAGAACAGTGACTTGTGCTGTTTAATTTGATGTACCCATACATGCATGTTTTAATAAATGAAATCAGACTTGAATTTCTAACTCAGAATTGTAAATTTAATTGTCAACGCACATTTATTGATGACTATTTTTAATAGTACTCATAGCATATCCAGAAGTGTACCACTAAGGTACAGTGACTGGATGTTTCACAAACAGCCTTCTTCCCCATGCCCTCCTCCCATCATGAGATTATGTCATAATGATGAGTTGAAACTCCATCTTATATCAGCCTGGAAAATTGATTTTTATTGTGAATTCAATATGGAAAAAATTCTTAATAGTTCAAATTTCGTAGAAGTTACAGTTTGAAAAAAATGATTATTCGGTATGATTTTTTTTAAATCTATAGTTCCATGTTATTATAAATGAGTTTATAGTCCAGGTCAGTGGATATAACTGCTTTTTGTTTCTTTTTTGTTGTTGTTGAATATGTGTGTGTTTCTGTTTTGAAATGGGGGAAAAGCTTCTTCCTGTCTGTGACACCTGGGAAGACACAGTATGGGCCTACTTCCGGGTGATGGTGGACAGTCTGGTAGAACAAGAGATCCGGACATCAGTCATGACTCCGGATGAAACTGAAGAACTCCCTAGAGAATATTTGGAAACAAAGTGAGTTTGTTGGTTTGTGTTTAGCCATGTTGTGCTCTTTGAAGTTTTTCTTTTTTTTTTTTAACAGCCCTTGCTAATAACAGTATTTTACTTTCCTGTTCTTTCATTCAAAGTTGGACCTTAGAAAAGGTTTTTGAAGAACTTCAAGCTACTGATAAAAAGGTAAATATTAGTATGAACGTTTTAAGATCTCTGGAATAGGAAATTGTAAATGTTATGCTATTGTACACTGTAGCTGAAATGAAAAAAATACATGAAACCTTATTCTCTTCTCACTTCTTTTCTTGCCTGTTACCAAATGAGAGACATTCTTTAAAAGAAAAAAAAAACATAATTGCGTACTTAAATGATGCATCATTTCTGTTTCTTTGGTTTCATCTAAATATGTGGTATGCATGTAAGCTAATTTATCCCTTTCCTTTTGAAAATTTAAAATACGTAACGGAAAATTAACAAAACTTCCTTTTCCTAGATCTCAGTTAAAACTTCTTCCCAAACCCTTTACGGTTACTTTCATTGCCCTCAGGTGGTGAAAGATACTAATATGTATCCTTCTATATCTTTCTCCATGCTCCTACAAATACGTGTCAGTAATGTAGATACCCAGATATAGGACTTCAGTTTTGTTGTTATCTTTTGCACCATAATACGTACGTTATTCTACAACTTGATTTTTTTTTTTCATTGAAGGATAATCTCTTCAAATTGGTGGATATGGATTAAACTCAACCCAACTTATTCTTTTTAATAAGTACATAATGTTCTGTAGAAAGATGCATAGTTTTTAAAATCATTCTCCTGTTCCTTTAGGATAAGTTTCCTGAAGTGGGGTTGCTAGGCTAAGAGTATTTATACATTAAATTAATTAGCGAGTTATAGCAATTAATTCATATTCCCACAAGTAATTTATTAAAGTGGCCGTTTTCCTGCATTCTCACAGTTTCGAATGGTCATACTTTTTACTTTTTTGTCAGCCTAGCAGATTAAGTGAAATAGGAGTTTGCTGTTTTTCTTACATTTCTGTTTACTTATAAGGCTGAGCATGTTTTCATGTTCACTGACCATTTGTGAATTTCCTGTTTGTATCCTTTACCAGTTTTTTTGTTGAGTTTTATAGGAGCTCTTTGTATAGTAAGTAAATTAATCCTTTTCTGTCAAGTGTTTATTACCAGTCTGTTATTTTAGAGATTCTAGTTAATGAAATAAAACAAACCTAAGGATTAGGTATAAATATTAGAAAGGAGTGGAGCATTTACATATGATAAAAGTATAGAGCTAGAAACAAAGACCCAGTAAGTTACTAGACTTAATAAGAGAATTTATTAAAATAGGTAAGTATAAGACAAAGTTACAAAAAGTCATAACCTTTCTCTTCTAGTTAGAACTGGTTAGAAAAGGATTGGCCAAAACTATAAGAATATCTAGTAATAAATTTAATGCAAGGATTTCAGGACCTTTGTGAGGAAAGCTATGTAATCTTGTTGCAAGTCATAAAATAAGACAATAAATAGATACATTATGTTTCTGGATGAGAGGATTTAATATAAATATGTCAGTCATTTTAAAATTAACACAGAAACCTAATGCTTTGGGGTATTATTTCTAGAAAGATAATTTCCATGTAGAAGATTAAGTGAGAATGGAAAGAAATTTTTGAAAAAAGAAAAAAAGATACAACAAAACAGTATGGAATTGGCACAAGAATAAATAGGTCAGTGAAAAACAAAAGCTCAAATTCAAATATATATGAGAACTGAGTAGATGAGAGGTAATCTTTCACAGCAAAAGGGATGGTTTATTAAGAAACAAAGCTAGATCCCTACCTCATGCCATGTGCTAAAATAAATTCCAAATAGAACAAAGGCTTGAATGTAAAAAGAATAAAAACTGAAAGAAAATTTAGACAACTAAATAAAAATTAAAATACATTTAACAAAATCAATTAACTATTTGTGTTGAAAAAATCAAGTTTCATGTTACTTGTAAATGGTTTTCTTTATTCTGTAACTAAGCACTGTTCTGGTGATTTTTGCTAATCTTGGTGCCATATGCAGAAAAGAATACCCAGCGAATGCTTAAGTAGTGCTGCTCGTATTGAAAGAATTCTTGTAGTTTATTTTGCTTAGGTCACATGTGTCCTTTCTTTCTGGTCAACCATTGAGTGCCACGGTAAAGAGTAGTAAAATGTAACTAAAAGTTTAATGACATTCACAAAGATTAAATTGTTACAGTTCTCTACTTTATCATTCAGCCTTGAGTATATTTCAAAGGTAGTATCTTTCCCATGTTTCATTTTGTTTTGCTTTTCTAAAGCCCATCATTTTGAACTTTTTCGTCATACATCTTCCTTCAAAAGTTTGGCATTTCTTATTTAACAGTGAGTACGTACTACTGAATGACCACTGAAAGATTTATGAAAATGTAAAATATTTTTTCAGAGAGTTCTGGAAGAGAATCAAGAACATTATCATATAGTTCAAAAATTCCTTATCCTGGGAGACATTGATGGTAAGGTATTATAGTTTTATTTTACCTCCCATTTTCTTAATTTTCTCATAATTTTGTGAAAGGTTATCAAAACAATGTATATGAGTAAGATCTTTTAATCTTCATAAATATCAACTGTTTGAATACAACTATTCACTTAGTTGTTATTATAAAATAAAAACAGTCTGAGAGTGTGTGGAGAGTTTTATATGATGGCTATTAACAGTGAGACAGAGGAATGAGTTAATGTTCTTGGTAGTGTTTATTTCTCTTCTTTTGATTTTTGTCCCTATTGTTGAATCTTTTCTTTCATGACTTGTAGGTTTGATGGATGAATTTAGCAAATGGCTTTCCAAAGGCAGGAACAGTCTACCTGGACACCTCCTCCGCTTCATGACGCATCTCATTTTGTTTTTCCGAACTCTGGGACTACAGACCAAAGTAAATAAGAATGAACAGCCTACCTTTTTTTGCAAAGCTGATGCTGTATATATCTCTTCATGAAAACACACTACTTTTTTGTTGCTATTTGTTAGAAATAGTGATAAGGATACAGAAGTCTCGCATGGTCACTCAGTGATAACTTGCTGTGGGTGACCCTTTAGGGTTCTATCTATAGCTGCAGAATGCTGGTGGTTGCCAGTTTTTAATAAATTCATAATTTTATTCTCATCAGTACCCAACTCTACATCAAACAGTTGAGCTATCTGAGCCAGGCAGTTCTGTGTGAGTTTTTAATCCTTTGTTTTTTCTTTTTATTTTTTTCTAAATGTTTGATAACATTTTTGTCAGAGTACATGTAAAAGGCAAAATGATTCAGTACTTGAAAGGTTGGGCTTTGGAGTAAGATATCCTGGGTTCACATCCTTACTTAGTAGCTTGTAAATAATTCTGGGTAAATAAAACCTCACTAGGTCGTAGTCTCTTCATCTGTAAAATGCAGACAATAATAGTAACTACTCTCAAAAGAGTTATAATAAGGTTAAATGAGGCAATACTTTTCTAAGCCCTTAACCTGGCGTATAGTTCTTGGCCAGTGGTAAATACTAAAATTATTAAAGGGTTCAGTAGCAGACTTTTTACTGGACATGTTGCTGGTACATATAAGCAGTTGTGTTTATAACTGAGTTTTGAATTATGTCTTTTTTTCCTCTGAAGGAAGAAGTTTCTATTGAAGTTTTAAAGACATACATACAGGTAAACCTTGAGAGCCCACAATTTGATTCTTTTTTTCCTCTTTTAATGAAAACAAAAATCAGAATGGCACTATTTTAATATCCAGGGACAGGAAAGCCATCAGAATCCATGAAAGATCTTTTAATTATCATTAGTACATTTCTTTTGAATTTAAAATTATTCTGTTTAGCAGCACAAATTGATGTCAATATGAATCTCTCCATTTTATGTGTAAATATGCTTGATATTTTGAAGTGAACTTTTGTAAAGGCACTGCTGATCCCAGAACTTGTTTTATTATTGACATACTTTAATTTTTTCTATGTTTCAGCTTTTAATAAATGAAAAACATACAAATCTCATAGCATTTTATACCTGTCATTTGCCTCAAGACTTAGCTGTTGCCCAGTATGCATTATTTTTGGAAGGTGTTACAGAATTTGAACAGCGCCACCATTGCCTGGAGCTGGCTAAAGAAGCAGGTAAAAATGATTGAGAACTTAGATAAATTATTATTTTGGTTTTAGTAACATTTGTCTTACTTTTAAACCATTTCTCTTGAGGAAAAGAAATAAAATTTTCAACGAAGTTTTGTTTTAGGAGTAAAATAAGTTACATTATAGCTCATGTAAAAGATACCTTTTAGTTTTGGCTTTTTGAAATAATGTTTTTCATAGTCTGTGTGTTACGTTTTAAAATAATTATTATTCCAAATTCACCAAATCATTTTGACTGTTTAATTTTTGTCTCTTGAAAAAATTGTTTAGATTTGGATGTTGCAACAATAACAAAAACTGTAGTTGAGAATATTCGAAAGAAAGATAATGGTGAATTTAGCCATCATGACTTGGCACCAGCCCTAGATACTGGCACCACTGAGGTAATTTGAGGTGTATAAATTGGGGGTATGACGTGTAACTACTAATAATCTTTCATGATATTCCTTGGTGAATCTACCTCTACTTTAAAATACAGTGATTTCTTTCTTTTTTATTTTTAAGAGTTTTTCTTTGTCAGTCAAAATCCTTTATATTATAAAAATTGGTAAAAATTTTAAGGTCTTATCTAAGAGATTACTTTTAGTAATATTAATTTCAAGGAAGTTTTTTTTAATAGAAAAAACTCTGAGTGAATTTTTGTTTATCAGGTTATTCTTGGTATTTACTAAGTCACTAACTCTTACGTAGCTTACATATTCATATTTTCAGACAGGAGTAGAAAGTTATGTCTAGGAAAGACAAAAAATTTAGAGTCACACCTGAAAGCAATCACATGGTTAAATTGGTGGGAAATAGAACATACGATTCCAGATTCACAGTCTATTAACTGTTTTCTTATTTTAATAAAGAACTATATGAAAATAAACTGAGGAAAGTTAGATTCTTTTGTAATTTTGTATAACTCAAGGGAAAATGATGTTTATCAGAAGTGTAAACGTAAGTTAATTCTACTAATTTGCGGAGCATCTTAGAAAAAAACAAAATTTTTCCATTTTTCCCCTTAAATGAATAGGAGGACCGCTTAAAGATTGATGTAATTGACTGGTTGGTATTTGACCCAGCACAGAGGGCAGAAGCACTAAAACAAGGCAATGCGATAATGAGAAAATTCTTGGGTATGCTCTATTTTTATTTCCTTTTTTAAAGTTTTTGTTCAGATCTTTATACTCTTGAGTTTTGTTTTTGTGTTTTATTTTTTAATCCTCCCACTGGGAACAAAACAAAACAAATAGACACTTTTATATGTCAGACCTGGTATTATGAAATAAAAAATATTTAACAGTAAATTTTCATTCTGCTAATCAGTTTTGAATATAATCTCAAGGCTATCAGACTTTGGAAAACAATTGCTTTTTTTAAAGACATAGAAGTACGTAAAAGTAATGGTACTTAATGTATCCTTCATGTTATTATCATATTAAAGAAAAAGCCAGGCCATTTGGTAGAAAGATGACCCATTCTTTTAACAGATGTGCCTTGGGACCTGAAATGGTTACAGTTCACTGTAAAAGTGGCAAACCAATAATTTGACTCCTTTAAAAATCATTACACAGAATTCCATGTATATTGAAAACTTGTACATCTTTTTGGCACAGCATCAAAAAAGCATGAAGCTGCAAAAGAAGTATTTGCGAAAATTCCTCAAGATTCTATAGCAGAAATCTATAATCAGTGGGAGGAACAAGGAATGGAAAGCCCACTTCCTGCTGAAGATGATAATGCTATCAGAGAACATTTGTGCATTCGAGCTTATTTGGTGAGAAAATAAAGAAATCCCAAGATGTGCCTAGCTTCATGAAGATTTTTCTGATTTACTCTCAGACTTCAAACAGTTTTACCAGAAATGGTACTTATCTCCTTTGTGCCCAAGGAGATTGAAACCATGACCTTGTCTTTATTAGCATAACCCTCTAATCAGTGCTAGCCAGCCCAGAACATGTGGATGATAATATGTGTATGGTCTAGAACTTCTGTTTTCTTAAGCTTCTTTGAAAGCTTGTGTCAACTTTAATATTTCTGCTTTAGGCAATAACTGAGAAAAGATATTCTAAATCTCTTATGGCTAAAACAACATCATCAAAAACTAAACGCATTGCTGTTGAGTTGACTGTGACTCAGCAACCCTATAGGACAGAGTAGAAATGTCCCATAGGGGTTCCAAGGCTGTAATCCTTATGGAAACAAACTGCCACATCTTTCTTCCTCGAAGCGGTTAGTGAGTTTGAACCACCAACCTTTCGTTTAACAGCCTAGCCACCGTGCCACCAGGGCTTCTTAACAGCATACTCATTAAAGATTCATTCAATAAAAAAATTGAGTAATTACTATGGACTAGGTACTGGGACTAAATCTGTTAAACACATCTTATCCTTGCCTTCTAGAAGCTATTTGGCTAGTCAAACAGATAGATAAATAGGCATTTATCATGTAGTCATAAGTGTCAAGTATAGATTAATGGTGCTGAGATAGGAGCAGATACCAGAAGACATAGTCTATACCTTGCTAGTGTTTGCCGTTTGCCAAAACATTTATTCACGATGATTTTTGGGGGGGAGTGTAAAAATAAATATTGAACAGTTATATTTCTTGATGCTATAAGACTGTTTCTAAGAATTAAATCTTTAAAGCTTTGTTGAATATATGTGAAAACTTTTCTTCTTGTGGGTTTTTTTTTTTTAAATACTTTAGGAAGCCCATGAAACCTTTAATGAGTGGTTTAAGCATATGAATTCATCGCCACAAAAACCTACTTTGATACCTCAAGCAACTTTTACTGAGAAAGTGGCTCATGAACACAAAGAAAAGAAATACGAAGTGAGTTGAATGTGGACAAGGGATGTGTTTGTTGTGTCTTAAAAATGAATGTTATATAAAGAGGTCATTTCCATGGCGTTCCTGTTGTAACAGGTGATCTTCCTGTTAATGGCCTGCTTTGACAAAAAGCTACTGTATAATTACTTTTTTGTAAGTAATTAACCAAACATGAAAAATACCTTCAGGTGACACTAGCATTCATTTGTTACAAAGTTAACATTTTAGTGTTTTATTGGTAAGTCTGTTGGCATTTATTTTTATATTTGGCTGACTGAAATGTCAACTCTTTAGAATGATTTTCTGTATATATTAATGTATCTATTTTATAAATATTTTATTGGATTTAGTTCTATTATATATCTGCCCTACGTTTGTTTTGCAGATGGATTATGGCATTTGGAAAGGGCATTTGGATGCCCTAACCGCTGATGTGAAGGAGAAAATGTATAACGTCTTATTGTTTGTTGATGGTGGGTGGATGGTAGATGTTAGAGAGGTAAGCTGTCCGTGTTATTTCCACCTAAAACTATTTTAAAAAAACTGGTAAAAAAAAAAAAAAAAGTTCTGTCTTTGAATAGGAGCATATTCAGATCTCATACAACCTTTGTATTTGTTACTGAACATCCGTATTTTGAGCTTAAGCTGAAAAACAGTAGCCAGGGTCTAGGAAAGTTTGACTGTTCGGTAAACTATTTTCTTATGATACTAAAATCCAATTTTTCAAAAGCTCTGGACCTAAAAATTTAATTGTACATATATCTAGTCAATTTAGGGATATGAAAAAAAGTCTAGTGTTGTTTTCCACCTTTGACAGGGTACAGTCTTACTACTTTTTTGTAGCTTGTTTTGGTGGAAAATATTCGAGTTTTCCTTCTCTGACAAGTTTCCACCTTAACACAGGTTCCAGATTTTGCAGGTTTTACTGTATAAAGCGGTGACACTCATCTCTAAGCTATCCATTTGAATGACCTGGGGAACTTTAGAAAAATACTGGGCTCCACCCCGCAGAGATTATGACTTAATTAGTCTGAGGCAGGACTGGGCTTTTTTTTTAATCACCTGGCGAGCTTTAATATTTGGTCTGGGTTTAGTAACTGCTGTTTCAGAAGTACTAAATGCCATAAGAAAAGCACAGATAAGGTACTTTGTGAGTTCAGGAAAAGAAGAGGTTGCTTCTACCTTGAAAGGACCTGGACAGGATGCTTCAAAGTTGTAGCATTTGCTTGAATCTTAAACTAATGGTAGAATTTAGGTGAGCTGAGATGGGGAAAAGGAAGGATACAGCAGGTCATAATCATGGGAGCAAAGACATTGAGGCATGTTCCTGCAGCATTACAGAAACAATGGTAGCTCAGTTGCCTCTGCAAACCTGATGATCTGCTTCAGGAAAACTAGAAATGTCAGATTCTTGAGTATTTTGGTGTATTATTTTGAACAGAGAAATCCATAGTAGTGTTCTTGGTATTTTTCCTCTGCCATTCCCTGTATCTTGGTCTATTTACTACTATTTTTTTAGTGGCTACATCTTTCTAGCGTCTCTGGCCGCCCCTTTCTGACCAGAAGCAGATTTGAGCCCCTATTTCTGGTATTCCTGATGTAGTAATTATCTCAAAAATCTCCATTTTCAGCCTCAAGTTCCTAAAAGAAGTCTACTGACTTCATAAGTAGCCTTGAACCTTAAGCAGGTTCCTCAGGCTAACCCATTCTCTTCTGATTCATGCTGATGCTTATGAAGATAAAATTTAAATGTTGTAAAATGCTAATTAAGTATCACTTAAACTTTGAAAAGACTTTAGTGCCTTATTTATACATAAATCTTTGTTATTCTAGCTATTAATTAATCTTAGTAGGTGGAATCTTGTAAAAGAAAATGGAGTTGGGATAGAAGGCAATGAATGATAAACTTTTGTTTCATCAAACATTTTAAAATGGATATTCAGTCCCAATCACTTCTGCAAAACTGATTTACAGGAGATATCTTAAATAGTCAAATGATAAATAATGGTTTATTTGGAATCACATCTGTTAAGTTTAGCTTAATGTTTTTACATAGTCAACAATGCTAGCACATAAATCACTTGTATACAAATTAGAAATGGCACCCCTTCCCTTAAACAGATGAGCTCCATGCCAAGTGCACATGACCTATAGAGTGGAGCACAGGCCAGTAACCCTTGTTTAAGACACAACTGTACATGATAGCCCTGTTATTATACTTTGTCTTTTACATTTTCACCTCAAGTTTTTAAATAACTGTGTTGGAGGCTGGTGGCCCAGAGAGATGGCAGGGAGAATGGAGCAGGCAACTCGCCTTTACCTACTTCTCATTACCTCCACCACCTGTACCTCCACCACATTCTAGTCCAAGCCTCTACTGCCACTCCCTTGCTTCCGCTCTACCTTATACAGTCCCTTCACACCACAGCCAGTGATCCTTTTAAAATGAAATTATGTCGCTCGTGTACTCAAAACCTTCTCATGGCTTCTCATTACACTTT
The DNA here is from genome assembly GCF_024166365.1 of Elephas maximus indicus. Lineage (NCBI taxonomy): Eukaryota > Metazoa > Chordata > Mammalia > Proboscidea > Elephantidae > Elephas > Elephas maximus. Next base: position 129,549,267 of record NC_064822.1, read on the forward strand.
GAATAAAACCCAAAATTCTTTTCTTGACCTACAAGATTGTACATAAACTGAACCGTGACTACCTTCCCGATCTTGTATATCCTACTGCTCTCCCTCAGCTCATTATGTTCTAGCCTTATTTGCTGTTTCCCCTGCCTAGCATGCTCTTTCTCTAAGACATCTGCATGGATGGCTCCCTCACTTCTTTCAGGAGTCTGCTGAAATGTCAGTTGTCTTCAGAGAGCCTCCCCTAACCACCCTGTCTAAAATAGCACATGTATATATACACATCTCTCACATCTCCTGATCATGTGTTCATTTATTTCAAAGCACTATCTCAACCAGATATAATGTATACTAATTTGCTTTTTGTATGTCTGCCTCCATCAGAATGTAACCTTTCACAAAGGGAGCAACTTTATTTATTTCTCTGTCCTTGGCACTTAAAATAATGCCTAGTACATAAGAAGCTTCCAGTAAATATTTGGTAATGAATGGTACTACATTACTGGTATGAATGCATGATCTTCAGATTAGGGATACTATAATATCAGTACAAGTCATCTGCTGTAGAGACATATCAGTTATTTCAACTAACTATAATATTGACTTCTCTTAAGCCTTCTTAAATATGAGAAATGTTCAATAGGTTTTTTCCACATATAAGGCACTTACACACCCTGATGTGGCAGCAACAGGTTTAAGAGAAGCAGGTGCCAGAAACCATCCTGTGAGATGAGGTTATTAACAGGCTTGCTCCTACTTTCAGGAGATAAGGCATCTAGGAACCAAGGGCAGGGGTGGGGGAGACTACCTTGGAGCACAAATGGAATGGTCCAGAGGAAGCAGTCTTTTCATTCTTAATAGGCTTCAGGTAGGGCTGGCTCATTAACAGGCATTACAAGTAAGAAGACTTGGAGGCATTTTTGTTCACCTCTGAAGTAGCCAGTGCCTATTTAAGAAATGGAAGTACTTTCTCTTTTAAAGCTAAGAAAATATGAAGCATGCATTTTAATTTTTGCTTTTATGTATTTATAGCTCAAAATAAGAGTAAACGATTGATAGTACTATGTGTGGAAACCTGACCTAGGCTAGCCTAGGTTACTGCAATGACTTACTGGTAGAATTACCAGATTACGTTTTGTTGTTTTTACTCCTCCTTTGAAAAGTATTTTAGCAATTTAATATTACAGCCTCTCACAGGAAGATATTACTGATTAATGTCACTGTCGTAAGGAAAAGGTTTTTCCAAAGTGCTGAAACTCCGTTTTTGTTGTTGTTGTTAGATATTTTATTAGGCTTTTCAAACATCCAATTAGTGTTTTACCCCGTCCTGTTATTTTGTTTTGTTTTGTACTAATGGATTTTCTTCATATTTTTAAGATTATTTCAGACATTTTAATGTGGTTGGGTACTTTTTTAGTATTTTGATTTAGTTTTTGGATTTGTTGTGAAGAAATGTAGTAGGCGTAACAGAGCTGCTCTTTTTTTTCTGTAGTCTTACTGTTCATGTAATTTTTTTTAGAAAGATCCATGTATATTTATAAGGAAATGCTAATTGTTTTCCTTACATTAAGTTTCCCCCATATATTGTCTCATTAATTCTATCGTCCAAATCTGTAGGTCTTTTCAGTTTTTTTTTTTTTTTAATTATACAAGGGAATTATACATCTTTTTCTCCTTTTTTAAAAAAAAAAGTTTGCAATGACATCATCCCTCCTTGTGTGCTCCATCTCCCATCCTGACCCTTCTTTTCCAGCCTCAATCACTGATATTAGTGTTTATGTCTACCTGTATTTACACCTGTATATACCCAGGGAAATACTGATTATTTTTTGTTCTGATTTATGCTCTAATTCTTATTTCTTTTATACATGTTTTTATTAAAGACATAGAAAGTTTGTTAGAAATACAAATTGAGAGACATTTTATTATTTATCTTACCTGTGATCCTTCTGTTCATCTTCCTGCTTTTTTTGCCATAAGATCTTATCTTCTAGATAACCATGGTTGAAATCTTGCCTTGTTTTTTTTTTTTTAATGGGCATTAAGCTTTGTTGTTAGGTACTGTCTTGTTGTTTCAGCATCATAGCGACACTATGTACAGCAGAACTAAACACACTCTGGTCCTGCGCCACCCTTACAATCAATGCTATGTTTAAGTGCATTGCTGCAGCCACAGTGTCAGTCCATCTCATTGAGGGTCTTCCTCTTTTTCGATGACCCTCTTCCTTACCAAGCATGATGTCCATCTCTAACATAACATGAGAACATGTCCCAGACTATGTGAGACGAAGCCTTGCCATCCTCCCTTTTGAGAAGCATTCTGGCTGTACTTTTTCCAAGATAAATTTGTTCATTCTTTTGGCAGTCCACGATATATTCAGTATTCTTCACCAGCACCATAATTTAATGATGCTTTAGAGAAACCCTTTTGCACTGTGATTTTAATTCAGTACTTGACTTTTCTTTTTATAAGGATATTTAGCTTAAAGTTGTTAAAATGACCACTTGAGACCTTCTTTTAGCTCAAGACCAGAACCATTCCCAAAACCAACTCTTCAGACAGGGATTGGACTGGACTATATAATAAGACAGAAAATGATCTTAGTGAGGAGTGAGCTGCTTGGCTCAAGTAGACACATGAGACTATGTGGGCAGCTCCTGTCTGTAGGCAAGATCAGAAGTAAGAGGGGGACAGGAGCTGGTTGAATGGACACGGGGAATACAGGGTGGAGAGGCGGAGTGTGCTGTCTCATTAGGGGGAAAGCAGCTTGGAGTACATAGCAAGGTGTATATAAATTTTTGTATGCGTGACTGACTCGAACTGTAAACTTTCACTTAAAGCACAATAAAATAAAATGACCACTTGATGTCTGTTTGTAGGATGCTGAAGAAGACCATGAAAGAGCACATCAAATGATTTTACTTAGAAAGCTTTGTCTGCCAATGTTGTGTTTTCTGCTTCACACCATATTGCACAGTACTGGTCAGTATCAGGAGTGTCTGCAGTTAGCTGATATGGTATCCTCTGAGCGCCACAAATTGTATCTGGTAAGTTCTAGAGTTATTTGCAATTTTAAATTCCAGTGATTGATAAGCTCTGTAGTAATATTTAATTTTGTGAAATGTGTTTACATTTTTTAGTTGTTTTTGGCTTAAAGTAATGATCTAGTTTTAACGTTTGTGCTTCTTTTCCAAAATGTGTATATTCCTAATGCAGCAAGAAGTGTAGAGACTGGCTCTGGGGATTAACTTTGAAGTTCCGGAACCACTTTAATATACTAGCCCCTGACAACATGAATCTTAAAAAGAAATTTAGCTAGTGTTGGAAACCCTAGGTGACTATAAGTTCATGGTTTTCTTTGTTCTCATTCATAACTTTTTTTTTTTTAATCAGGTATTTTCTAAGGAAGAACTAAGGAAATTGCTACAGAAGTTAAGGGAATCCTCTCTAATGCTCCTAGACCAGGGACTTGACCCATTAGGATATGAAATTCAGTCATAATTCATTCTTTGTAATCCCACTAATTTCCATGATGAATGGAGTTCTTTGTAAAATATACCTATTTGTAATTACTGTTTTTTTTTTCCTTTGCATTATCATGGGGGGAAATATTTGTAAAATTTTGAGATATGAGTTTTTTACTTTTTAGAATATTATGGTGACACTTTGAAATTTTAATGTATTATGTCATCATTTCCGTGTTTATTAATGAAATTATGTAAAAAATAAAAATTTCTGTTCTTACAAATTCCAGGATTGGTTCTTTATTATATAATAAGGAAATGAAATTTCTTATTTCCCTAATTTTTTCCTGTAATCATAAGTACTCAGATATATTAAAATTATAGAGAGGATGGAAAAGTAAGTTTATTTTCAACCCAAGCACATAATTTTTCATTTTTCATAAAATTTAGTATTTTTTAAAAATTACAGTTAAAATGAGTATTACAATGTTTTCTTTATTTTGAAGACATTTCTAGTTTATTAACTGTGATTCTGCAAGCCTGCTATTAAAATGAGTTGGGCATGTAAAGACTTAGCATAGTATCTGTCACACAGTAAGCACGAATAAACTGCAGAATACAAAATCAGTAAGGTCTAATCCAGGTCTTCTAGTGAAGGAAATAGAATAAATATATTAAAAGGTACCATTAAAAAATACACATAAATGTGAATAGGAAGAAATTATTTCCAGCTAAAAAGTCTCAGAGGAAGTAGCAGTCCAGCAGGAGTTTGAGGAATGAACTGGATTTAAAAAGGCAAAGATAAAGGGCAAAAAGCATGAGGCCCTACAGGTAAGGAAATCAGTATGAGCAAGGCCTAGAAATGAGTATTAGCTAGGCATGTTTATGAATCAGCAAATACTCCAAATGGACTAGAACTGTAGGGCTTAGAAGTGGAAGATAACACAAGAGAGTGTGACTAACAGAAAACGTGGTCTAGATTCATAACTCCAAAACTGGCTAATCATCTGAGTAACTTTAGGAATTTTTTAAATTATATTTATACACAACACTCCTAGAGATATCGAGCTCCGAAAGCCTGACATGGGGGTCACAGAATTTGTATTTTAGCATATTATATAATATGTCATAGGTTCTAGTTAGCTAAGTTTGGGACATTCTGGCTTAAGTCAGAGATGGATATTAACATACCTCCCGCACCCAAAGCAGGAAGCAATGTCAGCACTGCCCTCCTGACATCAGCTGGGAAGAGTTACAGAGACAATAGACTCTGCCTCAACTCTTTATTTATACTAGCTAAAGTGATTCAAAGATGAAGTATTTACTTATTGATAACCTCGTAAATTCTTATACTTTACTACGCATCCATTAAAAAGAATGGGGTAGAGCAGTATGAGCTGACACGAAGGTTGGCCAGAATGTATGAATGAAAAAAAAGCAAGTGCAAAATACATGTCTGTAAAGTCATGCCTCTGTAAGATATATACACACACGCACACATATACATTCATATATGTGTGTGTAGATTTTGTGTGGTGGTGTGATTCGGGAAGAGGTCTGGAAGGAAACATGAAACTTACCAGTGGTTTTTTTTTACTTTTTGAATGTTTTACAATGAGCATGTATTACTTTTTGTTATTTAAAAAAAAAAAAATCTTTAAAAATTATATCTAAACAGTACTTTCCAGGAAAGGTTGTGTGCTCCTACCACCCGTACTCAATGTAGTGTTGGAAACCCTAGCCAGTATAAGTCAAGAAAAGGAATATAGATTGGAAGGACCCCTGGTGATGCAGTGGTTAAGCGTTCAGCTGCTAACCAAAAGGTCGGCAGTTTGAATCAACCAGCTGCTCCTTGGAAACCCTATGGGGCAGTTGTACTCTGTCCTATAGGGTCACTATGAGTTGGAATCGATTCGATGACAGGTTTATAGATTGGAAAGGAAAAAATAAAATTGTACATATATGCAGATGACATGATTACCTACATCAAAAATCCCACAGAATCTATGGAAAAAGAAAAAAACCTCTGAGAACAATTGAGTTCAGCAAGGTTCCAGAATAAGCAGTTATACTTCTGTATACCAGCAGTGAACACCAAGATTAAAAATACAATGCATTTATAAGCACTGAAAAAATACTTACATGTAAATTACAAAATATTGATGAAAGAAACCAAAGAAGATCTAAATAAATGCAGAGACACACCGCATTGCTGACTGGAAAACTTGACATAGGAAAGATGTCATTCTCTCCAAATTGATAGACTAGTTTAACATCATTTCTATCAAAATCCCAGCAAGATTTTTAATACATATATTGGCATATATGTGTATATATTATATATGTTATTCTAGAATTTATATAGGAAGGCAAAGGAACTAAAATAAGAAAATTTTGAAAAATAAAATGAGAGGAATTAGTCTACCTGATTTTAAGCTACAGCAATCAAGACGGTGGAGGGATAGACAAATAGATCGGTGGAACCTAAGACAGAACCCAGAAACAGACCCACGCAAACATGCTGAACATTTCACAAAGGTGAAAAAGCAATTCAATGAAGGAAACTGTCAACAAATGGTACTGGAGCAATTGGACATCCATGAGCAAAAAATACTGACCTAAGTCTCACACTTTATACAAAAAATTAGCTCAGAAATGGCTCATGGATTTAAATGTAAAACATAAAACCCTAAAACTTTAGAATAAGATACAAGAGAAACTCTTCACGATCTAGGGCTAGGCAGAGTTGTCAGATTTGACAGTGAAGTACAGTTCATAAAAGGAAACACTGATAAGTTGGCCTTCATCAAAATTATAAAAACAATCATTTCAAGTCTCTGGAAATTTCCATAAGGGCATACATTGAATGAAACATTTATTCAGGAAAAAAATACTAAATCTTGGTAAGAACAGTGAAAGTCAGTGGCACTTGGGCCCACAACCTGCTCCTGCCCAACTGCTCCCCTAACTCAACAAAATGGAAGCTCCCATTCCACCTGGGCTGAATGTGGTCAAGAAGAAAGGGCTCCCTCTCCCCAGTTCCCAGTTAAGGGTTAAGGTATCTCCCCCGTAAGGGGCAAAACCAAAACAAACACGATTCAGACTCCTAACGACCCTACGGGGCAGAGTAAAACTGCCCTGTAGGGTTTTCAAGGAGCGGCTGGTGGATTCAAACTGCCAACCTTTGGGTTAGCAGTTGAGCTCTTAGCCACTAGGCCACCAGGGCTCCTTGGAAGGGGTAAGCTGCCAATATTTCTCACACACACACGCCTCAGCTCCATGTTACAGAAGCTAACTTTCAGGTAAGTGCCGCTCAGACATGAGGTTCCCTCCCTCCACCTAGGTCCCACTCTCAGGGTACAGCTCTACGGCAGACACGGTAGGCCCAGAATACTGGGACCCTGACTGCTTTCCCCAACACACAGGGTGGAGTTGATACGACAGGAGAGGTAACCCAGTGCCTGCTTCTAAAGTCGAGGTGGCGCTCTGAGAGAACTGGGCCACTGTCCCCGCCCCCATCCCGAGGAGCGGCTTAATAATTTTGCCCATCTGTCTCATACGTGAAATTGGCCAACGGTGTTTGCAAAGCCCACTCCGCAACCGTGAAAAAGCTGTCCAGCCAGTCAGGTGAACTGACGCACACACAAAAACAAAACCAGTTGCCGTGGAGAAGAGACCCTATAAGAGTAGAACTGCCCCACAGGATTTCCAAGGAGCAGCTGGTGGTGGATTCAAACTGCCTGGTTAGCAGCCGAGCTCTTAACCACTGAGCTACCGGGGCTCCGAAATGACATACAGGGAACGTAAAATACCAAGAAGGTCGTTGAAGAACAGCCGGCTCAAGGCCGGGATTAGGCAAGAGGTTTGGTAGGGCCACAAACGTAGCTTTCCGCGCCCTGAGCCCAACGCGCCTGCACGGGGGCGAGGTCGCTCCACCCACTGCTCCGCGGCGGAAGCAGTGGCGCCCCTAGTCACGTGGCCAAGGACGGAGCGGGGCGGGGTGAGTGGAACTTACTGCCGCGTCCCAGCTCAATGGGCGGTGGCAAAGCCTGTGTGTGCTGCTGAGGCGGCTGCTCGCCCGGGACCCGATGGGTGCGTGCCTTTCCCTGGCCGACAGGTGAGGCCGGCGGCTGCGAGGAGGCAGTGAAGGCGGAGGAGGGGCAGAGCAGCCGGAGACAGACCGGGCACCCCCCTCGGAGGCCGGAGGGCCCGGCTTCGTGGGGGTCGCCGCTCGGTCGCCGGCGGGAATCATGGCATCGCTGGTGGAGCGAGTGCGGGGCAACGGGCGCGTCGTCGCCGGGCTCCTGCTCAACCTGCTGGTGTCCATCTGCATCGTGTTCCTCAACAAATGGATCTATGTGCACCACGGCTTCCCCAACATGAGCCTGACCCTGGTGCACTTCGTGGTCACTTGGCTGGGCTTGTACGTCTGCCAGAAGCTGAACATTTTTGCCCCCAAAAGTCTGCAACCCTCCAAGCTCCTCCTTCTGGCCCTCAGCTTCTGTGGCTTCGTGGTCTTCACCAACCTCTCTTTGCAGAACAACACTATAGGCACCTATCAGCTGGCCAAGGCCATGACCACGCCGGTGATCATAGCCATCCAGACCCTCTGCTACAAGAAAACCTTCTCCACCAGAATACAGCTCACGCTGGTGAGTAGCTTCAACTTCCCGACGTGCGCCTCTAACAGCGCATCTCCTAGAACGCCTTTCTCCCCGGGAAATTTGAATGTACATTGTTTAACGTTGTGCCACGCTCTTTCCCGTCGTCAAGAAATCCTCGGATGAGTCTTCTGTGAGCATGTGAACTTCGTGCTTATTTTGGGGTGGTGAAAAAAAAATCCATCTTGGCACTTTGTTGAGCTCTTAGCTCAGAAGGGTGTGTTTATGTGAATTTTAATAACTACTGTTTGATGGAAATCTTTGTATGCTGTGATCAGTAACAAAACTGTATTGGGTGATGCAGTACAACGTATCAGATCTGCAAAACTGAAAACAGCTTCCCTTCTCCAGGGAACCAAACAGTGCATGATGAATGTTAAAAAGTTTAGCCTAAAATGTAAATCTCAGAATATGTCTAGGTACATATTGCAGGGGTTTCTGCATCTTTAAATAAAAGGAGATGGGCTAAACTAATTCTAGCACTTACTAACTTACAATATTTCTTAATATTTTCTTTGATTTTGTAGTTACATGCTTATCTATTTTTTAAAGGTTGTTTGGACTAAGTTTTAGGATCCCTGTACTTACAAGTGCCAAACCAAACCCATTGCTGTCGGGTCAATTCCAACTCATAGTGACCCTATAGGACAGAGTAGAACTGCCCCATAGAGTTTCCAAGGAGCACCTGGTGGATTGGAACTGCGACCTCTTGGTTAGCAGCCATAGCTCTTAACCACTACACCACCAGGGTTTCCCTTACATGTGCACGTGTGTGATATTCATTTATTGCAAAGTGCAATGCATTGATTTCATTATTTTACCCCAAATTTAAAGTAGAATTAAATGTGAACACCAATATAGCATTATCATATTTCATTTGAGGAAAGAGAATCAACAGTTTTTCCAAAAAACAAACAAAATTTATAGAAGTTCATTGTTTCCCAATGATGTGTTTATAAAAACTGTGTAAAGCACTGTGAAAGGAATACTAAATGTATATCTCTTGAATTTAATCTGAACAATATTTACCTCTTTTTCTTTACAGATTCCTATAACTTTAGGTGTAATCCTAAATTCTTATTACGATGTGAAGTTTAATTTCCTTGGAATGGTGTTTGCTGCTCTTGGTGTTTTAGTTACATCCCTTTATCAAGTGGTTGGTAATTTTTTTTTCTTTATGTGCTTTTTAGCAGATTTCATAAATTTCGAAGCTGTATCCCAAGGTTTAGAAAATACAGTATAGAGACAATAGACTGTTGGGAAGAAAGCATAATTGTATAAATTGTCTGACTCAAGGTGAAAAGAAGAAAGGAGAGAGAGAGAAACTTTGGGTGCATGATGTTCACCAAATGCGTAACTGTGTGTAAGTGTGTAATACTCAGGCTTAACAATCTGAGTTTGGGGTGAAGCAATATGATTTTCTGGGAAATCTTTACAAAATGAGTAGTAAGATTTTTTACTTGGGGACTAAGTTTGTTGTTGTATTTATCATTTACTCTTTAATTAAAACATGACCGTGAAGGAGTATACTTTCAAAAATTTGAACAACAAAGGAAAATTTCAGACTTAAATATCTTTACCTCAAAAAAAAAAAAAAAATGCTGCTGCTACAGCTTGTATATAGGCTTCTAATAATTTGCCTATATAAATAGAGTGTTTTATAGCAATGGGCATTTTACTTTCTGTACAAGTACAGTGCCTGTTCTTTGCCTATAGCAGGCATTCGTTAAAAATATGTTCATGGATTCACTTTTCTCATTACTATGCACTCCCAACAAATGTGACATAGTAAGGAAAAAATAACTTGGCATAGGGTACAGTGAAACAGTATTCTCTCTATACTGAAAACCTTGGACTGGAAATTCTGGGGCGTGCCTGCATGGGGAATCTGAGCCAAAATGTATAATGTTTTAACCAATTTTACTTTTTTGACAAACATCGACTGGTTATAAACTAAGGCATTCTGGTTATGAATTTTAGGAGTTTAGTTATACTAACATCTTAACTTTCTGGTATTGATATCTCAGAAACATTATTATAAAAAATACTGAGTTGAATACATTTTTTGTGGTGGAATAGAACCAGCTTAATAAAATGAGAGATCAAGGGCATGAAAGGATGGAGCGTCTACTCAGTGCTATCACTTGGCTCCAAGATATTGTGTCCTTTACTCCAAAGAGTGATCAGAGGATGCTCAGCTTTGTAATTAAGAAAAATTGTATTTGGGCATTGTCTTAGTTATCTAGTGCTGCTATAACCGATATACCACAAGTGAGTGGCTTTAACAAACAGATTTATTTTCTCATGGTGTAGGAGGCTACAAGTCCGAATTCAGGGCTGAGGCTCTAGAGAGAAGGCTTTCTTTATCTGTGGGCTCTGGGGGAAGGTCCTTGTCTCTTCTCAGCTTCTGTTTCTAGGTTCCTTTTTGCTGTTCATGTGGTGTAGTACCTATCTTCCTCCATCCCTTTTTTTGCTGCTTGCTTAATCTGCTCTTTTAAATCTCAAAGAAGATTGATTTAAGACATTCTCTACACTAGTACTGCCTCATTAACGTAACAAGGAAAACCTTATTCCCAAATGGGATTCTAACCACAGGTACACAAAAAAACCCATTGCCATCCAGTGGATTCTGACTCATTGTGAGCCTACACGACAGAGTAGAACTGCCCCATAGGATTTCCAAGGCTGTAACCTTTATGGAAGGAAACCCTGGTGGCGTAGTGGTTAAGTGCTAAAGCTGCTAACCAAGAGGTCGGCAGTTCGAATCTGCCAGGCACTCCTTGGAAACTCTAGGGGGCAGTTCTACTCTGTCCTATACGATCGCTATGAGTCAGCACTGGATTTGTTTTTTTTTAATATTTATGGAAGGAGCCCTGATGGTGCAGTGCTTAAGCTCTCAGCTGCTAACCAAAAGTTTGGTGATTCAAACCCACCAGCTGCTCTGAGGGAGAAAGATGTGGCAGTCTGCTTCCGTAGAGATTACAACCTTGAAAACCCTATGGGGCAGTTCTACTCTGTCCTACAGGGTCACTATGAGGCAAAGTCAACTCTGTGGCAGTGGGTTTGGTTTTTTATTTTTTAATGTTTTTGGAAGCAGACTGCCAAATCTTTTTCCCGAGGGGTGGCTGGTGGGTTTGACCGCTGACCTTTTGGTTAGCAGCCGAGAGCTTAACCATTACACCACCAGAGCTCTTCTCCACAGGTATAGGGGTTAGGATTTACAAGATATTTTGGGGGGACACAATTCAGTCCATAAAGCACACTTCAGTGGGTTTAAATTTTGTTACTAGACACAGTAAATATTAGTTAACATGCCTTTTTTTGTGTCAAATGCTTTTTTTAAAATTTTGTTCAGTATAGGCTAAATATTTTTTAAGTATAGCAAGAAATTTCATTTGTTAAAGAGTAGAATTAATTCCTCATATTCCGTATATCAAAAAACCAAACCCACTGCCGTCAAGTTGATTCCAACTCATAGCAACCCTATAAGACAGAGCAGAACTGCCCCATAGGGTTCCAAGGCTTTAAATCTTTACAGAAGCAGACTGCTACATCTTTCTCCCTCAGAGCAGCTGGTGGAATCGAACCACCAACCCTTTGGTTAGCAGCCAAGGGCTTTAACCCCAGCACCACCAGAGACTTACTGTCCATATCGGTCTGACCATTTCTCTTCACACAAGTCTCAAAATTGCTGTAGATTAGAATTAAAGGACTCCAAAAAAAAAAAAAAATTTTTTTTATATGCCTTTAGGCAGTTAAGCATTTGGCAGCTAACCAAAAGGTCGGCAGTTCAAATCCACCAGCCACTCCTTGGAAACCCTATGGGGCAGCTCTGCTCTGTCCTATAGCGTTGCAGTGAGTTGGAATCTACTCAACAGCAGTGGGTTTGGTTTGGGTTTTTGATATATCCCTCAGGTGAATATTTGAAATGAGATTGACCAATAAATGAGTGTAGAGTAATCAATGGCCAAAGTTTTCTATTAGCAGTAAATGGTAAAGTGCTGTTACAGAATAGGCATATTTCCTGAAAATTTTCTTTTAAAGAAAGCTGTATTTTCCCATTGTTCTCAGGTATAATTTCTAAGGTATTTTTTCTTATACTATTGGAGACATTAAGAAGAGTTAAAAGATGTGTCATCAGCTATTAGCTTTAGTTGTAGAGAGACGGTTGACTCATTCATTCATTCCTCAGACATTTCTTGTGCTGAGTCTTATCTTCAGCTTTGATAATACAAAGATGAAAAGCAGCTACAATCCACCATTGTAGAGATACAGGTAGACCTCGAATCACAGGTAGTATACCTTAGGGAATGAAGAGAGTTGTGAAGAACACCGGTAATTCTACAAGAGGAATGGTGAATGTCTTAGTCATCTAGTGCTGCTATAACAGAAATACTACAAGTGGATGGCTTTAACAAAGAGAAATTTATTTTCTCACAGTCTAGTAGGTTACAAGTCCAAATTCAGGGCATCAGCTCCAGGGGAAGGCTTTCTCTCTCTGTCGGCTCTGGAGGAAGGTCTTTGTCCTCAAACTTCCCCTGGTCGAGGAGCTTCTCAGGCGCAGGGACCTTGTGTCCCAAGGATGCTTTCTGCTCCGGGTGCTGCTTTCTTGGTGGTATGAGGTCCCCAACTCTCTGCTTACTTCCCTTTACTTTTATCTCTTAAAAGGTGGCATAGGCCATACCTCAAGAAAACTCCCTTCACATTGGATCAGGGAGGTGACCTGAGTAAGTAAGGGGGGTGTTACAATCCCACCCTAATCCTCTCAACATAAAATTACAATCACAAAATGGAGGACAACCACACAACACTGGGAATCATGGCCTAACCAAGGTGATGCACATATTTTGGGGGGGACATAAATCAGTCCGTGACAGTGAGGTAAGACTTTACGGAAAAGGTGATCCTTTAATATGAAGGACACACAGGAATTTGCCTGGCAGAGAAATACAGCAGAAGTCTTTCTTAACAATGATATGTGAAAGTACAGAATATTTTTGGAGAAATTGATTTGTTTGATGAGGCTAGAGTATAGAAGCATTGTGGGGAGAGAAAGCTGGGGGTGAGTGAGACCAGATGGGGAGGAATCTCAAATGTCATCTCAGGAAGTGTGCTCGTCATTCTGAAGGCACAGGGAAAGGAGTTTAGATAGGGGAATGACTTGATCATTCCCTGTGTTTTAGAAAAGTAATTGGTGGCAATGCAGTGTAGATGAGAGAGAAGAAAAGAGTGACAGCAGAGCAGTTAGGAAGCTGTTCATGGTTCAAGGGGAAGACAGGAGGGCCTCAACTAGGGCAGTGGAGGTGGACATGAAAAGGTGAAGACAGAGCGCAGAGACCTTTTGGAGAAAGAATCAGCAGGACCTGACTGAATATGAGTGAGGAAAACAAGAGGTCTAGTCCTTGGGGGAGATTTTATCATTAAGTGGAGAGACATAAGCAGAACTAGTTTGTAGAAGGATCATGAGCTTATCTTAAATTCCTGCAGATTGTCTAAGTTTAGGTGGCCAGTAAATTGGCGAAGGTGGGAGGTTAAGGATGTTCAAGGAGGGAAGTCAGAATTATAGATGATACAGATGTCAAAGATGTCCGCAGATCGTGAAAGAGACAGCCAGGGAGATAAAAGATAGAAGAAGGCCAGGCATCCACCTTAAAAAACAGTAAATGAAAGAAGAGGTACATATGGTAGGAGATGAGAAAATAGTGCCAAATAGAGGTCAGGTTCTTCCAAGAGAAATTTGCAGGCGCTACAAGAGAGAGCCAGCAGGAAGAGGGCTGAGGAGCCTTTTGGATCTGGCAATAGGAGGTACTCTTTGGAAGAGCAGTTTCAGTAGAGGGGTGGTGGGCAGAAGCCAGGCTGCACTGCAGTGAGTGAAAGCAGAGTGTGGACCACTGTTCCAGGCAGTTCTGTGGGGGAAGTATGCAGCTGCCTGGTGAGGCTGTTAAAGGAAAGGAGGGATGTGCACACGCTCTCAGCAGCTGTTTTTGCCCACTGCTGTGTCCAGGGAGCGGGTAGCTGAAGAATCAATTCCCTGACCTTCCTGCCCACACAAGACTCTTAGTTGAAGGCTGGCAGGAGTATGTTTCAGGTTTCCTGCTTTTCTATTTTTGTCTTGGTGAATTTCTGTAGACTTAGAGTCTGTGTAATAGGATACGCAGACTTACAGAAAAAAGCTATGTAGGCGATGTTATTCACAAGCCCCCTGTGCTTGCCAGATCTTATTCACACAGTCCCATCAGGCCGTCTTCATAAAGCCTCTGTTTCAGTCGTGTTTGTGAAGCATTTTGAGGTCTGGTAGGATTTGAGGTTTGGATGTGTTGGTTCTACTGTATGATATCGCTATTTTAGGGTTGGCGATTACTTAGTTTATTGGTGGGGGGAGGATATTAACCACAGAAAAGTCATGCATAAACAGGAAAATTCCCTCTTTGTTTGTTGGATTTATAAAATGAATCAAAAGAGCTTTCTACCTTTCTAGCCACTCATAGTGGCCGGCACGTGGGGTAACTGAGGTTCCTGTTAATCTCTAACTTATTCCTCTCCCCAGTCTTTTTTTGGGGGGGAGAGGGGGCAGGGGTACATTTTCAGAAAGAAATGAAATCTGAGGCTGCATCTGTATTCTTACTTATCACCTAATCTTCCATTCCTGCCTTGTTTTCCCAAGATCTCTGATGTTTGTGGGCCCCTATATGCACGTACTTTCCCCCATTTTCTAGGACCAGGAGGGAAGAGGGAATTCTTTTCCTCTTCTTCAAAATTGAGAAGAAATTAGGTTATCAGAAATTGAATTTATAGCACTCCTTTCATCCAAGATGCTTAAAGGGCATTCATATATGTTATTGATCTTTGAAGTCTTGCTTGTAGAATCAAGCAGTCCCCACCCCACATTCCCATCTCTGTGGCTAGGTTTACATCTTTTGTTTATTAAGTGACGTTAATTCTTTTTTTGCTTAACTTGTTTTATCTCCTAACTTTCAGTGGGTAGGAGCCAAACAGCATGAATTGCAAGTAAACTCAATGCAGCTGCTGTACTACCAGGCCCCTATGTCATCCGCCATGTTGTTGTTGGCTGTGCCCTTCTTTGAGCCAGTGTTTGGAGAAGGAGGAATATTTGGTCCCTGGTCAATTTCTGCTTTGGTAAGTTCTAAATTTATTTATTTTGTCTAAGAAACAGCATAATAATGATCTCTCCATTATGGATGCAATGTTTAGTTTTCAGAGTACTATCGCAGGACCAGGCAGTGTTTCGTTCTGTTGTATGTAGGCTCGCTATAAGTCGGAACCTACTCAAGAGCTCCTAAGGGCAATCTCCTGTCCATTCTCACATTTCATCTTCATAATTATCCTGGAAGGAAGGGAAGATAAGGATCATTTTTTAGATGAAGAAACTAAGGTGCAGAGTAGTTAAGGGCCTTTCCCTGAGTCAGACAACTACTTAGTGGCAAAACCAGAACTAGAATTTAGGTCTTTTGGTGCCCGGTTACTGCTTTAACCACACTAAGCTATGCATGGCCCACAAATTAATTGGAAATTTTATTTCTATTTTGTTTTTTCTTCAAAATGAAAATACAGCTTTATTGGTTTTGTCTTGACAATATAAGTAGTATGTGTTCATTGTATAGATTCTGAACATATGTGAACATACCTAAAAATGTAAAGAAAGTGGAGGTCCTCTGGAATCCTGCCATGTTAAGATAATCACCTTTACTATCTTGATGATGACCATTTTATGGATCTCTTTTGCATATACACATATGCACACATACACGCATGGGTGTGTGTGTGTTTAGTTTTATATGCATGGAATCATATCATATTGCTGTTTTTATCATGGATTCCTTTTCCTGCAGCCCTCCTACCCCACACTTCCACATCCTATTACCACATCCCTGCCCCCTGAGGTAAGTCATGTTAACATACTAGTGTTTGTGCTTCCATTATTTTCTCCATACCATTTATACCCATATCACCACATAAACATATATGTATATGTATACATGTAAGTTCAAACTTTGTTTCTTTTACAAAAGTGGGATCATATTATATACATGCTTTTCTGTATCTTGATTTTCTCCCTTGATAATACTTCATGAAAAACTCTTGAAATCTTTATTTTAGATGTCTGCATAATTGTCCTTTTGGGTTTTCACTTTATTTCCAATTCTTGACCACTGTGAACAGTGTTGCAGTAAATATTCCTGTACATATGTCCTTGTGTACTGGTGCTTTTTTTTTTTCTGTGCAGTAGATTCCTAGGAGTGGAATTGCCAGATCAAAGGTATATGTACTTTGGGAATTTTTTTTTTTTTTTAATTGCGCTTTAGGTGAAAGTCTGCAGTACAAGTTAGTTTCTCATTCAAAAATTTATACACAAATTGTTTTGTGATATTAGTTGCAGCCCCTGCAGTGTGTCAGCATTCTCTCCCTTTCCCTTTACACTTTGGGTTCCCTGTGTCCGTTCATCTGGTTGTCTTGTCCCTTCCTGCCATCTTGTCTTTGCTTTTGGGGAGGTGTTGCCCGTTTGGTCCTGTGTATTTGATTCAACTAAGAAGCATGTTCCTCATATGTGTTATTGTTTGTTGTATAACCCATAAACCAAACCCATTGCTGTCACGTTGATTCATAGCGACACTATTAGGACAGGGTAGAACTGCCCCAGAGGGTTTCCAAGGAGTGTCTGGTGGATTCGAGCTACTGACCTTTTGGTTAGTAGCCATAGCTCTTAATTGCTGCACCACCTTGTCTAATCTTTGGGTGAAAGGTGGACTTCGGGAGCAGTTTTAGTTCTGAGTTAGCAGGATGTCCGGGGACCATAGTCTCAGGGGTTCCTCCAGTCTCTGTCAGACTAGCCGGTCTAGTCTTTTTTTGTGAATTTGAATTTTATTCTACATTTTTCTTCTGATCTGTCCAGCACCCTCTATTGTGTTCCCTGTGAGAGCAGTCGGTGGTGGTAGCCAGATACCATCTAGTTCTTCTCGGCTAAGGCTGGTGGAAGCTGTGGTTCATGTGGTCCATTAGTACTTTGGACTAATATGTTCCTTGTGTTTTTGGTTTTCTTCATTCTTCTTTGCTCCGTAAGCGATGGGACCAATAGATGTAACTTAGATGGCCGCCTGCAAGCTTTTAAGACCACAGATGCTACTCACCAAAGTAGGATGTAGAACATTTTCCTTATGAACTGTTTATGCCAGTTGACATAAACATCCCCCGAGACTATGGTCCCCAGCCCTCAGTCCGAGTAACTTAGTCCCTCAAAGTGTTTGGGTATGTCTAGGAAGCGTCTATGACTTTGTCTTGGCCAAATTGTGCTGACTTGCCCTATACTGTGTGTTGTTTTCTCTTCATCAGAGTTAACACTTGCCTACCATCTAGTTAGTGGAGTTCCTCTCTCCACCCCCCCCACCCTCGTAACCATCAAAGATTGTTTTTTTCTGTGTGTAAAGCTTGTCTTGAGTTTTTATAATAGTGGTCTCATACAGTATTTGTCCTTTTGTAATTGACTTATTTCACTCAGCACAGTGCCCTCCAGAGTTATCCACACTGTGAGATGTTTTACAGATCCATCGTTGTTTTTAATCATTGGGTAGTATTACCATAATTTGGTTATCTATTCATCTGTTGATGGACACTTAGGTTTTTTCCATCTTTTTGCTGTTGTGAATAATGCTGCAGTGAACATAGGTGTGCATACGTCTATTCATGTGACGGCTCTTATATCTCTAGGATATATTCCTAGGAGTGGGATTGCTCGGTTGTATGGCATATCTATTTCTAGCTTTTTAAGGAGGCACTATATTGTTTTCCATAGTGGGCATGCCATTTTATATTCCCACCAGCAGTGTGTAAGAGTTCCAGTCTCCCTGCAACCTCTCCAACATTATTTTCTGTTTTTTTTTTTTTTTGATTTGTGCCAGTCATGTCAGGTTGAGATGGTATCTCATTGTGGTTTTGATTTGCATTTCTCTAATGGCTAGTGGTCACCAGCATTTCCTAACATGTCTGTTAGCCACCTGAATGTCTTCTTTGGTGAAGTGTCTGTTCATATCCTTTGCCTATTTTTTAATTGGATTATTTGTCTTTTTGTTGTTGAGGTGTTGGAGTATTCTATAGATTTTAGAGATTAAACCCTTGTCAGATATGTCATAGCCAAATTTTTTTCCTAGTCTGCAGGTTCTCTTTTTACTCTTTTCCTGAAATCTTCTGATGAGTGTAAGTGTTTAATTTTTAGGAGCTCCAGTTATCTAGTTTATCTTCAGGTGTTTGTGCATTGTTAGTTATGGTTTGTATTGTGTTTATGGCATGTATTATGGCTGGGAACATTTTAAGTTAGAATGTATAGCAAGAATTTCTGCTTCCCGTAACTTTACCCTTTGAACACGGGCAGTAGGAACATCATTTTTGTTGGTGGTGTTAACTTATCAAACACGTATATAGGCCTTACTCTTTTCCAGGCACTATTCTGAGTACTTTGCAAATGTTAACTTATTTAATCTTCATAACAACCGTATTAGGTAGATGCTATTTATTATTTCTGTTTTTATCGATGAGGAAACTGGGAGACAGAGAATTAAATAACCAGCCCAAGATCACATAGCTAATAAAAGGCCGGCACTTTGAATCCCATTCTAATTCCAAAGTTCATGTTTTTAACCACTCTACCATGTTATCTGTGAGCAGACTGGTAGTTGTTTTAAACTTCTCAAAGGACAAAGTAGAACTGCCTCATGGAGTTTCCAAGGCTATAAATCTTTTTTTTTTTTTTTTAATTTATTGTGCTTTAGGGGAAAGTTTACAGCTCAAGTTAATTTCTCATTAAAAAATTTATACACATATTGTTTTGTGACATTGGTTGCAGGTCCCACAATGTGACAGCATGCTTCCCCTTTCTACCTCGGGTTCCCTTTGACCAGTCGTTCAGTTCCTTTCCCTTACTGCCTTCTCCTCTTGCTTTTGGACAAGAGTTGCCCATTTGGTCACCTGTATTTGATTGAACTAAGAAGCATGTTCCTCACATGTGTAATTTTTTGTATTATAGGCCTGTCTAATCTTTGTCTGAAAAGTGGGCTTTGGGCATGGTTTCAGTCCTGGGTTAGCAGAGCGTCCGGCGGCCATAGTTTTGGGGGTTCCTTCAGTTTCTCTGAGACCCAGTAAGTCTGGTCTTTTTTCACGAATGTGAATTCTCTTCTACTTTTTTCTCCTGCTCTGCCCAGGACTCTCTGTTGTAATCCCTGTCAGAGCAGTTGTTGGTGGTAGCCAGGTACCATCTAGTTCTTCTGGGCTCAGGCTGATGGACTCTCTGGTTTGTGTGGTCCTTTAGTCCTTTGGGCTAATATTTTCCTGTGTCTTTAGTTTTCTTCATTCTCCTTTGCTCCAAATGGGATGGGACCAATGGATATATATATCTTAGATGGCTACTTATAAGCTATTAAGACCCCAGATGCTGCTTACCAAAGAGGGATGTAGAACATTTTCTTTATGAACTATGTTATGCCAGTTGACATAGACGTCCCCTGAGACTGTGGTCCCCAGGCCCCAGCCCCAGCCAGTCAGTCCCTCAGAGTGTTTGGATGTGGCTGGGAAACTTCTGTGCTTTTGCTTTGGTCCAGTTGTGTTGACTTCCCCTGTATTGTGCATTTCCCTTCCCTTCACCAAAGTTGACACTTGTCTACTATCTAGTTAGTGATTTCCCCTCTACCGCCTTTCCCACCATTGTAACCATCAAAGAATGCTTTTTTCTGTGTGTCAAAGCTGTAAATCTTTATGCAAACATACTGCCACACCTTTCTTCCACAGAGTGGCTGGTGGGTTTGAACCACCAGCCTTTTGGTTAGCAGCCGAGTGCTTAACCACTGCACCACCAGGGCTCTTTTATATATTTTACCACACACCCTTATTTCCAAAATAGGAATAATTGGACTATTGTTCAGATAACATTTCCTCTTATTTTACAGAAATTCTAACCATCTTGGTTGTCTGGTCTTCAAATCATTGCAGTGTGTGCTGTTGTTGCTGGGTGCTGTTGAGTTGACTCCAACTCATAGTGGCCCCATGTGACAGACTAGAACTGCACCACAGAGTTTTCTTGGCTGTAACTTTTATGGAAGTGGATTGCCATGTCTTTCTCCTGTACCTTAAACTAGGAGAAAGGCTTTTCATTGTAGGCCCTCTAACAGATTTAGAAAAGGGGAACTAGCAGAAGGGCCATTTGAAAAAAAAAAAAACATCAAAGAAACTAAGCATGGCAGCCAGAGGCCATTTAGTATGAGCGAAAGCCACATTCATTCCTTGTGTTCCAAGAAGGCACTGCTGCTTCAAAGCACAATAAGTAATTACGTTTTTAATGATGTGCCAAGTCATCAAGATAATAGTTATATAATATTTTGTGAACTCAGTAAAATTAGGAATGACATATTTTACACATAATTCTAGAAAATTTTTAAGATTTTTAAGGTGCAAGTTTCCCCTAGTTGAATATTTAATGGACCTCACTGTTATAAGACAAATAAGGTATTACTGTATTTACCTCAATAGGACACTAATCCAACTCCTTTGGTCTCCTTATGACTGCAATGATTTAAGAACTGATAAAACCCTCATGGGACAGAATCTTCAAATAAGACATTTTCTTTGGAGCTGAAGCTCCTTAATAATTCAAATCACAGCCAATATTTTATCTAAATTCTCTTCAAAAATAGGAAATCATTTTACAACTTTTAAAATTGTGAAATATATCTGAACAAAACATTGTATGTGTATACATTGGTGTAGCCCACTTACCCCCGTCCTCAGCCAGGGTGGTTTATTCATTGTTTCATGAACATACCTTGTGCTTGGATGCCTACACACTCTGGCCCGTGGTCTTCCCCCTTTTTTTTTTAAATCTACAGTCTTTTGAGATCCAAAGACTTTTCTCTCTTTCCCAGCCTAAAGTGACGTCTTTGACCTTGAGCTTTCTATAAAACCTATTATCTGTTGCATGTGTTTGGCTGTAATAATGTAGCACTCAATGCTTATTTCCTTTTACTGCTCGAGCTATAAATCTTGCATTGTGCTCTCTCTTTGAGAGGTTGAGAGTTAGTATAACACACTGCCTGTGTTTAAATCTCAGCCCTGCCACTTACTAGCTGTGTGATTTTAGGCAAATTACCTTATCTTTCAGTGCTCTACTTTCTCATCCATAAAAAGGTGTAATAATAACATTTAATTATCTCATGGGTGTTTATGAGGATTGAGTTAATATATGTAAAGCACTTAGAATAATTCTTGGTTCATAGTAAGTGCTCTGTAAGTGCAAGTTGTGATTATCATGATTTTTTTCATGTCCTCAGGGGGGTTTTAAGCTCTTTGAGGGCAAATACCTTGTATATATTGTGTTCCTTACAAGGCCTGGCCTAGTTTTTAGATAGTCTATGAATCAATGAATGTTGATTGATTTCATTTAAATGAAAATGAAAGTGAACAATTCATCAGAAAAAGATCTTGAAGGATATATACCAAGTATTAGTTAACAGTGTTGAGTGTTTGGGATTACGAGATTTCTTTATATTCTTTTGGTTTGCCTTTATTTTCTCATTTTCTATAATGCATATGTATTGCTTTTATAGTAAATTATTACAAAATACTTTTCCTCAGCTAAGTAATAAAAATGAAATACACATTCAGAGGGAGGAAATTATTGCAGAATTTTCCATTGATCCTTATAGACAAAATTACATTTCTGAATACTATTCATTCTGCTATTTTACTCTCACTTCTTGCTGTCTCCCATATTGATTCTCTTTCTTTTTTATCTTGTTACTAATGGTTGATATTTGAGTTTTTTTCAATGCCTAATGAAATATATTTTTACTTGATGATTACAATGATTACAGCCACTTTGCATTAATGATTCTTTTGGTTTATTTGTAGGTTATGGTGCTGCTATCTGGAGTAATAGCTTTCATGGTGAACTTATCAATTTACTGGATCATTGGGAACACTTCACCAGTCACGTATCCTTTCCATAATCACTTATAAACGCGTAGTCTTTTATGTTTTCCAGATTCACTACCTTATTCTAGCCTCACACTAACTACCACACGGCCTGAGTAGAGTGGGTTATTTTTAGTCTTTTAATATGTCTTTTCACCTTAAAGTCTGGAAATTTACAGAAATATGAACTGGGGAAATGGGTTAGCTTTCTGTGAATTTTTAAAAATTTTTTTAAATAATAGATCACTTTTTTCTTATAAACGTTAAAATGAAGTTCCATTCCTTGCACATAGTAGGGTCAAGTAAGTATTTGTTGAATGAATAGTGGGATGGAGGCTTGGGTTTTCAATCAATTTCCAGTTATCTACAGTAATAAAGTAGAAGTATCATTAATTCAGATTACAAAAGATATTTTCAAACCATTGGCAAATGACTTTGGAGCATGTTTTTGTACTTATTTGGAGATGGGTGTGCCTCTTTTTCTGAATGTTACTTTAAGAAAATAAGTCATACTTGAAGGTCTAAGTCAAACTCAGCTGCCCATTTCCACCCGTCTGCCGTCATTCAGTTTCTCTTAGTATTTCACTCTGCCCCTGCTCTTAGGCAGATACAAAGAATGGATTTCCCCAGATCAGAGAGGTAGTTTAGTAACATCATATCAGAGTTATTTTATATAAATGAGTAAGTACTGAGATGTCAACAAATAAGCAGTATTAGTTGCCAGATATCAAGAAGCAACAGCAATGGTAATAATAATTTTTCTAAAACCAACACTTAAGGTGTGTTTATTTTGTGCCAGGCTCTGTTTAAAGAACTTTGTATATGTTAGGTCAGCAGCTCTGTGAGGTGAATTCTATCATTTTATTTACAGAGGAGGAAATGAAGGCACAGAGAGATTGAACAGCTCACATAAGGTCACACAGTTGGGAAGCTTGGTGTCCAGATTTGATCCCAGGCTGTCTAGTCCCAGAACTTGTACAGCACACTGCCAGATCAAGGCATCCAAGGATGTGCCTCGATTAAGAAAACATTCATTCATTCATTGAACAAATATTTTTTAAATACCCACTATAAACCATTCAGAAACCCTGGTGGCATGGTGGTTAAGTGCTATGGCTGCTGACCAAAAGGTTGGCAGTTTGAATCCACCAGGCGCTCCTTGGGAACTGTATGGGGGCAGTTCTACTGTGTTCTCTAGGGTTGCTGAGTTCAAATCAACTCGACGGCAACAGGTTTGGTTTTGATTTGGTTTTATAAACCATTTAAGGAGCCCTGGTGGCTCAGTGGTGAAGCACTCAGCTGCTGACTGATAGGTCAGTGGTTCAAATCCGCCAGCTTTTCTGTGGGAGAAAGATGTGACAGTCTGCTTCCATAAAGATTTACAGCCTTTGATGGAGAATAAAGAATACCAAGGACACAAGGTAATTACAAGTGTAAGAGACAGAAAGGGCCACATAAACCAGAGACTACATCAGCCTGAGACCAGAAGAGCTAGATGGTGCCCGGCTACAACCGATGACTACCCTGAAAGGGACCACAACAGAGAACCCTTGAGGGAGCAGGAGAGCAGTGGGATGCAGACCCCGAATTCTCATAAAAAGACAAGACTTAATGGTCTGACTGAGACTAGAAGGACCCTGGTGGTCATGGCCCCCAGGCCTTCTCTTGGCCCTGGACAGGAACCATTCCCAAAGCCAACTCTTGAGACAAAGATTGGACTGGACAGTGGCTTGGAGAGGGATGCTGGTGAGGAGTGAGATTCTTGGATCAGGTGGACACTTGAGACTATGTTGGCATCTCCTCCCTGGAGGGGAGATGAGAGGGTAGAGGGGGTTAGAAGCTGGCGAAATAGACACGAAAAGAGAGAGTGGAGGGAGGGAATGGGCTGTCTCATTAGGGGGAGAATAATTTGGAGTACGTAGCAAGGTGTATATAAGTTTTTGTGTGAGAGACTGTCTTGATTTATAAGCTTTCACCTAAACCAAAAAAACCAAACCCAGTGCTGTCGAGTCGATTCCGACTCACAGCGACCCTATAGGACAGAGTAGAACTGCCCCACAGAGTTTCCAGGGAGCGCCTGGCAGATTAGAACTGCCAACCATTTGGTTAGCAGCTGTAGCACTTAACCGCTACGCCACCAGGGTTTCCGCAAAAAAAGCACAATAAAAATTAAAAAAAAAAAAAAGATTTACAACCTTTGAAACCCTGTGGTGCAGTTCTGCTCTGTCCTATAGGGTCACCATGAGTAGGAATCCAACAACAGTGGATTTTTTGGTTATAAATCACTCATTGATTTAATGGATATTTATTTACTGAACATCTGCTATATGTCAGGCACTACGGGTAGAGTAGAGAACCAAATACACAAAAGTCTTTGTACTCACAGGCTTAAATTCTGGTAAGGAAGATAGACTACAAATGGGGAAGGGGATGTTTGTATAAAACATTAGATAGTGATAGTACCAAAGAGAAAAAATAAGGCAGGGAGGGGATATGAACTATTTGGGGCAGAGTCGAAATTTTAGGCTGGGTCGCCAGGAAGGTATCACTGAAAAGTTGACTTTTGAGTAAAGATCTGAGGGAAGTAAGGTTGCTACATGCCAAGCAGAGGGAACAGCAGGTGAGAGGCCCTGGAGAACAAGGAGGCCTATGCAGGGTGAGCAAAGGGGGGGTCTCTGAGAGGTAACAGGGTACTTTCATATGAGCTCTATTACTCTGAGTGAGATGGGAAGCCACTGGAGTTTTGAGCAGAAAAGTGACATGATTTTATTTTTTAATAGGATCACACCAGCTACTGTGTTGAGAATAGACCAAAGCAGGGTTTTTCAACCTCAGCACTATTGACCTTTTGGGCTGGATAATTCTTTGCTGTAGAGGCCTGTCTTGTGTATTGTAAGATGTTTCACAGCATCCCTGGCCTCTACCCACGAGATGCCAGTAGCACCCTCTTTCCCCCTTTGTAGTAACCAAAAACGTCTCTAGACATTGCCCAGGTGATAAAATCATCCTTGGGTGAGAACCACTGGACTAGGCAAAGGAAGAAGGGTGGCAATTACAAGGCTACTGCAGTACTCTAATTGAGAAAAAAGGTGGTTACCAGCATGGCAGCAGTGGACATAAGGAGCCCTGGTAACACAGTGGCTAAGCACCAGGCTGCTGACTGAGAAGTCAACAGTTTGAGCCCACAAGCAGCTCCATGGAAGAAAGACCTGGTGATCAGCCTAGGAAACCCTATGGAATAGTTCCACTTTGTCCTATAGGGTCCCTGGGAATTGGAATTGACTCAACAGCACCTAACAACAAGAACACCAGTGGATATAGTGAGAAGTGACTGGATTCTGGATATATTTCAAGCAGAGTCACAGGATTTGCTGACAAATTGGATGTGGAGAATGAAAGGAGACGAGGTTGATTTACAAGGATTTTGGCCTCAGCACCTGGTGGAATGGAGTTGCCATCAGCTGAGATAGGGCAGCCTGAAGGAGGTTTGGGGTGGGGGGAGGAAGGCCAAAGGCTCAGTTTTGGACATGTTAAATATGAGTGGCCTGTTCGACATTTAGGTGGGGGTGTGAGGAGTCACTTGTATAAACAAATCTGGTAGTTTAGTGGCTGGAAATATTCCAGAGGGAATCAGTAGTGGTTTAAGGCAGTGAGACTCAGATTATCAAGCAAATAAGTAAAGATATCTAAAGGTTAAGTCCTGAGTTACTTCACTGGTTAGAGTTCAGAGGGATGAGGAGGAACTAGGCAAAAGACTGAGGGGAGCAATCTGAGGTAGAAGGAAGAAGAGTGGTGTAGAAACCAAGTGAGGAAAGTGTTTCAAAGGGGAAGGCATAATGACTGTGTCAGGTGCCACTGACAGGGCCAGTACAAGGAAGACAGATAATGATAGGATTTAGCAAAGGGGAAGTCACTGATGATTTTGACAAGACTAGTCTGGGGCTAGGGAACAAAAGCCTGACTAGAATGGAGTGGAGAGCTGCAGGAGAGGAATTGGAAATGCCAAGTGTAGACGACGCTTTTTATTTTCTAATGTACAAAAGGGTACACTGGAGGACTTTCTTTAAATTTGCCTTCCATGGAACCCTGGTAGCATAGTGGCAGTTTGAATCCACCAGCCGCTCCTTGGAAATCCTATGGGGCAGTTCTACTCTGTCCTATAGGGTCAGTATGAGTCGGAATTAACTTGACAGCAATGAGTTTGGTTTTTCTTTTATGTAGTATGAATATCTTTAACAGATCTTTAACTACTTAAAAGACAGGCTGAGGAGTAAAGATATTTAAACCTAAAGGGGTAGGATCCAGGGTATGTAAAGATAAATCATAACTGAAAATAAAGCATATTTTATTAGGATCATAATCAGCATCCTTGGG
Source organism: Elephas maximus indicus (assembly GCF_024166365.1). Classification (NCBI taxonomy): domain Eukaryota; kingdom Metazoa; phylum Chordata; class Mammalia; order Proboscidea; family Elephantidae; genus Elephas; species Elephas maximus. The sequence goes on from NC_064822.1 coordinate 129,575,723, forward strand.
AAGGGCCTCTGACTCTTAGGAAATCACTTCAAGCAAGCACAGCTTTCCCCAGGAACATGGCCTGCGCTTCCCTGAGGTGTAGCTGCTGCTAGTATGCGCTCACAGGCTGCTTAGCTGACCAGCTCAGAACAGAGCAAAGACCTGGGCTTTGAGGTCAGACAGATCCAGGTGTGAATTCCCAGCTCTGACACTACTTGTGGGCCCGAGCAAGTCATGGAAGCTCTCAGAGTCTCACTCTTACAAAATGGAGAAAATAGGTTCTACCATGTGGGGCTTTGGTGAGGATTTGAGGAAATATATGTCAAGCACCTTAAAAAACCAACCAAACCAAACCTCTTGCCATTGAGTTGATTCTGATTCATAGCAACCCTAAGGGACAGAGTAGAACTGCTGTAATCTGTACAGAAGCAGACTGCCACATCTGCTGGTAGGTTTGCACCACCGACCTTTTGGTTAGCAGCTAAATGTTTAACTGCAGTACCACCAGAGCTCACTTGTCAGTCACCTAGTAGATGTTTATTATACATAAATAACACTATTGGTAACTGTTATTATAGCCAACACATGGTATTTACCACATGCTGGATGCTTTGCATATATTAACTCATTTAGTCTCAATAACTGTGAGGTAGATACTATGTTATCTCCATTTGACAGATGAGGAAACTGAGGCACAGAGTGCTAGCTGCTTCTAGTGTTATTGGGAAGAGTAGATGGATACACATCAAATATCTGAAGAGCAGTAAAATATTAATTTACATAAACCCAACCAGACCCAGATGAGAATAGTTATATTTAAAGCATGATGAGAATAATTTTTAAAAGAACTGTGTGTATGTGTTCAGTTTTTTAAATCAATAATGCTTTGGAAAACCTTTAATCCAGAGTCACTGGTGCTATAATAGATCATGGACTTTGAGGCTAGATGGACCCATTTAAGCTTGGACCCCACCTCTACCACTTGATAACTCTGTGATCTGGGCCAAGTTACTTAAAATCCCTGAGCCTCTACAGTTGTAAAATGAGAAGAGTGATAATGCAGTGAAGGCAAATGTAATTCTTAAATAAGACGATGTTTTGTAAAGCCCCTGGCCTGGTGTGTAGCTGGTGCTCAGTATCACTCCCTCTCCTACTTTGAAGCATACTAGATGTGTTTATGTTGAGTTAGCGCTCTGATGCCTTACACATCTCCTCTCATTTGCCAAGAAAAATGTATTAGAAATGCCACTAAAACATAACTTGCTGTGCAAAATTATCTTTTCTGCTCCTTGAGCTGAATTGATTTCCCAACCTTTTATCGTAGCCCACTTTCCCATCTTTGGGATGGTCGACAGGAGCAGTAGAATCAGCCTTCTGTCACTGGTTAATTGCTGAAACCTACCTGAAGAATCTAGGCTTGCCCCAGCACTTCACTGAAGTTCTTGTTCTTTAGATGGCGTGGCTGCTGCTCAGAGTGTTTCATGCCCTTCTCTGCAGCCAAAGGAAGCCTTTGCTGTGCGTGTGTGTGGCTGGGGTGGGGAACGTTGGAGGTGTGGTGGTGGAGGTGGGGGCAGGGGGAGATAGAACATCTAGCTTGTGATTCTGTCCTTAGCCAGAACCTCAGCTATAACATGTTTGGACACTTCAAGTTCTGCATTACTTTATGTGGAGGATATGTTTTATTTAAGGATCCGCTGTCAGTTAACCAGGGTCTTGGCATCTTATGTACATTACTTGGCATTCTCGCCTATACCCATTTTAAACTCAGTGAACAGGAAGGAACTAAGAGTAAATTGGTACAGCGTCCTTAACTGGGTGTTTGTGGAGAAAAGAAAGTTACCTCAAGAAGATTAAAAATGTCAAATGTGCAAATTACTTTTCAAGAAGAAAAAAAAACTTGTAGCGCAAAATTCATTGAATCATGGTTTGTGAGAAGTAACATACAGGGAATTTTATTCATAAATGTGACTTTTGTTAGAGGATCACTTTTTATTCTCTAAAACAAAAATGGGTCATCCTTTTCAAAGATGATTGTATGACATAAGAAGTATATAGGATGGTTTGGTTATACCAAGTGAAGTACATGAAAATTAAAATTCTATACTGATGACAAAGGAATTAGTATTACTGTACTACAAATGTGTTGTGGCATTAAAATGTTCAGATTCTTCTAAGGAAGGACACCTAGGACTCCTACATGCTAGAAGATGGTTTCTAATTTTGGTCAAAGTGTTCAAGTCAGAATTTAGATCTAGCACATCTATTTTAATTAGTTAGTTAAACTTTCTCATTTTTATAGAAAACGAAGCGTCATAAAGAAGGTGATCTGTAAGGCAAAACCTAATTCTAAAAGTGCTATTTTTTAGTGGAAAATTGATGTAAGAGATAATACATTATCAAACAATAAAAATAAAGTTTCTCTAATAGCTGACATAAGGCTAATTTCCAAAATGTGACAATAACTCATACCCCAGCTTCACCACGTTATTATCCTGACACCAGTCACTCACGTGGCACTTTCTAACCGTAACCACCCAGAGAGATCTCCACAAATTAGGACTCCGTCCTTCCATCCCCTGCCAAATAGGCAAACACCAGCCTCTGCTGGCTCTCACTGCCCACAGTGGGTTGGATAATTTGCTAGAATTTACGCTCAGAACTCACAGAGACTACCTCTACTTGCAGTTACCCATTAATTATAACAAGAAAGGATACAAGGCGAAGAGACACATCAGTCAAGGTCTGGAAGAGGTTGCTGCACAAGACTTCCATTGTTCCCAGGGATTTTCTCACCACTCCAGGAAAGAGGACCGTTCAGGGTCGTGTAATCCTCGGGGCCCAATGCATATGTATGAATCAGTATGTATGATTGCATCCTTCTCGCCTCCTCCCATTCTGAGGTTTGCTGCCAGCGTGGGGCCTGTGTAGCCAGCGTAGCCACTACTCCTTTACTTACTTTTAAGTGTTGCCTGGCTACTTCATAGAATAAAAGCCCCCTGATTGCTGGCAAATTCCAGGACCTTTTTTCAGAAACCAAAGGAAAACAGCCAAATCGAGCTCTTTGTCCCACAGTAGATATTCTCTTGTTGAGCTTTCAGTGAACTCTAGAATCTGTATGCGGAGTTCAACAACAAAATAACCTTATGTGTAAGTGGCTGAAAGAAAAGACAGTAGATGGAATTGAACAGGCCTCTTCTTATCCCAGTGACTGCTTCCCAGCCTCTCTGAGCATTTCATATTGGTATTTTTTTTTTTTTAATTTATGGTGAAAATATACATAACAGAACATACACCCATTCAACAAAAGAGCAAAATGCTCAAGGCGAACATTCTTTATTAAATGAGTTAAATTTATCTTTAGTTTGTATTGGTAATTTCTTACTACCTCCTCCCTGCCACCACTCCCTACCCCCAGCCTTGCAGCATCCGTGGAGCTTTCTTTGGCATTTGGATTTGGAGTGAACTGTGCTCAGCCTTTCTGAGGTGGCTGAGGAAAATTCCTGTGCAGCGATTCAGGGCAAATGTTATCCAAACACCAAGCAGAAACTTGGTGAAAATCTGAGAGATTTGGAAGAGAAATAGCCAATGTTTAATTAGTTCCATGAGTTTTTAAAGGGATAATTTAAAAGAATTGGGGTACGGCAGGAGTACGTGATTCCCACTTAAGGAAATGTAGTGCCGTATATTTAATTGCAAGATGTGTTCCTGCTTTCTAACTTCTTTACTTTTGAGCATTAAAAATAGTTGATAATCTCTCACAATAAATTAAGTCAGATAACCCCTCTTGTAATAAACTTTGAAGAAAAACTCTGAACAGCACATAGAGCCATGTGTATAAAATACACCCTTTGGATTTTTTTCTGGCCCATTTGAAATGAAAATCCTTGCTGACAATCTATTTTGACAGAATTTCAATTTATCAGTCTGTCGTGTATGGTTTTCTGTTTTTGTTTTAAACATTCTTTGGTTCTCAGTTTACAAAGATATATTTTATTGTGCTAAAAAGTACAAAGAAATTTGTCTCTACCAGATGAGCCTCGGGTATTATGTTTGTCTAAGAAACGTCCTGTGTGTATGTTTAAAGTAATGTATAACTGTTTTCCAAAAACTGGAGAAAAGTATTTCAGCACAGTGAGGATTATGTGACATTTATACACTGAAAGCAGCTGAGTGGATTTGTGCCATGCACAAATTATTAACTAAATAAAACTCAGGGCCACTTGGGAGGTTATAATAAATGACCTATGTCAATAGGAATGTAGTCAGGACGTTGGAGAAAGGCAGGGTGGGGATACGTGTATATAAATGAATAAAATATGTGCTGCTAGAACTAGAGTCTGATGAACATTTTTTGCCCTGAAGATGATCATCCCATTGAAAAGAAAATTCCTGGGGGAAAAAAAAATACACTGTATCATCGGGACCAGCAAGAGACAAACCAGAAACTTGATGCTTTTGAAGAAAACATGCTGTCCTTTTGTTACCAATGTTACTGTGCTTATTTTGTATCCTATGTTAAGTGATTGAACTTCAGTTTATACCTGTTACAAATAAAGAGAACCTGATGTTTTTACTTTGATATTTCATATTAGAACGAGTGGAATAAGGATAGCATCTGTGTGTGCCGTGGTGAAACTCATCTGTCCAGCTCCCAAATACACAGAATCTAACGAAACAAAATTCCCATTCCCCTTTTAAAATAACATAGAGGAGAAATCTTTCTCAGCAAAATGAAGCAAGCTTTCTCCTGCTTCATTTTAACCTCATTATTTTAAAACCATTAATGTCATTTTAAAAATCAACAGCATTAATCAAGCACTCCACATCCACCCCATTAGTAAATGATTGTTGGTTGGGTAAATATGCAGAAGGGCTAAAGAAAGTTCATTTAAAAGAAATGGAGACCAGATTTATTAGATGTTTTGCATTTCTATTCCCAACCTTAAAATGGATTATACCTCCTGATATTAAGGAACTCCAGCATATGATGGTTAGATAAACCAAAAACCCAAATCCAAACCCATTGCTGTCAAGATCGTTCCAACTCATGGTGACCCTATGGGACGGAATAGAACTGCCCCATAAAGGCTGTAATAGTTATGGAAACAGACTGTCATTCCTCATGTGGAGCAGCTGGTAGGTTAGAACCTCCGACCAGTTAGCAGCCAAGTATTTAACCACTGTGCCACCAGGGCTCCTTTGATGGTTAGATAGAGGTAGATAATTCTGCAAAGAAAACTGAAGGAACCATCAAAGAGCTAGAGGAAAACCAGGACACTGATAAAATGGGAGCAAGCGTTGGCAAATGTGACTGTTGCTGAGAGGTCAACAGAGATGCACTGTTGACGTTAGTGCAGTTTGAGTGGACTGATGAAGGCAACCGTCAGACTGGAGTGAGCTGAGGAGTTGTGTGTGAGGTGAGTTCTGTGTGAGGTGAGGAGATGGGATCCAAGTATATGGACAACTCTGTTGCAATGGTTGGAGGCTTGGTTGCGTCAAAGATTTTTATTGTAATGGTAATTTATTACAGAATTAAAATTGTAGGCACCACATATACTGTGTACCCCTGGAAGAAGGCAGATACTTTTGTAAGAAGGATAATCTTTAGCTCTGAAAAGGAGTTTTATTTTTGGCACAAATTATAAAATTACTCCTGAATATATTCCTGAAGTGTGGGTGGCTATTAATAAAATGTAGAGTTACTTAGATGTCACCTTGAAGACTAAGGTGTACCTGACTCAAGCCATGGTATTTTCAGTCACCTCATATGTATGCGAAAGCTGGACAATGAATAAGGAAGACCAAAGAATTGATGCCTTTGAATTATGGTGTTGGCAAAGAAAGTGAATATCCTATGGATTGCCAAAAGAATGAACAAATCCATCTTGAAAGAAGTACAGCCAGAATGCTTCTTAGAAGCAAGGATGGCGAGACTATGTCTCACATGTTATGGACATATTATCAGGAGGGATCAGTCCCTGGAGAAGGACATCATGCTTGGTAAAGTAGAGGGTCAGCAAAAAAAAAAAAAAAGGAAGACCCTCAGCGAGATGGGTTGACACAGTGGCTGCAACACTGGGCTCAAGCATAACAACAACTGTGAGGATGGTACAGGACTGGGCAGTATTTCATTACGTTGTACACAGAGTCACTTTGAGTCGGAAATGACTTAACAGCACGATCAGTTATGCATACTCTTGTTTCTATTTCTGTTAAAGACATACACCCACACACAAACCCATCCAAGAAAATGGCCAGTCTCAGCCTGGGAGCAAGTGTGGCACAGTGAAGCAAGTTTAGACTGGACGTCAGGATTGTGGCTTCCAATCCAGACTCTGCCATTAATTATAGGCTTTGGCCGTGGGCAAGTCGCTTGTTCAGTTTCTTCATCTATAAAATGAGAGCTTCAACCCAGATGATTTCCATAGGGCCTTCCAGTTCCAAAATCACCTGAATCGCCATTTCAGGGTAGAATTATTATTTTTCATTTGTTTATATTAAGAGAAGATTTGATTCATCAGAAAGGTTTTGTTTGGCCCTTGTAAGAAATGTTTTCTTCTTCGTGTGCATTTCCTTACAGATTCTGTTTTTAGGAAGAATATGCAATAAATTAAATGCAATTTATTTTCATATTTGTTATGTTAGAAGACATGATTTCATTTGACTTATCAAAGCTGCTTTACACATCATATGAAGTTAATAGGGGTGAATGGACTCCAATTCAAGAAATTATGGCTATTTAGAGGATATTTTTGCTATGCTCTTTTTAATTTGGAAAACACACACACTCAAACCACAATAATTCACATTTTCCTATTTAACTAGAAATATAAATACTATGTATGCCACAAAAACAAGCATGCATGTTTATTTAACCAGCCAGGATTATGCACTTTGATATTTTAATTTTTTTTTAGTTACCCATAAGGGATTATTTTTTCTTTTATCAAAAAGGTGTCTTCATTTTCCTTTTCCTGTTTGTCTTACACTCTCCAAAACAGTTTCCTGTTTTCTTCATTTCCCTTTCTCAATTTAAAGTTAGAACCAAGAGTGTGGTGCAGGAGAGTGATAGGTGTGCTGTCATCCAGGAGGTAGGAGGCTCAATTAGTCTCTTTACAGAGATCTACTGGGATTTCCAAAACTGGCATTTCCTATTGGAATGATCAGACTCTGCAGGTCTTTCTCTGCCTGGAGTTCAGAAGCAAGACTATTTGTTTTGGACGAAGGTTCTTGGAGAATTGTAGAGTGATATATTGGCCATATTTGTTCAAATCAGAATGTTTTATAGACTTTAACAAAAATTATGCCAAAAGAAACAAGAATGCTGTGGAAGACACATTTGGTTTCCTACCCAAACACCCATTCTACACCTCCACTCTATAGACTAAAAAAAACCCACTGCCACACTTTTTACAAGCTCGCCTTGTAATGGTGGTCATGTGACATCTCACCTGTGAAACATATCTGAAGGTCTACTGAGGATTTCTGGAGAAGTTTTTGCTTTCCTAGTATACTGGATGGTTGTGGCTAATAGTGCCTCTTTCCCTCTTCTTTCTGCCTTGAATGTAGCCATGGTGTCTAGAATCGTGCTGGTCATCTTATGACTGTAAAGGAGATGTAAAGAGAACCTGATAAGAACGTGCTGAGCTGCTTAAAAAATGTAGCAGCTGGCTGCCGCCAGGCTTCTTGTTATAGGTGAAAAATAAACCCCTATTTGTTCGAGCCACTTTTGTTACTTGCAGCTGGAACAAGCCAATGAGCATTTTGGAGTAAAAAGAGGTAAGGATGGAGGACTGGCTCTATCTGCTGGACTTTAAAACTCAGGAAGCAACAAATAAATTTAGCTTGTTAAAAACAAAAACACAAGGCGGGGCAAGGTGGCCAAGTAGTCAGATGCTTCTGGTGATCCCTCTTACAACAAAGACCTCCCCCCCCAAAAAAGTGAAATAATTAAATATATGACAAGCTAGGAGCACTGAACATCATAGGCAAAGTTACGAAATAGGGCTGAGCAGCAGGGGGAGGGAGAGACAGTTTAGAAGCAGTGAGGAGTCCCTGGACCTGACACGGCAGGAACCAGTGCCCCTCAGGCATGATCCTCTGGTGCAACCGAGGCAGGGGTGGCAGTAGTGTTTGGGACGTGGTTTCCTCAGGGAGAGACAGCAAGCCACACAGCCTACTCACACCTCCAGAATCGAACAGAGCTCTTTGTTCTAAGTACTTGTATCTAATTTACCGCGATCCCAGCCCCCAAGCCAGCTTCAGCGGCTGTCAACTTACCTGGGCAAGAGATAGGTCCTGCTGCATGGCTTGAGCCATTCTCACGGCCTTGGAGAAGGAAGAAATTAACAACTCGGGGAAAAGATAATCTGCTGGCTCCCCTAAGTGGGGGACTCAGGGCAGAAGCGCCTCCTGTCCAGGTACAGCCTGTGGACTTTGCATAACTTTTACCCCTGCATGGACCTGTGTGGGCCCATTTCAAGAGTTAGGCCCTTGTTGGCAGACTGCAGTGGTGTATGTGCCTGAGATCTGACTTCAACTGTTTCAGCTGTGCAGTGGAGAGGCGGGTTTTTGACATGTGACACTGCTTTGCCTATTAAACAGGGTCCTCACCTACCCACATTAGGGGTCTGAGGACTGGTGGCTCCACCCATATCACTGAGCCACCAATGACAGGGGTCCAAGGATAAACGGAGCTTCCCAGTTCTTACAACCAAAAGCACTGGGTGCCCATGGTCTGGCTGTAGAACACACCCACCTGTGTGGTCTAGGGAACAGGGATGTGGTTTCCTCACAGACAGGGGATGGTTGTCAGACCCCTGCCTTGCTCAGAGCATGACCCCCTGCTGCAACCAGATACCTGTGCCTACACCAATCACCCCTGCCCCTCTAAGACTGCAGGACAGAGCCTGCACCACACACTTGGTGACTGACAACCTGGACACCTGAGCTGAATCCATACAAGAAAAGTGAATGGACTTCTAGGGTCATATACCTGGTAACAGCTTTAGCCATCTAGTGACAGGATGTTAGAGCTTCAAAGGCACAGTCAAGCTAGCTCACTCAAGTAGCCTATTTGGCCATATCAAAACAAAACAAAGCAAGAAACTGGGATACAGTAAGTGAACATAAAATAAATTATTACAATAACTTATAGATGGCTCAGAGAAAACAGTCAAATCAAATAAAGAAGTAGACCATGATTGCTTCAAGAAGCTCTCAAAACAAAGAATCAAGGAATCTTCTGGACGGAGGTGTTTTTCTGGAATTACCAGAGGTAGAATACAAAAGATTAACATACAGAACTCCTCAAGAGATCAGAAAGGAGATCAGGCAAAATGCCAAACAGCCATGGAACGCACAGATAAAGCAGTTAAAGACATTAAGAAAGTTATTCAATAACAATGAAAAATTTAATAACCTACAACAAAACCATAGAGAGGCAGCAATCAGAAATTCAGGTTAACAAAATTTCAGAATTAACAACTCAATACAAAGTCAGAGGAGAAGAAAGGAGAAAATGGAAGGCAGAATTAGTGAGTTTGAAGACAAAACACTTGACACCAATATATTTGAAGAAAAATCTGATAAAAAATATTTAAAAATGAAGAAACCCTAAGAATCATGTGGGACCCTATCAAGAGAAATAACCTACAAGTGATTGCAGTACCAGAACAGGGAGGAAGAACAGAAAATACAGAGAGAATTGTTGGCAGAAAAGTTCCCTGATATCATGAAAATGAGAAGGTATCTATCCAAGATGCTCATGGAACCCCACATAAGGTTAATCCCAAAAGAAAGCCACCAAGACAGATTATAATCAAACTTGCCAAAACCAAAGATAAAGAGAGAATTTTAAGAGTGACTAGGGATAAATGAAAACTCACCTACAAAGGAGAGTCAATAAGAATAAGCTTGAACTACTCAGCAGAAAGCATGCAGGCAAGAAGGCAATGAGATGACATATATGAAGCATTGAAGGAAAAAAATTGCCAACCATGAATCATATCTAGCAAAACTGTCTCTCAAATATGAAGGCAAGATTAGTACATTTCTGAATAAACAGAAGTTTAGAAAATTTGCAAAAACCAAGCCAAAACTACAAGAAATACTAAAGGGAGTCATCTGGTTGGAAAATCAATAATATCAGATATCAACTCAAGACAAGAACAAAGGACAGAGCAACCGGATGTCAACACAGATAGGGAAATCACAAAAATAATCAAGATTAAAAAAAAGTTCAAAACAGGGAGAAAACGATGTCATTATGTAAAACACGATGACATTAAATCAATACAGAGAGACTAAAGAATGTAGTCATAAGTCTTTCATATGGAGAGGAAATCAGGGCAATATAAAGAAATAAAAGTTAGGTTTAAACTTATAAAAATAGGGGTAAATATTAAGGTAACCACAAAGGAAACTAACAATGCTACAAATCGAAATAAAACACAAGACAAAAATAAAGTCTGAGCAAAAACAAAATCAACAACAATGAAAAAGAGTGAAAGATGATATATACAGAAAAACAACTCAGCACAAAAAAATGGAAAAAGAAACTCAAAAACACAAAAAAAGACATCAAAATGACAGCACTGAACTCATACCTATCCATAATTATGCTGAATGTAAATGGACTAAATGCACCAATAAAGAGACAGAGAGTGGTAGAATAGATAAAAAACACACGATCCATCTATATGCTGCCTACAAAAGACATACCTTAGACTTAAAGACACAAACTGAAAATCAAAATGTGAAAAAATATATCAAGCAAACACCAATCAAAAAAGAGCAAGAGCGACAATATTAATTTCTGACAAAATAGACTTTAAAGTCAAATCCACCACAAAGGATAAGGAAGCACACTATATAACAATTAAAGGGACAATATACCAGGAGTATATAACCATATTAAATATGTATGCACCTAAGAACAGGGCTTCAAGATACGTAAAACAAACTCTAACAGCATTGAAAAGTGAGATAGACAGTTCCAAAATAATAGTAGGAGACTTCAACATACCACTTTTGGTGAAGGACAGAACATCCAAAAAGGAGCTCAGTAAAGACACGGAAGATCTAAATGCCACAATCAACAAACTTGACCTCATACACATATACAGAACACTCCACCCAACAGCAGCCAAGTATACTTTCTTTTCCAATGCACATGGAACATTCTCTAGAATAGACCACATAATAGGTCATAAAGCAAATCTTAACAGAATCTATAATGTCAAAATATTACAAAGCATCTTCTCTGACCATAAGGCCATAAAAGTAGAAATCAGAAACAGAAAAAGCAGGGAAAAGAAATCAAACACTTGGAAACTGAAAACACCCTGTTCAGAAACAATTGGGTTATACAAGAAATTAAGAATGGAATAAAGAAATTCATAGAATCCAATGAAAATGAAAACACTCCCTATCAGAACCTTTGGGACACAGCTAAAGCAGTGGTCACAGGTCACTTTATACCAATAAATGCACACATCCAAAAAGAACAAAGTCCCCAAATCAAAGAGCTATCCCCTACAACTTGAACAAGTAGAAAGAGAGCAACAAAAGAAATCCTCAAGCACCAGAAGTAAACAAATAATAAAAATTAGAGCAGAATTAAATAAAATAGAGAACAGAAAAACAACTGAAAAAGTTAACAAGACCAAAAGCTGGTTCTTTGAAAAAATTAACAAAATTGATAAAACGTCGGCCAAACTGACGAAAGAAAAACGATAAATTAAGCAAGTAACCTGAATAAGAAATGAGATAGGCAATATCACAATAGATCCAACTGAAATTAAAAGAATTATTTCAGATTACTATGAAAAATTGTACTCAAACATATTCGAAAACCTAGAATTGGATAATGTTCTAGAAACACACTACCTACTTAAACTAACACAGAGGTAGAGAAACTAAATAAACTCATAACAAAAGAAGAGATTGAAAAGGTAATTTAAAAACTCCCAACAACAACAACAAAAAAAGCCCTAGCCCTGATGGCTTCACTGAAGAATTCTACCAAACTTTCAGACAAGAGTGAACACCACTACTGTGAAAGGTATTTCACAGCATAGAAAAGGATGGAATACTCCTATGAAGCCAGCATTCCCTGATACCAAAACCAGGTAAAGACACCACACAAAAAAGAAAATTACAGACCTATATCCCTCATGAACTTAGATGCAAAAATCCTCAACAAAATTCTAGCCAATAGAATTCAACAACATATCAAAAAAAGTAACTCACCATGACCAAGTAGGATTCAAACCAGGTATGCAGGGATGGTTCAACATTAGAAAAACAATTAATGTATTCCATCATATAAATAAAACTAAAGACAAGGTGGGTGGAAAGACAAGAACCACATGATCTTATCAAGTGATGCAGAAAAGGCATTTGACAAAGTCCAACACTCATTCATGATAAAAACTCTCTGCAAAATAGGAATAGAAGGAAAATTCCTCAACATAATAAATGGCATTTATACAAAGCCAACAGCCAACATCATCCTAAATGGAGAGAGTCTGAAAACATTCCCTTGAGAATAGGAACCAGACAAGGATGCCCTTTATCACCACTTTTATTCAACACTGGGCAAGAGGTCCTAGCCAGAGCAATTAAAATAAAGGACATCCAGATTGGTAAGGAAGAAGTAAAAGTATCTCTATTTGCAGATGACATGATCTTATACACAGAAAACCCTACGGAATCCTCAAGAAAACTACTGAAACTAATAGAAGAGTTCAGCAGAGAATCAGGATACAAGATAAACATACAAAAATCAGCTGCATTCCTCTACACAAACAACGAGGATGTTGAAGAGGAAATTACCAAATCAAAACCATTTATGATAGTCTCCAAGAAGATAAAATACTTAGGAATAAATCTAACCAGAGATGTAAAAGACCTATACAAAGAGAACTACAAGATACCACTGTAAGAAACCAAAAGAGACCTACGTACGTGGAAAAACATACTTTCCTCATGGATAGGAAGACTCAACATTGTAAACATGTCTATTCTACCTAAAGCAATCTATAGATACAACACAATTCCAATCTAAATTCCAATGACATTAAAAAAAAATTTATTGTGCTTTAAGTGAAAGTTTATAAATCAAGTCAGACTCTCATACAAAAATTTATATACACCTTGCTATATACTCCTAGTTGCTCTCCTAATGAGACAGCACACTCCTTTCCTCCACTCCCTCTTTTCATGTCCAGTCGGCCAGCTTCTGACCCCCTCTGCCCTCTCATCTCCCCTCCGGACAGATCTCGCCCACATAGTCTCATGTGTCTTCTTGAGCCAAGAAGCTCACTCTTCACCAGTATCATTTTCTATCCCATAGTCCAGTCCAATCCCTGTCTGAAGAGTTGGCTTTGGGAATGGTTCCTGTCTTCGGCTAACAGAAGGTCTGGGAACCATGAACTCCGGAGTCCTTCTAGACTCAGTCAGACCATTAAGTCTGGTCTTTTTACGAGAATTTGGGGTCTGCATCCCACTGCTCTCCTGCTCCCTCAGGGGTTCTCTGTTGTGTTCCCTGTCAGGGCAGTCATCGGTTGTAGCCGGGCACCATCTACTTCTTCTGGTCTCAATCTGATGTAGTCTCTGGTTTATGTGGCCCTTTCTGTCTTTTGGGCTCATAATTACCTTACATCTTTGGTGTTCTTCATTCTTCTCTACTCCAGGTGGGTTGGGACCAATTGATGCATTTTAGATGGCCATTTCGTAGCATTTAAGACCCCAGGCGCTGCTGTCCAAAGTGGGATGCAGAATGTTTCCTAGATAGATTTTATTATGCCAATTGACTGAGATGTTCCCTGAAACCATGGTCTCCAAACCACCGCCCCTGCTACACTAGCCTTTGAAGCATTCAGTTTATTCAGGAAACTTCTTTGCTTTTTTAAGTCCAGTTATGCTGATCTCTCCTTTATTGTGTGTTGTCTTTCCCTTCACCTTAAATAGTTCTTATCTACTATCTAATTACTGAAAACCCCTTTTTCTTCCTCCCTCTCTCAACACTCTCATAACCATCAAAGAATATTTTCCTCTCTGTATGAACTATTTCTTGAGTTCTTATAAGAGTGGTCTCATACAATATTTGTCCTCTTGCAAGTGACTAATTTCACTCAGCATAACACCTTCCAGATTTCTCCATGTTATGAGATGTTTCATGAATTCATCATTGTTCTTTATCATTGCGTAGTATTCGCTGGTGTGAATATACCATAATTTATTTATCCATTCATCTGTTGATGGGCACCTTGGTTGCTTCTGTCTTTTTGCTATTGTCAACAGTGCTGCAATGAACATGTGTGTGCATATTATCTGTTCATGTAAAGGATATTATTTCTCTAGGATATATTCCAAAGAGTGGGATTGATGGATCATATGGTAGTTCTATTTCTAGCTTTTTAAGGAAGTGCCAAATCAAGTTCCAAAGTGGTTGTACCATTTTACATTCCGACTAGCAGTGTATAAGGGTTCCAGTCTCTCCACAACCTCTCCAACATTATTATTTTGTGTTTTTTGGATTAATGCCAGCCTTGTTGGAGTGAGATAGAATCTCATTGTAGTTTTGATTTGCATTTCTCTAATGGCTAATGATCGTGAGTGAATGTCTTCTTTAGTGAAGTGCCTGTTCATATACTTTGCCCATTTTTTAATCAGGTCATTTGTCTTTTCGTAGTTGAATTTTTCCAGTATCATGTAGATTTTAGAGATCAGATGCTGATCGGAAATGTCATAGCTAAAAACTTTTTCCCAGTATGTAGGTAATCATTTTACTCTTTTGGTGAAGTCTTTGGATGAGCATAGGTGTTTGATTTTTGAAGAAGCTCCTAGTTATTTAGTTTCTCTTCTGCCTTGTTAGTAATGTTTTATGTACTGTTTATGCCATGTATTAGTGTTCCTAGAGTTTTCCCTATTTTTTCTTCCATTATCTTTATTGTTTTAGATTTTATATTTAGGTCTTTGATCCATTTTGAGTTTGTTCTTGTGCATGGCGTGACATATGGGTCTTGTCTCATTTTTTTGCAGATGGATATCCAGTTATGCCAGCACCATTTGTTAAACAGACTATCTTTTCCCCATTTAACTGACTTTGGGCCTTTGTCAAATATCAGCTGCTCATATATGGATAGATTTATGCCTGGATTCTCAATTCTGTTCCATTGGTCTATATATCTGTTGTACCAATACCAGGCTGTTTTGACTGCTGTGGCAGTACAATAGGTTGTAAAATCAGGTAGAGTGAGGCCTCCCACTTTGTTCTTCTTATTCAGTAATGCTTTACTTATCTGTGGCCTCTTTCCCTTCTGTGTGAAGTTGGTGATTTTTTTCTCCATCTCATCAAAAAATGTCGTTGGAATTTGGATTGGAATTGCATTGTATCTATAGATGGCTTTTGGTAGAATAAACATTTTTACAATGTTAAGTCTTCCTACCCATGAGGAAGGTATGTTTTTCCACTTACATAGGTCTCTTTTGGTTTCTTGCAGTGGCGTCTTGTAGTTTTCTTTGATAAGGTCTTTTACATCTCTGGTAAGATTTATTCCTAAATATTTTATCTTCTCAGGGGCTACTGTAAATGGCATTGATTTGGTGATTTCCTCTTCGAAGTTCTTTTTGTTGGTGTAGAAGAATACAACTGATTTTTGTATGTCTTGTATCCTGATACTCTGCTGAATTCTTCTATTAGTTTTGGTAGTTTTCTTGAGGATTCTTCAGGGTTTTTTGTGTATAAGATCATGTCATCTGCAGATAGAGATACTTTTACTTCTTCCGTACCAATCTGGATGCCCTTTATTTGTTTATCTAGCCTAATTGCTCTGGCTAGGACATCCAGCACAGTGTTCAATAAGAGGGGTGATAAAGGGCACCCTTGTCTGGTTCCTATTCTCAAGGGGAATGCTTTCGGACTCTCTCCATGTAGGATGATGTTGGCTATTGGCTTTGTATAAGTGCCCTTTATTATGTTGAGCAATATTCCTTCTGTTCCTATTTTGTTGAGAGTTTTTATCATGAATGGGTGTTGAACTTTGTCAAATGCCTTTTCTGCATCACTTGATAAGATCATGTGGTTCTTGTCTTTTGTTTTATTTATATGATGGATTACGTTAATTGTTTTTCTAATGTTGAACCATCCCTGCATACCTGGTATGAATCTCACTTGTTCATGGTCAATTATTTTCTCAATATGTTGTTGAATTCTATTGGCTAGAATTTTGTTAAAGATTTTTGCATATAAGTTCATGAGGAATATAGGTCTGTAATTTTCTTTTTTGTGTGGTGTCTTTACCTGGTTTTGGTATCAGGGATATGCTGGCTTCATAGAATGAGTTTGGAGTATTCCCTCCAATGACTTTTTTTAATGAGATGGAGAAACAAATTACCAACTTCATATGGAAGGGAAAGAGGACCTGGATAAGTAAAGCATTATCGAAAAAGAAGAACAAAGTGGAAGGCCTCATGCAACCTGATTTTAGAACCTATTATACTGCCACAGTAGTCAAAAGAGCCTGGTCCTGGTACAACAACAGATACATAGACCAATGGAACAGAATTGAGAATCCAGACATAATCCATCCACACATGAGCAGCTGATATTTGACAAAGGCCTAAAGTCAGTTAAATTGAGAAAAGACAGTCTCTTTATCAAATGGTGCTGGCATAACTGGATAGCCATCTGCAAAAAAATGAAACAAGACCCATACCTCACACTATGCACAAAAACCAATTCCAAATTGATCAAAGACCTAAATATAAAATCTAAAACGATAAACATCATGGAAGAAAAAATAGGGACAACCCTAGGGTCCTTAATATGCAACATAAACAGTATAAAAACATTACAAACAATGCACAAACACCAGAAGAGAAACTAGATAACTGGGAGCTCCTAAAAATCAAACACCTATGCTCTTCCAAAGGCTTCACCAAAAGAGTAAAAAGATTACCGACAGACTGGGAAAAAGTTTTTGCCCGTAACAGTTCTGATCAGCGACTGATCTCTAGATCTACATGATGCTGCAAAAACTCAACAACAAAAAGACAAATGACCCAATTAAAAAATGGGCAAAGGATATGAACAGACACTTCACCAAAGAAGACATTTAGGCTGCTAACAGATACAGGATAATTAGCTATGAAAGAAACACAAATCAAAACTACAATGAGATACCATCTAACCTCAACAAGGCTGGCATTAATCCAAAAAACACAAAATAATAAATGTTGGAGAGGTTGTGGAAAGTGGAACACTTTTACACTGCTGGTGGGAATGTATAATGACACAACCATTTTGGAAATAGATTTGGCACTTCCTTAAAAAGCTAGAAATAGAACTACCATACAATCCAGCAATCCCACTCCTTAGAATATATCTTAGAGAAATAAAATCCTTTACAGGAACAGATAATATGCACACCCATGTTCATTGCAGCACTGTTTACAATAGCAAAAGGATGGAAGCAACCAAGGTGCCCATCAATGGATGAATGGATAAATAAATTATGGTATATTCACACCACGGAATATAACACAATGATAAAGAACAATGATGAATCCGTGAAACATGTCATAACATGGAGGAATCAGGAAGGCATTATGCTGAGTGAAATTAGTCAGTTGCAAAAGGACAAATATTGTATGAGACCACTATTATAAGAACTCAAGAACTAGTTTAAACACAGAAGAAAATATTCTTTGATGGTTTTAAGGGCAAGGAAGGAGGGAAGGAGAGGGGAATTCACTAATTAGATAATAGACAAGAACTATTTTAGGTGAAGGGAAAGACAACACACAATACAGGAGAGGTCAGCACAACTGGACTAAACCCAAAACAAGTTTCCTGAATACAACCAAACGCTTTGAAGGCCAGAGTAGCAGGGATGGGGGTTTGGACACCATGGTTTCAGGGGATATCTAAGTCAATTGGCATAATAAAATCTATGAAGAAAACATTCTGCATCCCACTTTGGAAAGTGGCATCTGGGGTCTTAAATGCTCACAAGCAGCCATCTAAGATGCATCAATTGGTCTAAACCCACCTGGAGCAAAGCAGAATGAACAGCGCCAAGGACACAAGGTAATTATGAGCCCAAGAGACAGAAGGGGCCACATAAACCAGAGACTACATCAGACTGAGACCAGAAGAACTAGATGGTGCCTGGCTACAACTGATGACTGCCCCGACAGGGACCACAACAGAGAATCCCTGACGAAGCAGGAGAACAGTGGGATGCAGACCTTAAATTCTCATAAAAAGACTAGACTTAATGGTCTGAGAGTAGGAGGACTCCAGAGTTCATGGTCCCCAGACCTTTCGTCAGCCCAAGACTGGAACTATTCCCAAAAGTCAACTCTTCAGACAGAGACTGGAATGGACTATAACACAGAAAATTATACCGGTGAGGAGTGAGCTTCTTGGCTTAAGTAGACACATGAGACTATGTGGGCAGCTCCTGTCTGGAGGTGATATGAGAAGGCAGAGGGGGGACAGGAGCTGGCTCAGTGGATATGGGGAATACAGGGTGGAGAGGAGGAGAGTGCTGTCTCATTAGGGGGAGAGCAACTAGTAGTACACAGGAAGGTATATATAAATTTTTGTATGAGACTGACTTGATTTGTAAACTTTCACTTAAAGCACAATTTTTTTTAAATGCTAAAAAAAAAAAAAAAAACCCAACAAAAACACTAGTGGCTAGCTTGGCTCCAGCCATCCTTCCATTCCGTAGACTACCAAACTCTGAGGGTGGGGAGTGGGGGCAGAAGGTGGGCCAGTGTACATGGACATACGGACTGATCGATGATGGAGTCCATTGGTTCAACCTGGGGCTAGTGCTGACCAGGGGTGGATGAGCCAGTTCTAACCAGGGTCAAACCTTCCAATCAAGTAGGAGGTGGCCTCCCTTGCCTCATACCATCCTGACTATGGTCATTGGTCTAACTTCCAGTGCTAGACCTCATTGGTATTCTCCCCCAATTACCCAATATTGTTCTTGCCCTAGCCACAGCCTGACACCTATTCAGTCACCATTTTACTCCAGTTTTTCTCCCAGTTGTACTTCAAGTCGAGAAAAGCACTATCACTAGTGACAATGTCATGAATTGAATTGTGTCCCTCCAAAATGTGTGTCAACTTGGCTAGGCCATGATTCCCAATATTGCATGGTTGCCTTCCATTTTGTGATCTGATATAATTATCCTCCATTTTGTGATGTAAATCCTAACCTCTGTATGTTAATGGAGCCCTGGTGGCATAGTGGTTAAGAGCTCGGCTGCTAACCAAAAGGTCAGCAGTTCAAATCCACCAGCCACTCCTTGGAAATCCCATGGGGCAGTTTTCTGTACTATAGGGTCACTAGAGGAGGAACTGACTTGATGGCACCTAACAAGAACAACATAACAATATGTTAATGAGACAGGATCAGAGTGTGATGTATCTTGAGTCACAGCCTTAAAGGACGGTGCATCTCAAGTCATACAGTTACGCAGGTCATACCTTTTATCTTACAAAAGATAAAAGGAGAGAGAAGCAACCAGAGAGGGGAAGGATCTCACCATCACCAAGAAAGAAGTTAGGAGCAGAGCGTGTCCTTTAGACCCAGGGTCCCTGTGCTGAGAACCTCCTAGACCCAGGGGAAGATTGATGCCAAACACATAGTGATCTCCAAGGAAACAGAAGGCAGAAACTGAAGAGACAACAACCTTTCCCCAGAGCTGACAGAGAGAGATTGCCTTCCCCTAGAGTTGGTGCCCTGAATTCAGACTTCTAGCCTCCTAAACTGTGAGAAAATTCATTTCTGTTATAGCAACACTAGATAACTAAGACAGACAGTAGGGTGATGCCTAAGTTCTGGAACTGGGCATCAATGTGAAGGTTGATTTTATGGTGATTTAAATAATGTTCCAGGACTTACATAAAACCATAGGAAGTTAGAGTTGCCCTAGGGGTAATGCTCACACTCCATAGGACTGTTGACATCCTTTATCTTCCTTCGAGTTATGGCATTTGTTATCCTTTGGGTGTAACGTTTAGTTTTGGCATTCAATAATTTCTGCAAGTGGAAGCTGAGTTTAGAAGGCAGGAATCTTAGTTCAACCCAGTAACAACTCCAATCTAGTGTCCTGTGGAGCCATCTCCACAAAGACCTTTCTCTTAACCTCAGAGCTGGGTGCTCCCAGCACTGCAGGCTCACCACAGAAACGGACCCATAGCCTTCCACCCATAAGCTGTCCTTTCTCCCTGTTTGAGTTGCTTGGCTTAAAGCAGGTCTTATGTTTAAAAAAAAAAAAATCAGTTGGTTCCATCTCATGATGACCCCATGTGTATCAGAGTAGAACTGTGCTTCTGGCTGGTTTTTTCTGGAAGTAGATTGCCAGGTTTTTCTTCCAAGGCTTCTCTGGGTGGACTCAAACCTACAAGCTTTTGTTTAGCAACCAAGTGTGTTAACCATTTGCACCACCCAGAGACTTCAAAGCCTTTTGTTAGGATCCTTGAATTTCCAGACCTCCCCAGCCTGCTAGAGCCTTGAGGTTTAGTGGAGGGACAAGGAGGACAGATGGGGCAATAAGACTGGGGTATCTCATATATGACTTTATCCAATGATCTGCTCAACCTCTCTACTAGGAAGTCATAATAGAAATCACAAAATCAACATGCCCAAAACTGAATGCATCTCCCCCCACCCCAACCCCCAAACCCACCCCTTTCACTTTATCTTACCATTTGCTCATGTGGAGAAGTTTGGAGTCATTATGGACATTTCTCTTTCTCTCACATTTCATACCCAATCTGTCAAGAAGTTCGACTGGTTCTTCCTTACAAATATGTCCAGAATCCAAGCTTTTGTATCATTTCAACTGCTACTGCAATAGCCTCCTATGGATCTATCTTTTTCCCTGCTCCCCATGGTCTGTTCCCAACACAGCAGCCAGAGTGGTCCTGTCATGTCACCACTCTGCTCAAAACCCTGCAGTGGCTCCCCCATTTCCCTCACAAGGCCAAAGTCTTTACAGTAGCCTCAGGGGCTGTTTGGTATATAACCTTTCTCTCACCTTGTCTCCTCTCACTTTTTACCCCTCCTCTGCTCTAGCCACACTGGCCTCCATGCTGGCCTTTCAACATTCTGGGCATGCTCCTGCCTCAGGACATTCGCTCCAGCTCTGCCAGGAAGACTCTTCCCCCAGTTATCCCTTTGACTAACCCTCACTTCCTTCGAGTCTTCTCTCAAAACCTCACATTTTCAATGAAGCCTATCCTGGTCACCTTTTTTATTGTTGCAGCCTGTCACACCCCCTACCTCCCACCACCCTGCATTTCGTTTGTTAAAATATTGAATGATTAGATTTCACAGTACAGGAGTTGAACCAGGTAATCCTGTGGCTTTAAGGAGGAATTTATTTGAAGTCCCTACAGCTGAGATTATAAAATGTTAGGACTAGACTATCTAACCCAAGATGTATGGCTGGAACCAGAAAGAACATAAGCATGGTTTCAGAAGGAGAAAGGCTTAGAAGGAAGAAATTGTCAAAGCCATCTGCAAAATTTCCCAGGAAAGTTTAAATGAATGAATGAATGCATAAATAAATGTGATTATTTAACAAATAAATATGGGTTGGGGCTAAGCATAGAGGGAGGTACCAACACATTTGGGCCATTCTGGGCTACTTCCTTGGCCTCTTTTTTTCATTTCTAATATTATTCCTAATAGTGAACATCTGGTTATCTTATATCACAGTGGGATAAAGAACTGGATTTGGCCTTTTGTTTCTGCTTTCGGAAAAAAGCCCAAGCAATTAAGGTGGCCTTTTTTTTTTTTTTCCTAAAATAACCAGGCTACACTTGTTGTTGGGTGCCTCAAGTGGATTTCCACTCATAGTGACCCTATGTGAGAGAGTAGAACTGCCCCACAGTGTTTTCTTGGCTATAATCTTTATGGAAGCAGATTGCCAAGTCTTTCTCCCATGGAGCCATGGAACTGCCGAGTGGTTTCGAATCATCAACCTTTTGGTTAGCAGCCCAGCACTTAACTGTTGTGCCACCAGGGCCACTTAAAAATGTCTAAATAAGTAGGGGGCTGCACAGGCCCTACCCTGGGTCCACTTCCAGATGGAAATTGGATTCATGCTCATTCTTACCACACAGTTAGGGATAAAGGTGGGGTTAGCCGCCTCGCCTCTTTTGTAGTGCAGAAGTCAGTTATTCTTTTTATTTAAGCATGTCTTGAAATTTTGTTTAAAAATATTAATAATTTCTAAAGTCACGCTTTTTACTAAAGGAAAACATTTCTGTATTCTGCTTTTCTAACCAATATGAAGAATTTCCCCCATCAAACCTAAGGTTGGAGGCATGCAGTTTGCTGCCTTCCAGCCTATGAAAAGAAGCATTGTCTTCTCCAATGACTACCTTCTAGACAGACTCTGATTCAGAAAGAACAGGCTCGGACTCTGTGCTAACCCGGAGTGAATGCACACTCACATCACAGAGGGGAGGAGGCAGGAAAGCCTTATTTAAGCTGTGGTTGCAAAGGAATGACTTTGGGGAAGGAAAATTCAGGTTGAATTTATTAAGAACATTTTTAAAAATATAAGATTTGCAATTACAATATAAACAAATCATGAATACAGCAATGTGACTTGGATGAAAAATTAATTTTCATTTTCATTGTAAATATGAGTATTTTAAATTAGGGATATCTGTGATATCCCTAATTCATTTTGAATTCTGCCAATTCATTCTGAATGTTTTCATGTTGAAAATTCTCTGGGAGAATAAGAATTCTCTATAAAAAGAGAAGAGCAAGATCCTTTGAAGTATCAGTGTAAGTAGAATCTCATTTTGCTGAATAAAACCATTATAGCTACAGCTACAACAGGATCAAATTAACTACATCTGTGAAGAAAGACAAGGGGAAAACTGATTATCATCAGTCAGAACAAGGGGCCAAGTGCAGAACAGACCACCAATTTCTCATATGCAATTTCAAGTTGAAGCTGAAGAAAATTAAACAAGCCCACGAGAACTAAAGTACGACCTTAAGTATATTCCACCTGAATTTAGAGACCATCTCAAGAACGGATTTGATGCATTGACACTAATGACAGAAGACCAGATGAGTTGTGGGATGACATCAAGGACATCATACATGAAGAAAGCAAAAGATCATTAGAAAGGCAGGAAAGAAAGAAAAGACCAAAATGAATGTCAGAAGAGACTCTGAAACTTGCTCTTGAATGTAGAGTAGCTGAAATGAATGGAAGAAATAATGAAGTGAAAGAGCCAAACAGAAGATTTCAAAGGGTGGCTCAGGAAGACAAAGTAAATTATTATAATGAAATGTGCAAAGACCTAGAGTTAGAAAACCCAAAGGGAAGAACACGCTTAGCATTTCTCAAGCTGAAAGACCAGAAGAAAAAATTCAAGCCTCAAGTTGCAATTTTGAAGGATTCTACGGGCAAAATGTTAAACAACACAAGAAGTATCAAAAGATGAATACACAGAGTCACTGTACCAAAAAGAATCGGTCAATGCTCAACCATTTCAGGAGGAAGCACATAATCAAGAACCAATGGTATTGAAGGAAGAAGTCCAAGCTGCACTGAAAGCATTGGCAAAAAACAAAGCTCCAGGAATGATGGAATACCAACTGAGATGTTTCAACAAATGGATGAAGCGCTGGAGGTGCTCATACATCTATGTCAAGAAATCTGGAAGAGAGCTACCTGGCCAACCAACTGGAAGAGAACCATATCTGTGCCCATTCCAAAGAAAGGTGATCCAACAGAATGTGGAAATTGGCAAACAATATTATTAGTATCACATGCAAGCAAAATATTGCTGAAGATCATTCTAAAATGGTTGCAGCAGTACATCAACAGGGAACTACCAGAAATTCAAGCAGGATTCAGTAGAGGACATGGAATGAAGGATATTGCTGCTGATGTCAGAAGGATCTTGGCTGAAATACTGGAAAGATGTTTTTTAACTATGCAGAGGCGTTTGACTGTGTGCATCATATAAATTACGGATAATACTGAGAAGAATGGGAATTCCAGAACACTTACTTGTGCTCATGAGGAACCTGTACATAGACCAAGAGGCAGTCATTCGAACAGAACAAGGGGATACTGAGTGGTTTAAAATCAGGAAGGGTGTGCGTCCGGGTTGTATCCTTTCACCATACTTATTCAATCTGTATACTGAAGAAATAATCCGAGAAGCTGCACTATATGAAGAATAATCTGTGATATGCAGATGATACAACCTCATTGCAGAAAGTGAAGAGGACTTGAAGCACTTACTGTTGAAGATCAAAGACTACAGCCTTCAGTACAGATTATACCTCTACATAAAGAAAACAAAAATCCTCACAACTGGACCAATAAGCAACATCATGATAAATGGAGAAAATATTGAAGTTGTCAGGATTTCATTTTACTTGGATCCGCAATCAATGCCCATGGAAGTAGCAGCCAAATAGTCAAACGACATATTGCATTGGGCAAATCTACTACAAAAGACCTCTTTCAAGTGTTGAAAAGCAAAGATGTCACTTTGTGGACTAAGGTGCGCCTGACCTAAGCCATGATGTTTTCAATTGCCTCATATGCATGCAAAAGCTGAAAATCAATATTGAAGACTGAAGAAGAATTGATGTATTTGAAGAATGGTGTTGGCGAAGAATATTGGATATGCCATAGACTGTCAAAAGAATGAACAAATCTGTCTTGGAAGAAATATAGCCAGAATGCTCCTTTCAAGTGAGGATAGTGAGACTTGGTCTCATGTACTTTGGACATGTTATCAGAGGGGACCAGTCCCTGGAGAAGGGCATCATGCTTGGTAAGGTAGAGGGTCAGTGAAAAATAGAAAGACCCTTGAAGAGATGCACTGACACAGTGGCTGCAACAATGGGCTCAATCAGAGGGTTGTTATGAGTCAGAACCACCTTGATGGCACGTAAGAACAACATAACACGATTGCTTTTACATTTTGGCTTATAGCCCATGATGGAGAAAAATAACTAAAAAACAAAATCTACTCCCAATCCAGAAAACTTCTCTATAAAAATGGAAGGGAAAGAAAAGTTTTATTATTGAATAAGCATTAAACCAGTGTTAAAAATTAAATTTTTACAATATTAAATTTGTGTATGAATTCATAAGTTTTATTTTTCAGTTAATGAACCATGGAATGTCTAGTCTACAAGTCACACAAGAGTTCCAAAGAGTGATACTCTCGAAAGGCTTTTGTAATGGACAAACAGGAACAAGGAAGATATATGGGGCAATTTTTGGATTGGCTGGAGAGCATTTTCTGTCCTTTTTTGGGATCAGGGGGTAAATTTTGAATGAGGTTAACCTGATTAATCAAGTCTAATAGCTTTCTGTCTCCAGGATTGAATGGATTTTACTTGGATTTCATCTCCTAGAAATGTTAGGTATTTACATGCAATTGAAATTCAGGTTTCTGTTTGCTGATGTGGGCTCAGCACAAGTGACTACATTTTGGGCCTAGTTTACTCAGATTTTTTTTTTTTTTTAGTCAGATTAACACCAGTATAAGGAGCCCTGATGGCACACTGGAAACCCCCGTGGCGTAGTGGTTAAGTGCTATGGCTGCAAACCAAAGGGTCAGCAGTTTAAATCTGCCAGGTGCTCCTTGGAAACTCTATGGGGCAGTTCTACTATGTCCTATAGGGTCACTATGAGTCTGACTCGACAGCACTGGGTTTGGTTTTTTTGGTTTGGTGGTACAGTGGTTAAATTGCTTGGCTGCAAACCAAAAGGTCGGTGGTTCGAAGTTACCAGCCTTTCTGTGTGAGAAGGATGTGGCAGTCTGTTTCATAAAGATTACAGCCTTGGAAACCCTATGGGGCAGTTCTACAGGGCTGCTATGAATCAGAATTGACTGGAAGGCAATGGTAACAGGGCAGTTCAATAAAGAGATTGTAGAACTAGAAAGAAATCTTATCCTTTATATAGTTAAGCTGATACAACCTATAACATGTTTTCAAGATAATATTGCTAATTTCCTAACATCATTAGGTTACCTGAAGTTAAACTCCTTACAGGGAGCTGGGAGGTATAGTGATCATCTTTGATGGTTACATTTCAAAAAAGGATGGTTCCCAAGCACCTGAAGAAACATCCTTGATTTACATATTTTTCAAAGTGACAAAGAATTTACAGTTACAAATTAACTAAAGTGGATTCTGAAAGAACAGGGGAAAAGGGAAGCCTCTTCCCTTGTTTTCAAGAGGGAGAATTTAAACCTCTTATTTTTAATTTGTATTTTTTCTTATACGGCACACCGTGCCAAATCCAGAAAAGTAAAAAGAAATAGAAGACAGTTCCCTTCATCACACAGCTCTCAACTTAAAGGCCTAAGAACACAGCCATATTAAAAATATAATATTATGCAGTGACACACACATGAACAAGAAAATATTAACATACCACAAACTGCAGCTCTCTGAGTAATCGAGTGATCATTAGTCATGGTGTCTCTGTCAGAGTTTCTGTCAGCCTTTGAAGATCTCCCCACTCTCTGCTTAGACTGACTCCTCCTGCAGATCTCAGCAGTTGAGCTGTATGTCCAGAGACCTCTGTTAGCCTTACTTATAGAGACCCAGTTCTTCTAATGCCTCATCATAATGTGCAATTATACATATACTTGTTTCTTGTATTTCTCCTTCACTAGACTGATTTTCAATTGCCTCATATGCATACGAAAGCTGGACAAGGAATAAGGAAGACTGAAGAACCGATGCACTTGAATTACAGTGTTGGCGAAGAACATACCATGGACTGCTAGAAGAAGGAACAAATCTGTCTTGGAAGAAGTACAGACAGAACGCTCCTTAGAAGCGAGGATGGTGAGACTTTGGACATGAAATCAGGAGGATACAGTTCCTGGAGAAGAACATCACACCTGGTAAAATAGAGGGCCAGTGAAAAAGAAGACCCTTAACAAGATGGATTGACACAGTGGCTGCAACAATGGGCTCCAACATAGCAGCGATTGTGAGGATGGCGCAGGAGCCGGCAGTGTTTCATTTTGTTGTACATAGGGTTGCTGTGAGTCAGAACTAACTCAAAGGCACCTAGCAACAGATGGAAAACTCTAAAAAGGGAGGAACTATGTATGTTTTGATCAGGCAACATGTCAAATGTCTTGCATTGTGCCAATAAGTATTTGTTAAATATATAAACTAGTGGTCAGAGTCAAATTCCTGCTTAAAATCTTTTGATACCTGGCCTACAAGACTGTAGTCATGATTGATGAATCTGATTGATGGTATCCTCCCCAGCATGTCTGGTCACACAGGATTTACCTTTCCTCGCTGAATTAAATGATTCTTTTCACCTACGCTGGACAAATCTCTGGTCTAGACTCTAGTTTACTTTTAAAAAATAGACAATGACTTACTTTTAAAAATTACTTTATTAATATTTATGTTTTTATGTGATGGACTTGGATTTATACCTTTAAGTAACTTAAAAGGATGAGAACACTTTTAAGTAAGGTGATGAGAGATATCAAACATCTTGCCTTATGGAGATTTTTAAAGCAGATGACAGCCTCTAAGTTTGAAAACAAAACCACTGTTAGACTGCGTCAGTTTCTGGTCGTTAGGTGGAGCCATTGCTGCTGGAGGTTTTTTAAATCTAGATCTATTTCTAGAGAAACTTCCTTTTCAGTCAGCTTAAAATCAAAGCCTCTTAGAAGTATTAACATTAAATTTTAACTCAGTGACTCCCCTTAAATAGGAAAGGTCCTGAGAGGAAAAAGATAAAATACTTAGCCAATTCATACACATTTTAACCATTAGAAATGCTGCTTATTACAATATGCATTCATTTTCAGAATCTTTAAATAGGCTTGAAGGGCCCTGCTGTGTTTATTAACAACATGCGTATGAGTTAAAAAAAAAAAAAAAAAAAAAAAAACTAGGCAGGCAACTGTTCAAAAGGAAGGAATGACTAATGTCTGAAGGTCAGAACATTAAAATCCTGATGTCCTTGCAAGTTGCGACACATGGGTTTTTCCTTTAAAAAACAAAACAAAAAGAAGACAGTGCTGATTTCTCATTTTGGCCCCAGTAATTACTCCTCAGTTTATAATTGTACTTACTCTTTCATTTCCTCCTCTAATGAGAAAGGAAGCTGCAGTTGCTAAATATTTGAACCCAAAACATCAGACAGGGCAGTTAACCAAGGAAATGAGCAAGAACAGGCAGAGCAGGAGGAGTCTGGGCCCTCTCTGGCCTCCATCATTCTCCTTTCTCCCTCATTTCCTTTTCTTCTTCATGTTTTTTTTTTTTTCTTATCCCTTTCCACTTTTCTTTTTTCCTCCTATCACCTCTATCTGAAGCCCACCAGTTAAAGCATTGGTGACCAATTCTACTTTGACTCAGGAGTATCAATACAAACAAACCAAACCCTGGTGGCCATACCAATATAATGGAAAATGAATTCACTTTTCTATAAACTTAATATATAATAGGTCTGAAATGAAAAATTAAATGGAATTTCTAAACACATGATATTGGCACACATTTTATTTTAATTTTCAATAGAAAAAAAAATTATCTTTCCAAATGTAATATAGCCAAGGATGCAGGAAAGCAAATACTCTCCTACATTGATTGTGGGATTATAAACTGGCATAGCCATTCTGGACAGCATTTTTGCAAAAGCAGCAAAAATGCTCATGAGAATCTACTTGGCCCAGAGAATCTACTTGCAGGAGTTTATCCTCAGGAAGTAAAGATGTACACAAGGATTTTTGCACAGAAATTTTATCACAGCATTATTGATAACAGTAAAAATTTGGAAAACACCTAAATGTCCAACAGTTCTTAGTCCACTGATCTTTGGGGTTCCCCAGTTCCCTGGAAAGACCTGGGGTTTTTACCTTGCACTTGTCACCTGAACCTCAGCTGGATGAGTAGGACCCTGGGTGTCCATGGACCTCCCCAGTTGATAACTTCCAGTCTTTTCTGACTTCTGAGTACAAACAGCCTGGTTTTCTCACTGTGTTTTCAACCCATTGCTGAGAACTTCCAACAACTTTCAATCGCAACCCTTTCTACCTTCAACTTGGGTTAACTATAAGAACTGTCTCTCTCTCTCTCCCTTCCTTCCTTTCTTTTTTAAGTGATTGTATTCCCTGTAGCTTAGCATCATGGAGCCCTGCTGGAGCAACATGGTTAAGTGCTCGGCTGCTAACCAAAAGGCTGGCAGTTCAAACCCATCCAGTGGCTCCATGGGAGAAAGGCCTGGCAATCTGCTCCCTTAAAGATTACAGTCTTAAAAACCCTATAGGGCAGGTCTACTGTATCACATGGAGTCACTATGAGTTGGAATCAACTTGATGACACCCAACAAAAATAACACTACAGGGAAAAAAAATCACTATGATTTATAGCATTTGAAATTTTAACCTAGCAAAAAACAATGTTGTCTTGGCCACTCATTCTTTCAACAAATTGTACTGAGTACCTTCTATGTACCAAGTACTGTGCAAACAAGTCCTGGAGATTGAACCGCAGAATTAGAAATTAAGAAAATGTGTAAGGCTCGAGATGCTTAAACTAAAATATTAAAAGTCCAGCGATTTACACACTGGAATATTAGTTTCTTGATTCAGAAAGGTGGATATGCCTAGAATGCTCATTTCCCCTCTGTTGGGTATCTCTTTTTGTATCCAGGTATCTGTAAAACCGGATAGGTTAGCATAGTTTTTAAGTGGGTATATAATCAGAGGTAAGGGAGTAGACTAATGTAGAATGCTATTTTTCTCAAGCCATGGAAAGGCCTGGAAATTTTTATATGTGTCCGTAGTGAATTGATTACTCTCATCTGCCCATACTAGAGAAAGATGTGGCAAATATGCTTCCCTAAAGACCACAGCCTTGAAAACCCTATGGGGCAATTCTAATCTGCCTTACTGGGTCACTATGAGTCAAAATTCACTCAACAGCAATGGGTTTCATTTGGTTTACCCATGCTAGACAATCATGATCAAATTTTACTATTTAATTTTCCTTTTCATATATTTCCTGTATATAAACACAACACTCCTGTTACTATATATTATTTCAGACAGGGTCTAAAATAATTAAGCTACAATTTTCATCTTAAGGACACATCATAGAGTAGTTGCCTAATTGTAGTAGCATATTTGTAAGCCTTTCTTTAAAGTGGGTTTTTCCTGCAGATGGTTAAGTTTACCCACTTTAGGTTGCTATGTACAATAAAGATGGCATTTTTGTCTTTGGGGAAGTACAATGATTCAGTAAACGGCACTGAAACAATTGCTCATTTGTTTTGATAAAGTAAAGTTAGATGTGCTATTTCACACCATTCTGAAAAATAAATTCCAGGGAGAATTAAAAACCCAAACATAAAAAGAAAACTATAAATACATCAGAAAAAAATGTAAGAGAATATGTTTATGACTTTGAGAAACCAGAAATCATTCTGAGCCAGACTCCAAATGCAAAAGACTTAAAGGAAGAGACTGATAAATTTGACTTCATCAAGATTGATAAATTTGGACAGTAGGTAAGAGTTCTGCACAACAAAACATATCCTAAGCAAGGTTAAAAGACAAGTATCAGATTGGGAGAAAATATTTGCCACAGATATAACACACAAAGGATTAGCATTTAGATTTATAAAGCACTCAGAACACAAAACAAACAAAAAGCCCTCAAACAAACCAATAGGAACATGGACAAATAATAGTATAGGTAATATAGAAAAGGAAATACAATTGGCCAACGAACATAAAAACAGAAGCTGAACCCCACCAATTATCAGAAAAAACTGATTATATTTAGAACATTGAGATAATTTTCAATCATCATACTGTCAAAAATTAAACAATTTAATGTGTTGATAAAGGTATGGGAAAACAGGTGCATGTATACACTGCAAATGGGAGTATAAAACTGATAAACAGCTGTTTTGAAGGGCAATTTAGCAATATTGACCAAAACAAAAACATGTGTGCTATGACTCAGCAATTCTAGATCTTGGTGTCTTCCTTTGAGGAGCCCTAGCACTTACACACAAGAAAACATGTTTGAGCATGTTCGTTGCAGAGTTCCTTATGGGGAAAAACTAGAAACATCGAAAAAGTCCTAAGCTAGACGAATGATTAATAAAATGTTGTAGACTCATACTATGTATACAGTGCTATGAGGCAGTTAAAAGAATGGGGTAGGTCTGTGCTAGCCTAGAGGGGTCCCCACAGCATCCTGTTGGGTAAAAAAACAGGTTACAGATATAGCACTATGATATTTTCTATGTAAAAAAAATTTTTTTAATTACGTAGAGTGAAATGACATATTTTCTAAGGGACATATGAAAATGTATGAAAACAGGCCTGAGGGAGCAAGCCTAATTGATAATGCATGTTGTCTTTGGGATGATGAGGGACAGGGATTTTGGTAGGGTTTAAAGGGGGCTTTGGCCTTCTCTATAACGTTCCCCCTTTTTTTTAACATGGAAAATTTGTGTATTACTTGTTTACTTCAATTGTATTTGTAAAAATTGAGTCAGTTTTCTTGTTAATAACTGATGTAGGAGAAATATGCATATTCCCCTTTACATATAGAAATGCTGCAGAAAATATCAAATAAAAAATCTACTATATTTGGTAAAGTAGAGGGCTAATGAAAAAGGAAACCCTCAATGAGATGGCTTGACACAGTGTCCACAACAATGGATTCAAACGTACCAACGATCATGAAGATGGCACAGGACCACACATATCTCATCCTCTTATACAAAAGCTTGCCGTGAGTCTGAGCCCAATCCACAGCAGCTGACAACAACATAGCCTAACTTGAAATCAAGAAAGCTATATTTTCCTTTTTTTTTTTTTTTTTTACCAAGAATGAAAAACCGGTTCTGGCTCCCATTGAGTTGATTCCAACTCATAACGAACCTACAGGGCAGAGTAGAAGTGCCCCATAGGGTTTCCAAGGCTGTAATCTTTACTGAAGCAGACTTCCACATCTTTCTTCCGAGAAATGAAAGGGGAGCCCCAAAATCTAAGCAGTGAGCAGGTGCTAAGGCCCAGGCGCTCACAGAGCAATTGGAAACAGATCAGTGTTCATTAGCTGGGGATGGGCTTGAAGCTCCATGTGGCAGCATTAGAGGCTAATGGAGTGTGGAGGGAGCAAGGGGACAGGGATGTCAGGCTGGAAGTCAGTGGACATGAGAAGAATTGACAGCACAGCACAAGGCCAGGTGCATCCCCCTTTTCCTCCCCCATACTAGGATTCCTACCTAGGGAAAAAGCAGGGGGTGAGGGAAACCTAAGAGAAAGACTAAGCATTTCTATTTAAGAAAGACTGGACATTGCCTAAATAGGTGTTTAAATTATCAGATCCAGCCAGGATTTAAAGATCAGACATTTAATTAGTTTTCATATTAAACCATAGGTGCAGAATCAGGAATAATTGCAGGCAAAGTAAAAGTGTTATTTTTTATCTGCATGTCTGAGCGGTAGCGAGTTATATGTACAACCGCACTGCTTATATAATAATCCATTACAAAATTTTGTTTATAAAGAGAGTTTTCTCAAGGATTCAGTGCCACTTATGGCTAAAGCCAATTAGAGCTGGTAAGGCAGCTATATTGTTTGCGCCAGCCAATGAGAGTAAGTGTACTATGCTACCAAGACTCTCAGCCAATGCGTGCTCTCCTGAGCGCCCCTGAGTTAATCTTGTACTGCAAGGTGGGCTGTTTATGCTTTTTCAGCGTATCTGTGTTTATTTTGGCTTCTGGGGAACAGTTTGACCCATGGCTGGCGTAAGTTATGAAAGTGATAGTATTGACTGCAATAAAGAAACAAAGACTATCATGACATTTTTTAAAAAGCAAACGTTATGGTGACCTGAATTGGGTGACTGCTAAACAGAGCGCCGGCTGTCCTTTCTAGGCCTAGTCACATTAGAGAAAACCGAAGAGTCATTTGTCTATGACCCAGCTCCTCATCACTGAGAAGGCACGGTGTCTTTTTAACCACTTTGAAGAACCATGTGATGGATCAACAGCGGAAATATCTTTGGCTGGTTGCAGCGCTTAGTTCCAAACGTCACAACAACCAGCACAGTATAAAACTGGTCAGGCAGAGACAGCTGACCTCCAGGGCGTGGGTTCTCTGACTCACTCAGGGCACCCACTGAGCATGGCAACAACCACGGCAGTTTGCCTTTGCGTGTCCTTCCTCCAAAGGCAAGTGGGATTATTGCTGGCTTGAAGATGGTGGGGGCTGTATGCCAAGGAATATGAGTAGCATTTAGGAGCTTAGAGTAGACCCTGATAGCCATTAAGGAAACAACCATAAGTATAAAGAACTGAATTTGGCCAACAATCTGAATGAGCTAGAAAGAGGATTCTTTCCTAGAGCCTCTAGGTAAGAGCCCAAGCTGGCCAACACATTGATTTCAGTTTTGTGAGACCCGGAGCAGAGGAACCAGTCAAGCCCACCTAGACTTCTGACATGCAGAACTCTGAGAAAATCAGTTTATGTTGCTTTAAGTCACTACATTTGTGGTAATTTGTTATGCAGCAACAGAAAAGGAATATATTACTCCTCTGGCATGGGGTGGGAAGGAGGCAGGAGGAAAAAATGACATTTCCTTACATGACTGACCCTGAAGAGTTTGTCGTTCTCTTATTAGTTGGTCATGGCAATAATAAAAAAAAAAAATTAGTTTCCTTATATTAACTACCCCAGCGAGAAGATGGAGACATTTTTGTCCCCTTTTTGTTGGTTATCCGGGTTTCTCTGCTTAATACCAATTGGCTGTCTGTTATGGATTGAATTGTCCCCCAAAAGTATATGTTGTAAATCCTAGCCTCTATGCCTGTGGTTATAATTCTATTTGGGAATGGGTTGTCTTTGTTTTATTAATGAGGCAGGATTGGTGTAGGGTGTATCTTGACTCAATCTCTTTTGAGATATAAAAAAGATTAAACAAGCGAGAGAAGTAGAGATGGGGAGAGATGCCACGCACATGAAGATTACCCAGAAGCAGAAGCTCAGAAGAGATAAGGACCTTCCTCCAGAGCTGACAGAGAGAAAGCCTTCCCCTAGAGTCAGTGTTCTGAATTTGAACTTCTAGCCTCCTAAACTATGAGAAAATAAATTTGTTTGTTAAAGCCATCCACTTGTGGTATTTCTTTTATAGCAGCACTAGATGACTAAGGCACCATCAGTTCCCTCCAGGTGGCTGGTGACCAAATGATAGTTCTCCAAAGGGTCCTATGGCATGGTCTTGGTGGGAAGTTGGGCAGGGGAAATCTAAATGAAGCTCAACTTCCTTCTCCCCAACTCAGCACATTCTACCAGTAGACATCCTATAGTCTCTTGCTGTCAGGGTTCTATTACCCAGATAATGGTCATCTTAGGAGCTACCAGCAAAACTGCTTTACACCTCTGCCATCTTCTTCAGGGACCACTTAACCTGTGGGAAACTCCAACAACCTTTCCCCATTAAGGAGTGGAGATGCTGTTCAACCTCAGCATGCCTCTTCTGCCAGTTCAGTGGCTAAGCAACTTTCAGAGAAGATATGATCACAAGTCTCAGATTTAGTTGGGGAGGGTGGAAGGTTATACACTTTTCAGTCCTCCAAAATGTGGCCTCTTTTTTTGCTAGTCCTGGCTTAAGACTCTTAATGGTAAAAGCCATCAAGCCAGTTCAGGCTCTATTGCCCCTGTGGGAACCAGAGTCTCAGGCCAAGACTTGGGCCTTATTTGAACTTACCTTGGCAAATTGAGTAACTTTGTTCTCAAAATGGCAATGTCTTCACTGAAATCCCTGAAATACTTGGTAAGGGCAGGAGAAAATGTCAGTTATGCCCCATATCATCCTGTTACACTATTCCTGTTATAAATTCAATTCATCGGTGTCTTAAAAAAAAACAAAACAAAAAGGACTCAAACAAGTAAAGTTTATCTTTGTTGTGCTTGAGGCTTTCCTGGGAGCAACCTTATGTTTAATTTCTGGTTCACTACTAGAAAACTTATCATCTTAATCTCACTAC
This sequence comes from Elephas maximus indicus, assembly GCF_024166365.1. Classification (NCBI taxonomy): domain Eukaryota; kingdom Metazoa; phylum Chordata; class Mammalia; order Proboscidea; family Elephantidae; genus Elephas; species Elephas maximus. The sequence goes on from NC_064822.1 coordinate 129,610,787, forward strand.
ATTAACAGATTAAAGGAGAAAACCCCATGCCATCTTTAGATGCATAAAAAAGCACTAGATAAAACTGAACACTCATTCATGTTAAAAACCAAAACCAAAAAACAGGAATAGAAGGAAACTTTTATAATGTGATAAAGGGAACCTTCCTAAAGCTTACAGCAAACATCAAACTTTAAAAGCAGTTTTAGTAAAATCAGGAATAAGGTAAGGATGCCCACTATCATTACTACTATTTCATAAAGTAATAATTGGTCAAATGGCTATACGGCAAGAAAATGAAATAAGAGGTGTAAGAAAGGAAGTGACAGACTGATCAGTTTTGCAAACGATATTAGTATCTACATAGAAAATTCAAGAGAATCTACTACTGAAAAACTGATATTTATAACAGAAAATGCAGCAGTATTGCTGGCTATAAGATCAAAATACTAAAATCAGTAATTATTCCGTACGTCAGTGTCTTAGTTATCTAGTGCTGCTGTAATAGAAATACCACAAATGGATGGCTTTAACAAACAGAAATTTATTTTCTCACAGCATAAGAGGCTAGAAGTCCAAATTCAGGGCACTGCTGGCCCTAGGGGAAGAAAGGCTTTCTCTCTCTGTTGTCTCTGGAGGAAGGTCCTTGTCTCTTTTAGCTTCTGCTCCTGGGTGGTCTTCATGTGGCTTGGCATCTCTCTTCCCCCCTTTCTACTTGCTAGCTTGCATTTATTTTAAATTAAAAAAGAGACTGATTCAAGATACACCCTACACAAATCCTGCCTCATTCATAGAACAAAGACAACCCATTCCCAAAGGGGATTATAACCACAGGCATCAAACAAAAAACCAAACCTGTTGCTGTTGGGTCCATTCTGACTCACAGCAACCCTATATGACACCAATCACTGCACCACGAGGGCTCCAACCCCAGGCGTGAAGGTTAGGATTTACAACATATGTTTTTGGGGACAGGGTTTAATCCATAATATTTCAATAACCAAATAGAAAATTAAGTAGAAAAAAAGATATAAAATAGCAATACTGTCAAAACTTTGACTCATTTACTTTAGATGCATCATCAGGAGAGACGGCTCATTGGAGAAAGCCATCATGTTTGGTAAAGTAGAGGGCCGTAGCAGGTGAGGGTAACCCTCAGTGACACGATGGCCGTAACAATGGACTCAAACACATCAACAATTATAAAGATGGGGCAGGATTGAGCAAAGTTTTGTTCTGTTATGCATGGGGTTGCGATGAGTTGGAGCCAACTCAATGCAACTAACAACATTCACCTGCAGATGTTTGGAAAGATATATGGAATGGGAACTAATAGTACAATCTCATATGGTCTTATAAATACTGTGAAACTTCCAGCATTCTAAAAACATTCTAAACATCATGTTTGAGATAAATCTTGTTTCTCTTCCACCATTCTTTAAAGACTGCTCAGTTGTCATTAATAAATACAAGTATGAAGTCACCCTTGGATGAGAATAAAAGTCCACTGTGGACATGTTTGCAGACTTTAGGTCCCAAAGAATATAATGGTTCTCAAGGTATTTCTTGGAACAAAGGAGAGTGCCAAGAACAATGCTACTAGAAATTAAGCATCAGCTTGCTCCCAGAAAAGCTTCAAGTGCGCACAACAAAGGGCGAAGTGAAATAGGTTAACTGTGGAATGCAGGGAAACAACCGCAGCTGGTCTGCATTTTTTTTTTTTAAGTGATAAGGTCACAAACAATAGGAACTGCTTTTAGAGTGAACAGATCCAGCTGCCTTTCTCCTTCCTCATCTTCTTTGATGTCTGCAGTTCTCAATATCACTGAGCCCTCTGGTTTTTCAGACACCATTATACGGTCTTGTGTTGGTTGGCCTTCTAATCACTTCTCTCATTTCTTTGCTGTTTCTACCTCTGCTGACATATCCCAGTTCAGCCTCTTCCCTCCCTTGAGGAACTAATCAATTCTTAAGTGTTGGGCCAACCATCAAAGCTGTTTTCAGCCCTGAGCTTCGGTTTTTCATTACTGAACTTTCCATTATGTGGTGCATCACCCCAAACTCAATAACAACCCAACTTTTTATCCCCTCCAGACTTTATTTCTCGTCAGAGTATCATCATTCTCTTTGGCTAGAAATTGCGAATCATCCTGTCTAATGTGGTAGTGTTGGAAGGCCTCTAACTTCAGAGGAGAGATGAAAATCAAGACCAGCACAAAGCTGATTCCTATGAGTTGGAGGTCAGACATACTGCCACTCTCCAACCTTTTTACCAATTCTGACACCAGCCATTCTCCCCACAGCACTCTGTACCTCTCTCGTGGGTTCAATAATTTGTTGCAATGGCCACATAGAACTCATAGGCCATACTCATGATTATGGGGTTTACTAGGGAGCAATAGGTTACTAGTAACCCTAGTAATAGGATGAGGATCAACTTGGAAGTAACGGGAACAACTCAGGAGACAGGATACAGTTCATCAATCGGGATGGCTTACAATCAAAAATGCTTTCAGCTCCTGCTGCTGCTGGGCTTCCTTGGGCCCACTGCCCTGCTCAGGCAAGTGTTACAACACTTTAACTCCATAGATAAGTGCCTGGAGCCACCCTACTCTGCCAGGAAGCCTCCTGCCCGTAGGCGCTCAGCTCTCTCACTCCATGGGTCAACAAGTCCACTACAGCTGCCTCTCTCATGGGCCAGGAAGCCTACTGCAGCTATCGTGTGCCAGTCTCCTGGCTCTTGTACTGTCTTGCACCATCTCATGATGCCTCATACCATCCCCAGTGTTACAGCTGTCTCCTGGGTCTAGGAGGTTCTCAGCACAGGAACCCTGGGTCTAAAGGATGTGCTGCACTCCTGGCTCTTCTTGTTTGTGGTATTGAGGTTCCCCCCTCCCCAATTAGCCTCTGTCTGTTGACACTTTTAAGCCTAGCAGGATGGTAAAACTGACCAATCTCCTTGGTAGGGCACACCATAGTGATTAACCAATCCCTGCAGGGGTTTTACGTACCTGATTTGCACAGTAGACTAATCAATCTCTTTGCAAGATTGTAGTCTAGCAAATCATCAGAACTACAAACCCAGAGCCAGAAAGGCCATATATAGAGAAACTCATTGCCCTGAACCCATCTAGTTTCCATGATGACAGGGAGTATATGTTGTTCACCATGTGGGGCTAGGGTAGTCCTTGGTACACACAGTAAGTGTTCAACAATCCCTTCAAAGATTGAATCTTTGCTTCATCTCTCTCCCCCTGGGGGAAAAAAAATAATAAAACCCCAAATTCCATCACTTCTTTCTTCATTTCTGCCCTTCCTTTTCAGGTTCCACTAGAAAAAGACTAATCCTATTAGTTCTGCCCTTTGTTTCTGCTCCAATAATTCCCAGAGCCAACGGGAAGGGTTCTGAACAATAAGAGTTATCACAGAAGGGGCTGGCTCAACTATTCAGAGCTTGAGTTGGCTTTTGGTGGTCCTGGTAAGATACAGTTTAAAGCAAATCACCTGTTTACATGCTTCTGGTGTCTGTGCCTTGCCTACTCTAAGGCCCAGATTTCCTTTTTTTTTTTTCCCTGACTTTCATGCAAGTCAAAATGATTTATTTGTTTTTCAAACAGCCCTCATATTTTCACTTCTGCACTTTTTAAAAAACGTATTTTTCTTGCACATGAAATTGTTGTTGCGTGCCACTAAGTCGATTTCGACTCATAACGACCCCATATGACATAGACCTATCCCATAGGATTTTCTTGGCAGATCACCAGGTCTTTCTCCTGTCCAGCAGCTGGGTGTATCCGAATGCTTTAGTCTTTTGTTTTTAAATCTTACCATCCTTAAAGGCACAAAAGGTGTAATACGCTCTCTGAGGCCTTTGTGCACTGTCCCAATATTCACTGATCAATCCTGTCTTTACACTCTTAGTGCACACAGGTGTTCATTCATTTGGCATTTAACAAATGCCAACCTGTATCATTTCTTTTTATGCTCAGATTTTTTCCATCTCTGGAGTTACCTTCATTCAGTTTCAAATATCAGGTTTCACAACCAGAAATCTCATATATTTGATCTGATAAAGATGAGACTTTTAAAAAGCCACACCAAATTCCTCAAATTAATATTAACAGTTAAATTAATTGAATGAACACCAAAGGGGAGTTCCTTTCTAGTAGGTTAGGGAGGGAGAGAAGAGGATACAATTTTATAAAAAAGGTGGTTTTTGCTCACAAGGAACTAATCACTTACTGCCCAGAGAAGCAGCTCTTTGTAGTGACTGTACTTTTTGAGTCAACTCTTGTGTTCTTGTTCATTTTTGAGATAACATCAAAAACATGTGCCATGGATGTGTGCCAAAAGTGAAAATTAGATCTTTCAGTATATCCGAGATGTGAGCACCTAATATAAACCAACTAACCAACCAACCAAGAAGTCCTGGTGGCGCAGTGGTTAAGCGCTTGGCTGCTAACCAAAGGGTTGGTGGTTTGAACCTATCACCTGTTCCACGGGAGAAAGATGTGGCTTCCCTAAAGATTACAGCCTTAGAAACCCATACGGGCGGTGGCATCACTAGGGTTGGTATCACCCAGTGAGGTAACTCATGGTGTCTCCCCCCATGCTAATTACAATATTGCAGCTAAAACACCAAAAATTTGACAAAATCAGTGACTACAAAAACACCAGCCGAAATGAAAACAGTGTGCGCTCATAGCGCCAGCAGACGAACTCATGTGACTCGAAACGTCATTGTAATTAGGTGATAATGACAGCTCTGACAGGTGCGCGTTAGAAGGTTCAAGAAGTAAATCAGGACAGAGTTTTAGCCTTATAGGTATATTGATACAGGTAAGCTGGGCTTTTGAAAAATATTTTTATTACAACTACAGGGATTTAAAAAAAAAAATTTCTGCTGGGAACACTGCACAAAAATTTTATAAACAGTCATTCCGGTGTCATCCCCTCTGAGAGTGTTAGCCTGTATGGCTCACATCCCCCACATCCTCCTAGTGATGCCACTGCCTATGGGTACTTTTACTCTCTCCTAATTTTTTTTTTATACTGGTGGGTAGCAGTTAAGAGCTAGGCTGCTAACCAAAAGGCAGGCAGTTCAAATCCACCAGGCGCTCTTTGGAAACCCTATGGGGCAGTTCTACCCTGTCCTATAGGATCGCTATGAGTCGGAATCCACTCTGATGCCAAGAAGGCAAGGGGTAACCAACCAACAAATACAAACATTCTAAAAATAAAGCGAAGAGTAACTATCTTCCTTACCCCCCCCCCCATTCTCCAACGGTATCCAATATTGTCTTTACTTCCCAACCACATTTCTGCGCACCAGTGCCCAGAAAACCCAGTGCCATCGAATCAATTCCGCACCTGTATACAAGCGTATATTGTGTGCTATTTTAAATCTTAAAAAAAAAAGCTTGAAATAATTCCGATTTGTATAAAACTCCAGAAGTCTTCGGTGTGGGCTTAAAATACCAGAGCTGTTAATTTTGGTTTCTCTTTCGGCAGCTGCGGGACTTCGGTTTGTATTTGCCTGCAGTTTCCACCGCAGTCGGGAGGCGTCAACACACGAAATACAAAAACAGCACAACGATTAAAGAAGTCCCAAGCGTTGCCCGGCAAGCGAGGCGGGCAGCGGGCGGGGCCCGCCGAGCACCTCAGAGTGAAACTGCGGCCGAAACCCGGGCAGCAAGTCGCGCGCGCCGAGCACCGCCTCTCCCCACCTGCAGAGGCCGCTGGGCCCCCGCCACGCGCGCCAACACCCCTCCCCCAATTGGCGGAGGCGAGGGGCCTAGGGGCGCGGTGTGGAACCCCCGAACCTCCATTCGCGCAGGCGGCAGTAGCCTGCACACGCGACGCTGAGACCCCTTCCCCAATTGGCGGAGGCGGCGGGCCTTGGGCGCGCGCGCGCAAACGTCCGGATGGGCCGCAGCTTCCGGCGCGCTCCCCTCCGGCGGTAGGAGGCGCGCATGGGGGGGAACCTCAGCGAGCTCGGTTCCTTTCGGGGCCTGTACCGCCCTGTGTGACTGGAAGGAGAATGGCGCAAGAAGCTGAGCCTGAGGGGCAGCCCTGACCCCTCTGAGCGAGGTCCCGCCGCCTTCGCTGTCGGGAGCCTCCTTCGGACCTACCGCGTGCGAGCGCCCCAGCGGCGTGGGCCTGCGAGTGAAATGGTCGCCGAGGCCCAGGACGTCGGGCCTCCGCGCGCTCCGTGAAGGGTAGTGGGGAGCCTCGAGGGATCCCCCAGCTCCTGGCGCAGAATACCACGTACGGTGAGAAGCAGGTATTGGCCCGGAAGCGCACGGTCAGTCCTGTTTCTGATCTGTGATTTAGGTGCTCTAGCTCGCTCTGGTCTCGCCGCTTCTCCGCACGCTCCGCGGCGCAGTCTTTGTCATTTGTGGTAGGGGTCGCAGGGCACGTGGGTTGAGGTTTTGTTGGAAGGAGGGGAGGTTGTCACAGCCCGAGAGGAGGGCGGGGTTTCGGGCCCGCGCTCCCGGTAGGGCGAGGGCGGGGTGGGGGTCTTCCTGGAGGCGGGGGTAAAGGTCACGTGGGCGGGGGGCTGCGGGTCGCCGTCGCCTCCTGGCAGGGGGTCGAATGATGACAGGTGCCTGTTCGGTAGCCTGCCTGAACAGGGCTCCCTCCCTGGGCGAGATTGGGCTAGTTCAGTGGACAGGTTGACTCAGCTTTTCCTCTTGGGCTGGTCAAGTTCGGACAAGTTCTGAGTCTGCAGTAAGAGGAGCTAAGCCCGGACTTGTCTCCAGCTGAGGCTATTTAAAAACCATGCCTTTCCCCAGCTGTGTTCATTGGCGCTCACTGACGCACAGCACCTTTTTGTATACTGCTCCAGGTAAGGACCGACTTGCTAATGGCTTTAGTTTTAATAAAAGCATCTTTTACCTCCTTTATGTATGATTTTGTCGTTTTCTCAGATGTTTCCCTATTTCAAGTTTTCCTCATATGTGTGTGTGTGTGTGTTTTTTCCCCACACTTGTAGGCAGATGTGCAACACCAACATGTCTGTGTCTACAACCGATGGTGCTGCTGCAAGCACCTCACAGATTCCTGCTTCAGAACAAGAGACCCTGGTTGGTATTTTTGTCTCAAGTGTAACATCGCTCTTTAAATGAAATTTTAGGTACATTGCTTGAATTCTGACATCTGCCTCAGGCATGAACGGCTTGGAATAAAAGTTTACTTGAGGAGTCAGTCGATATATTTTGTTAGCCCTTTACCCCAAGAGGCTTTAAAAATGAATTTCTTTATATTCTGGAGCGCAGATGCTGAAGTTAAGTGTATTATGTGACTGGTTTTTTTCTTTCCCTCTTTTTTGAACTGTCAAATGGTTTTTAAAAATACGGAAGTAATTCGTACTTGTAAAGATTTTAGGCATTACAGAAATGTATAAAGTAAAAACTGAAAATTCCAGTCTTCTCTGCCCCATGTATCCTTTTAAATCTTCTGTGTGTATACCCATGTATATAGTCCCAAGTGTGTTTAAATCGGTTATAGCCCTCTTTTGTTTTACTGAAATAGGATTAAATGAGAGGATCTGCAATTTGCATTTTTCACTTACTGTGTTATGTGGACCTCCACCCACGTCAACAAATAAAACCTGCTGTGTTCTTTTTAACAGCTGCGTAGTATTTGGTAACAGGAGTATACCCCCAAAAAAGGTCTTTGCCCTAGAGTGGATTCTGACTCACAGGAACCCTATAGGACAGAGTAGAACTGCCCCATAGGGTTTCCCAGGAGCGGCTGGTGGAGTTGAACTGCTGATCTTTTTTGGTTAGCAGCCAAGCTCTTAACCATTGTGCCACCATTTTTTATTATTTATGCTTTTACTGATAGATTTTTAAATTGTCTAGTTTTTGAGTATTACCAGCTGTGGCCTTGTACATGTCCCCCTTTTTTTTTTTTTTTTTTTTAAGTGTTATATGTATATTTCTGTAAGAAAGATTGACTCCTAGGTCCTTTGGGTACTGGCAGATTGCTCACCAAAAGTGTTGTAAGTTTTCACTCCTTAACAATCTCATTATGATTGACTATTATCAATCTTTTTTTGGCCATTTGTTTTGGAGAGAAGGTACTGTTTAAATTTGTATTTCCCTAATTTCTGGTGGGGCTGGGCATCTTTACATTTAAGTCACTTGTGCTTCTTCTGGGATTTGCCTGGTTGTCTGTTTTTCTTTAGGCTTATCGTATTTTTCGGAACAATTTGTAGTAGTTTTCCGTAAATGAAGTGCATTTAACTTTTGTCTTACAAATGTTTTATTTAACTTCGTTGCCTTTTCACCATTGAGAAGTTATGAATTTTCCTGAAGTCAAAATTTGTTGGTCTTTTCCTTTTTGAATTTCATATGCTTCGAAGACCTCTCCACTTCTAAGATTATGCAAATGAAGTCCCATATTTCTAGTATTTTTGGTTTTTGTCTGTATCTTCAAGTGGAATTTGTCTTTTTTTCCTTAAATGTAAAATTAAGAGTGATGTCTTTTATCATACTTTTTTAATTAATGCATGTGTCTTGTGTGCGTGTGTTGTGTGATGCTGAGTCACTTCTGACTCATAGCAACCCTATATGACAGAGTACAACTGGCCCGTTGGGTTTCCTAGGCAGTAATCTTCACAGAAGCAGATCCCCAGGTCTTTTCTCCCTCAGAGCAGCTGGTAGGTTCAAACCACCAACCTTTTGGTTGGTTAGCAGCCGAGCATTTAAACATGGTGCCACCAGGGCTCCTTGCATGTGTTTTAAGTCTTAATAAAAGACTGATGGCTTTTTGTTGCAGATTTTTACTTTGGAATTATTTCACATAACTTGGTGTTAGCATAGCATATATAAAAAGTTAGGAGAAAAAAAGTAATTTTTATCTTTTATGTGGAGTTCATTCTTACATAGCCTGAAAAGTAAAATGACATGCGAGTACATAATAAGAAATTTGTGTGATCAAATAATGAATGATTCAATCCTATATTTAGTGTGTATTTTAAGTGTCTCAGTGATTAAATAATGTTTTTCTGTTGATTAGCTGAAAATAGGCAGTATTCTTAAGTCTGGTTTTGGGAGTTAGATCCCAAACTGAAATGCTGTCAGATCTCAAGGTTAAACAAAGGATAGGGGCATATTGAAGAGAGGTGTGAGGCAGTCTGTGGGACTGGCAAGCTGTGAAGATACTTGGGTTTTGCAGATTTTAACGTAGCAACATGTAGGGAGAGAACGTAAGCACATTATATCCCTTTCCCCTTGCCATTTATTTTCTCAATACCACTTGAAAGGCCTCTTGATCAGGATCAGGCAGACTAGTAGCCTGTTAGCCAGATTTGGCCCACTGCCTGTTCTTGTAAATAAAGTTTTATTGGAATTCAGCCATGCCCATTAGTCTACATGTTTATAGAAAACTCATTGCCGTAGAGTTGATTCTGACTCATAGCGACCCTATAGGACAGAATAGAACTGCCCCATGGGATTTCTAGGGAGCAGATGGTGGATTCAAATCGATGACCTTTTGGTTAGCAGCCATAGCTCTTAAACTTTGCTGCTATAATGGCAGACTTGAGTAGTTGTGACATACCATCTGTCACATAGAGCTTGAAATATTTGCCATCTGGCCCTTTACAGAAAAAGTTTCCTGACCCTGATCTGGTTGGTAGGCTTGAGTGCAGGTTATTTGTCTTTTGGCAATACTTGACATTGTCCGGTGCATACTGAAGCTCCATAAATGTTTGTCAAGTAGGTATTTAAATTGTAGAACAGTTGAGAGGCAGCATTATATAGTAAGAAAGAAATTTGGGTTGTAGTTGAGGTATGTGACATGTGTCAGCTTGGGTTAGTTATTTAAGCTCTTTAGCCTTTAGGAACCTTATCTGCAGAAAGTTAAGTTTGGTGAAATAACCGACCGAACTCTAAAACATTATTCTTTCTTGGATTCTGTAACAGTTTAAACTCATTTGAGTATTCTGTTTATAGTTGAGTTTATAAAGCAGCAACAGGTGATAGCAGTAGTCAAGGAAGAGAATAATGTTGCCTTGAGATGGGTACTGTTTTCGATAGTAACTAATGATACTTCAGGAGCCCTGGTGGCGAAGTGGCTAAGAGCTCAGGCTGCTAACCAAAAGGTTGGCTGTTCGAATCTATCAGCCGCTCCTTGGAAACCCCATGGGGCAGTTCTGCTCTGTCCTACAAGGGTCATTATGAGTTGGAATTGACTTGATGGCACACAGCAACAATGATACTTTAGTCCCCCATGATATTTGCAAAGTACTAAATCCTCCCCAGCTTTTTTTCCAAATCCCCGTGACAGTCTATGGTATATAGTTTATATAGGCTAACTAGTATAGTTTTTAAAAAATACTATGACTACTTTTTTGAGGTCTGACCCTATGAGACTGTTAAACGTAGTGTCTGCTCCCTTAATTGAATTTCTATCACATGTGTTTGCTGAGAGGCTTATAGCTCTGGACTAATTTTGGAAGTATAATAGCAATTCCTTGTTTTTTATAGGTTAGACCAAAGCCATTGCTTTTGAAGTTGTTGAAGTCTGTTGGTGCCCAAAAAGACACTTACACTATGAAAGAGGTAAGCTGAACTTAGAAATAATTAATGTCTTGCTATTATATGTAACCATACTTAATGGTGCCTAAGACCATGGGGATAATTGGCTAGATAAAGGAATTTTCAATAAGCAGCAATATTATGTAGTACATGAGTCGAAATCAACTTGACAGCGTGGGTTTGGTTTTTTGGGTTTATGGTAATTTGGTCTATACTTTGAAGCCGAAGACTATTGTATTTAGTTTCATTTCTCAGCTGGGAACTCAGAGACCAGTGGAAGCAGGGATTCTTAACATTTTTGCGCTATGGATCCATCTGGCAAACTGGTAAAGCTTATGAATCCATTCTCAAAATTATGTTTTTAAATTTGTGGAATAAAATACATAGCATCACAAAGGAAACATTGTGTTAAAATACAGTTATCAAAATAGTAAATAATACGGTTTCCGATGCGTGCTTTTTTATTAACACATTAAATACGATTTAGCAGCAGATCTAATAAATGTAATCTTGGAGTAGTGAGGAGCATAAGTGATATTTTGAGGTGTTTGTGATAAGCATAGCATGAAATGAAACACAGATGTGGCTAATACCATTGTGGTTTGCTGCCTACATTCATAATTGAAGAAAAGCTAAATTTCAGTTAATGAAAGTAAGGATAGAAACATTTTTTTTCCTCATCCAAATTAATGGACCCCCCGAATTCTATCCATGCCCCTCTTGGGAGTCCCTGGCCCCCAGGTTAACAAGCTCTGCACTAGAGATACATGAATACAGTATACCATTCTTTCTAGGGTAGAGGTGAGCTGATTCGTGCACATGTTCTATTTACATGAATGCAATATTTCAATGTGTTTAATACTGAATGTTAAATTCTTGCACAGAACGTGACTTAACAGTGAGAGTGTGGGCTATCCTAGGCAGAATTTCAACATGAATGAACTGTATCTGTTCACATTTCTCCTATGTAGTTTATGGGGACCAGGTTGCTTAAAACGCTGAAGTATCCTACTTCTGTCAGAATACTGGGGCAGGAAGAAGTTCCAGGTCCTTTCCTTTTCAGCCACATTTTTATAGGCTTCTTTAATGGGTGAGTGGTAGCAGGAGTCTAGGTTCTTTTCCTTCTTCCTTTTTGCTGCTGGGCAACCATCTCTTCAGTCCATAGTCATGTAGGAATATTCCTTTTAGTCTGAAGTCTGCTTAATTAAACAGTTAAATCTGTAGTACTTGTAGGGAAATGTTGGGTTAAATGATGTTTTTAGGGCTGTTAACTTGGATTTTTGGAGCCCTGGTGGCACAGTGGGTAAGAGCTATGGCTCAGCAGTTCGAGTCCACCACCTGCTCCTTGAAAACCCTATGGGGAAGTTCTACTCTGTCCTTTAGGGTCACTATGAGTCGGAATCAACTCGATGGGCAACAGGTTTGGCTTTTTTTAAAACTTGAATTCGACTTTTTATCGATATATAATCAGTTAAGGAAACAAAGTATGGATTTGGTAGTAGATAGAAATGAGGTGATCAAGACCATCCTGAAGACTTAGAAGGCTTATACTATAAATTATGTAACAATAATATGTATGCTGTATGATGCAGTTTTAGGTTCCAGGATCTTTGTTCTGGGACATAAGGGAGAGTGATGAAAGCTAGTATGGGGTAATAGAGCATTGGACTAGGAGTCAGAAGACTTGAGGTCAAGTCTTAACTCATACTGGTTAGTTCTCTGTCCTCAGCGAACTATTTAACCTTTCTTAGCTTTTATTTTCTCATTTCTAATATGGTGATGATAATTCTGTGAAGTATCAGAATGATGTTGAGCTAATATTAGTACGTTGCAAACTGTAAAATGCCATTCAAATTTAGGTGGTTGTTATTAGGTTTGCATATGGATGCCTTAAAATGTATTGCTTACTTCTTTGTATTAGTGGAGCTCATGGAATGGAATGTAACTTTATAGTAACAATTCAGGGTCATTATTTTGATTATTGTAGTATAGATTGGGATGATATCTGAGGGCTCATTTAATTCACCGAATTCTCCCAAACTGTCACACAGTTGTAATTGATCATTTTCCTGTCTTCCTCTGTGATAGCACAGACCATTGAGGTGTATAGTGTTCATGATTATTTTCTAAATAACACCAGTCACTGCCACATTTTAGTTGGTGTATTTTGAAATTTATTTGGTGCTGCAACTTTATTGCTATCAGTGGTTTTGTATTTTGCTGCCTATCCGCTTCTTCCTAACATGGTTGGGCAGAGCTAAAGTCTGCAAGGAAAAAAAACCCACACGTTTTAAGGTTTAGTTAAGTAAATCAGAGAAGCGGTAGCTACTTGCATTATATTAAAATGAAAAGGTTTTAAAAGCAGTTGTATTTATAGAATGGTTGTTACTCTACATGGTTATGTGGTTGCTGGTTGCTTAACTCTCTCCAGGTAAGTAGGATATTATTGAATGTATTAGAAACTAACATTTAGTTTTCTTTAATGCTTAGAAATTGTATTTCTTATTTCAGGTTATATTTTATCTTGGCCAATATATTATGGCTAAACGATTATATGATGAGAAACAACAACATATGGTATATTGTTCAAATGATCTTCTAGGGGATTTGTTTGGTGAGCCAAGCTTCTCTGTGAAAGACCACAGGTAAATTCTTCAGCTTAGTTCATTGTAAAAATACAGCTGGGAAACATTTCAGTTCATATCTATTCCCACTCCCTTTTGTCAGAGAAAAGTTGTTACTACATATGTAAAAGATGTGGAAATGTAGTTTCTTAGCGATATGGCACACTGCTTGAAAATTTGGGTTTGAGATCTAGCTTAGTCATGCGCTAGCAGTGTGACAGGTAAATCGACTTAACCTCTAAACCTTAGTTTCTGCCTTTGTAGATAAGCATAATATAAATAAATGCCTCACTGGGAGGTTATGAAGGGACAGTGTGTAGAAAGCATAGCGTTTAGCAAACAAAGTATTCAAGTATTAGATAGAGTTATATATTATAAATTATTGCATTAATTTCCAAAGACAATATTTATACCACAGGCTTAAATTTGGTCTTTAGTTACTTTGGAGATCTTTTTTTTTGGTAATAAGCTATTATGATACTTATTCAGCTGAGTTTGACCCAGGTGACATTTCCACAGTTATTCCACTGGGAACTGAAGACTGAGTATTTTAGTCATTCTTACCTTAAATCTGAAATGCCTTGTCTCATTTGATTTAGCATGGTGTTAAACGTAAGATGTATATTTTAATAAATAGGATTGATACTTTTCCTTGGAGTAGTTAACTGGATTCTAAATGGTATATAATGCTCAAAAACAAGTAAAAAGAAGGTAAAGATATTTTACAACTTTATTACTATAAATGTACTATATATTCATTATTTAACATTAGGAAAAGACAGTGCTAAAGAGAAAATGATCTGTAGCTTATCACCAAAAAAGTATTTTTGTCAGTCATTTTTTATATAATGGCATGTTTTAACCTAAATTGTGAACATACTATATTTAATTTTATATTCTTCTTAATATTACATAAGCATCTTTCCATTGACAAAGCACTTCTGGTTAATATTCATTTACGTTACCATTTTCTACTTGGCCTTGAGATTTTTTCATGTAAGCTTTAATTTTATAAATTGAAGAAATAGTTATATAGGTGATTTTGTACCATTTGAATATTACATTTTAATGATATCGTTTGAATGTTTCTGATATTGAAAGCATGATCTTAAACCTGTCTTTGACTTAAATTCTAATATGTTGAGAGATTGAACACTGGGGAAATTACAGACTTGAAAAGGGATATGAACAGGAATATTGTTTTTCTGAACTTAAGGAATTCTGTCACCAATCCCAAGGGTGAAGGGAGATAGTTGGGAGTTGGCAGTTTCCTCTCACCCTTGAGAATTAATGAGAATTAGAAATGATACCTGTGACTAACAAACAGTCTCTAAAAATCATTAGTTTAAAAAAGAAAGAAAAATATACCAGGCGTATAATGGATATTAGAATAAGAAAATTGTCTTGCTAGGACATAAGCTCCAGGAGGCAGAGATTTTTTTCTGCTATTACTTGTTTTCCCCAATGTCCAGATCAGTGCCTGGGACAGGGTGGGTGCTTAGTCTGTATTTTACTGAATGAATACTGCTTGTTTTTTTTTTTGTTTTTAAAATATAAGACCAAGAAAAAAATGAGATGATTGGTCCAAGGTTGATAAAAGTCAAGATTATAATGAAATTCTTGTAATAGAGGGTTTTGCATAACCCACTACTTTTTTTAGACAGTCTGTGTTTAAGCACAGTGCTAGACAATTTGTTTGAAAGTGAGCATGCTAATTTGTCTTCAGTGTGCACACACACCCCCAGAGATTTTTGGTAAAGTCCAAATGAAGCACATTTCAGGAAATGGAGATGTGAAATCTTTGCGCTAGAGAGACCTTAGTGATTACGTTAGAAGTAGCTGTGTGTAGTTATTGTGCTACTAATTACTTTGGTAGGGCCTAGGATCTTCCAGTGATACAATTTGAATGCAATAATTTAAAATGTGGTTTTGAGTGTGTGTAGTAGTTCATAGTAATGGGCATTTAAATGTCTGGTTGAATCCAGTTTAATAAATTTTTATTTTAAAATACACATTTTTTGATCTTTTTCTTCCAACAAGGAAAATATATACAATGATCTACAGAAACTTGGTGGTAGTTAATCAGCAGGGTAAGTAATTTTGAATATCATAAACACATTTCAAAGAAATTTTTTGTACATACAGTCATTTTATAATGGTGCTTTGAAAAGTTGCTTTAGCTATTTATTTAATAATAATAGTAATAAAAAAGCCAAACTCGTTGCCTTTGAGCTGATTCCGACTCATAGTGACCCCATAGGACATAGGAGAACTGCCCCATAGGGTTTCCAAGGCTGTAAATTTTTATGGAAGCAGATTGCCACGTCTTTGTCCTGTGGAGTAGCTGGTGGGTTCAAGCTGCTGACCTTTTGGTTAGCAGCTGAGCTGCTTAACCACTGCTCAACCAGAGCACCAGAGAAGGGGAATAGAAGGGCAGAAAGAAGGGAAGTTCATGGTTATGTAAAACCCATTAAAAAAACCGTTGCCGTTGAGTTGATTCCGACTCACAGAGTAGAACTTGCCCCGTAGGGTTTCCAAAGAGCGGCTTTAGGTTAGCAGCCGAGCTCTTAACCACTGTGCCACCAGGGCTCCAATAATAATAAATTAATTTAACAGGAAGAAACACATGTGAACTAAAATAGCATACTGAGGTTCTAATGCAGATTTATGATATTTAAATATCCTGTTATATTAATGGGGTATGTTTAAGAAGGTAAATATTTGAAAAGTTGCTGCTTAGTAGAGGTGTGATCAAACCTTGAAAATATATTGAAAAGCTTTGGTGGAAAGTATAGATACCAGGTGGGACCATTTGAAAGATGTTTTTTTTTAATTTTTTGATAGTAGACAAAATGTTGTGTACCAATTTATGTAAGTAAGTGGCGTTTAGCTCCCCTACCTTTAGATTTGTAGTTCTAAGCTGGTTATTTTTAGGTCACATATCCCTTTGATAATCTGATAATCTGGTTACTCTTCCCAGAAAGAAGTACCTGTGTATGCTGTTCTAGTTCATACATATACACACACCACCCACCCACACACACGGTAAATGTTTTACAGCTCTCCGGGGGAAAAGCCCCAGTTTGTAGCGGTTGCTGATTTTCATGGGTAAGTACGACACCATGGCCAATTTCAGGCTACGAACATGGAGTTCAGAAAAGATGCACTCCGTTTGCAAGTGCCTATGGAAACGGGCTCCACCACACCACAGCCTTCTTAAAGCCTTTCCTTAAGAAAAATTCAGAACTGCTCTCAAAGGCTTATTTAGTTCCAAGAATAAATTTAATTGACTACTCCTCTGTGCCCCCGGTATTCCATATTCAGATTTTATTGTTATAATTCTTTTTTACGGTTGTTTATATTTTCTGTGTCCTATTCTGGTTTGCATTCTGCATCACACAGTGTAGTGTCTTACTAATATGATATTTAGTTAATTGGATTGACTACTCACTCTTCCAAGGTTAAGATTTAAGACCCAGGAAAGGAGATCACCATCTTATTCCAGAATAAAAGTAACTATTGGGCTGGTTACTTAACATGTTATTGTTTTAATGCTCTTTATTTATGAAATCAGATAACAGCAAATGAAGTAGAAAACTGTAGTATCTGTAGTACTATGTTGAGTTTTTTCATGTATGTATAGAAGTTTATTTGTTTAAATAAACATGGTAATTTGCTAGGAAAATTACATTAATGAGATGGTAACCTGTAGATTACTTAGCTGCTTTTATTCAGTTTATGTTTCAGATTGGTAGAATTAACTTCAAAATTCTTATGTTAGTGTTTTCAACCTTGTCACATCTTAGTGGTTCCTTTTTATTACATGTATTTTGTGACATCTCTGTTATACTAAAATGGGATTTCTGGATAATATAGTTTATTTGTATGTACAAGAAAATCAATATAATACCTTAACCATAATATGAAGAAAAAATAAACTAACTTATGATAATATAGATTTCAAAATGTTAGTGCTCATACATGATTTCATTATTAAGATGAAAATGTTCCCAAGGGGGTAGTATTGCCCTTTGAGAACCATTGCTCTATATGTAGAAGAAAACAGGAAATCAGTTTATTATTAGTTGAAGAAATATTAATACCTTATATTGGAAACCCCGGTGGCCTAGTGGTTAAGTGCTACGGCTGCTAACCAAAGGGACGGCAGTTCAAATCCACCAGGCGCTCCTTGGAAACTCTATGGGGCATATCGGGTCTCTATGAGTTGGAATCGACTCGACAACACTGGGTTTGGTTTTGGTTTATATTGTAAAGGTTTGCAGCCACATTTGATTATGCTCTCGGGTAATTGCATGTATTTTATATGTAAAGCTTTGACTTTTGAGCTGAGTTCATATATCCATCTACAAACTAAACCTGTTTGACTGAATGACTGTCAGCTACCTTAGTTCATTATCTTTCCATCCAAATCTGTTCACCTTCCTGAAGTTTCTCTCTTGGTGAATGGTACCACCCATTTATTCCACTCAAAGTAGAATCTTGGACTCCTTCTTGACTCCTTTCTCCCTTACCTTGTATATCATATTCCAGGTCTTACTGATTTTCACCTTTTTAATTTTTCTGGACTTGATCTTTTTTTCCATGCCATAGTTTAGACTTTAATACTTTTTTACTTGTATTATTGCAGTTACTAATACTGGTTACCCTGCCTCTGCTCTCTCTATTTCGTGAGAGTCAGTTGTCACTTCTTAAAATTACTATTTAAGGGTTCTGTATTGCTCTTTAGATAAAATGTTTGCTAAGAGCTAGCAAATAAGATTTATCTCCTGACCAAACGTTTTGTATGATAAGTGGCTGCAACAGTGTTAGGGAGGATTCTGTAGTATCAGCAGGGAAGATCGCAGTGATGTGGGAATAACAGCATGAATGACATCATGAGCACTGCTTGTTGACATTCTTGTGCTGTTTAGCAAGACACACAGAATCCTTTATGATTTGACTTTGCTTATATTCCAGCAATAATGAACTACTTGTAGTTCCTGCAACAGGCCACTGTTAGGTCCCTTCTGGTTGCTTTTTCACCTGCATTTCTTCCATCTGGAATGGCTTTCCCAGCCCTGCCTCCCATGTATTTCCTATGAAACTTTTCTTGATTCTTATTCCTCATACCCTGCCCTCTCTCTACCAATAATCATTGCTCTCTCATCTCCACTACTTACAAATTTCATAATACTTCTTTTAAGGTGTTTACTACACTTTTTTAATTACTCTTTTATGTATTTTTCTTCTCTATTAAGATTGAATTACACATTCATATCTCAATATCTGGCACGGGGACTGGCACCCGGGGGACACATATTTAATGGTTGTTGGAAGGTTAAATTATGTAAGGGGTTTGTCTTGTGTCCTGGGCTGGTGTCTGTTAACTACTGCTTTCTTTCCTAGTTTGTGATTCTGTGCTTTGCTTTTCTATCAGAACCATTGGATTCTGGCACATCTGTGAGTGAAAATAGGCGTCAACTTGAGGATGGGAAAGGTCAAAAGGTAATCTTTAAACTTTCTCATTCTAGCATAATGTTTCTTGAAAGTTGGAAAGGTTTACTTAAAACAAAATTTTTAGCTTCCTGGTGGTATAGGTTTAGTTTTTCTATGGTCTTTTTTTTCTCCCCTTGAATGCTTAGGATTCTGTGCAAGAGTTACAGGAAGAGAAACCTTCATCTTCAAATTTGATTTCTAGACCAACTACCTCATCTAGAAGGAGAGCAATCAGTGAGACAGGTATGTGTGTATTGAATTGGCACATTCAGACAGCCTTCTGGTGTTCTCTTCTAATGAAGTTGTTCGTGTTTTTAGGTGTAATGAAATTGTTTAGATGAATGCATTTCTGATTTTTTTCTTTCTTGTTTTTATATGATTTTGTTTGATTTCAAATTGCTCTTTAGCAACCTTTTTTTTTCTGGTAGACTATAGCAGGCATAGTTAGTTTACTGTGCCCTACTGGAGTTTATAATAAGCCAGTTCACAATTATTCTGTATAATGGGGACAAGAATATGAACTCTACTGTAGCCACTATTCTTAGATACCTTAGCACTTAAAAATTTGAATTGTTTCTATTAAAAGATAAAACATACCCATCAGTATAAACAGAGAAAATAGCATCTTAGAAATGAAGAAATGGTAAAGAAAGTAGTTTAAAACATTTTTACAAAGAATATAAAAGTGGTAGGAGGCTGTTGCCTGATCAGAAGCTACAATAAATTATAACTAAGACTGTATGATTCAGGAAAAAGAAAAGTTCAGCAGATCAGCAAAACAGAATAGGTAAACCCAGAATAGAATCTTACAGGTAAGGGCAGAGGGCGTTTAGGGCAGACTGGAATAAATGGTTAGTTATTTGGAGGGAAAAAAATCAATCATATCTGTACCTTGTGCCAAAATTAATTCTAAATAAATTTAAAAGATAAAAGACTACAACATATTTAAGAGACACTTTAAATTTGAAAATCGGTAAGAAAACATTAAAATCCAAATAACAAAAAGATCCAAAAAAAAAAAAGTGACGTTCTCACAGTAAGTACAAATGACTTATAAATATGGGGGAAGAGGTGGATTTTAGCTTTATAGGTATTAAAAAATGCAAAAAAGGTGTCTTGGTGTATCAGGTTAGCAAAGATGAATTTTTGACTTATTTTTCTTAACTTACGTTGTTGTTGTGTCCAGTCAAGTCAATTCTGACTCAGTAATCCTGTAAGGACTGAGTAGAACTGCGCCATAGAATTTCCTAGTCGTAATCTTTATGGGAGCAGATTGCCAGCTCTTTTCTTTCACAGAGTGGCTGGTGAGTTAGCACCCAAGTGCTTAACCATTGCACCACCAGGGCTCCTTACTGTTACATTATTGGTATATGTTGTTGTTTTTGTTCGGTGCCATGTAGTCGGTTCCGACTCATAGTGACCCTGTGTACAACCGGACAAAACACTGCCCAGTTCTGTACCGTCCTCACAATCGTTATACTTGAGCCCATTGTTGCAGCCACTGTGTCAGTCCATTTTGGTGAGGATTTTCCTCTTTTTTGCTGTCCCTCTGCTTTACCAAGCATGATGTCCTTCTCCAGGGACTAATCGCTGTTGATAACATGTCCAGTATGTGAGACGTAGTCTCGCCATCTTTGCTTCTAAGGAGCATTCTGGTTGTACTTCTTCTGAGACAGATTTATTCGTTCTTTTGGCAGTCCATGGTATATTCAGTATTCTTCACCAGCACCACAATTCAAAGTCATCAGTTCTTCTTGGGGCTTCCTTATTCATCTTCTGAGACAGATTTATTCGTTCTTTTGGCAGTCCATGGTTTATTCAGTATTCTTTGCCAGCACCACAATTCAAAGGCATCGGTTCTTCTTGGGGGTTCCTTATCCATCGTCCAGATTTTGTGTGCATATGAGGTGATTGAAAACACCATGGCTTGGTTTAAGCGCACCATAGTCTTCACGGTGATATCTTTGCTTTTCAACACTTTAAAGAGGTCGTTTGCAACAGATTTGCCCAATGCAGTGTATCTTTTGATATCTTTACTGCTGCTTCCATGGGTGTTGATTGTGAATCCAAGTAAAATGAAATCCTTGACAACTTCATTCTTTTCTCCGTTTATCATGATGTTGCTTATCGGTCCAGTTGTGAGGACTTCTGTTTTCTTTATGTTGAGGTATAATCCATACTGAAGGCTGTAGTCTTTGATCTTCATCAGTAAGTGCTTCAAGTCTTCTTCACTTTGAGCACCCCTTCACTTGGATATCACAGGTTATTAATGAGCCTTCCTATAGTCCGGATGCCCTGTTCTTCTTCATATAGTCCAGCTTCTTGGATTATTTGTTCAGGATACAGATTGAGTAAGCATGGTGAAAGGATACAACCCTGACACACACCTCTCCTGACTTTAAACCATACAGTATTCCCTTGTTCTGTTTGAATGACTGCCTCTTGATCTGTGTACAGGTTCCTCATGAGCACAATTAAGTGTTCTGGAATTCCCATTGCTCACAATGTTATCCGTAATTTGTTACAATTCACACAGTTGAATATCTTTGCATAGTCAATAAAACAGAGGTGAACATTTTTCTGGTATTCTCTGCTTTCAGCCAGGATCCATCTGACATCAGCAGTGATATCCCTGGTTCCAGGTCCTCTTCTGAATCTGGCTTGAATTTCTGGCATCTCCCTGTCAATATACTGCTGCAGCTACTTTTGAATGATCTTCAGCAAAATTTTAGTTGCATGGGATATTAATGATATTGTTTGATAATTTCTGCACTCGGTTGGATCACCTTTCTTGGGAATAGACATAAATATGGATCTCTTCCAGTCAGTTGGCCAGGTAGCTGTCTTCCATATTTCTTAGCATAGATGAGTGAGCACTTCCAGTGCTGCATCTGTTTGTTGAAACATCTCAATTGGTATTCTGTATTCTGTCAATTCCTGGAGCCTTGTTTTTTGCCAGTGCCTTCAGTGCTGCTTGGACTTCTTCCTTTAGTACCATCGGTTCCTGATAATATGCTACCTCCTGAAATGGTTGAGTGTCGACCAATTCTTTTTGATATAGTGACTTTGTGTATTCCTTCTGTCTTCTCTGATGCTTCATGTGTCATTTAATATTTTCCCCCTAGAATCCTTCAATACTGAAACTCGAGGCTTGAATTTTTCCTTCAGTTCTTTCAGCTTGATAAATGTCAAGGGTGTTCCTGCCTTTTGGTTTTCTACCTCTAGGTCTTTGTGCATGTCATTATAATACTTTATCTTCTCGAGCCACCCTTGGAAATCTGCTCTTCACCTCTTTTACTTCATCATTTCTTCCTTTCACTTCAGTTACTTGTTGTTCAAGAGCAAGTTTCAGAGTCCCTTCTGACATCCCTTTTGCTCTTTTCTTTCTTTCCTCTTTTTTTAGTGACCTCTTGCTTTCTTCATGTGTGATATCCTTGATATCATTCCATAAGTCATCTGGTCTTTGGTCATTAGTGTTCAACATGTCAAATCTGTTCTTGAGATGGTCTCTAAATTCAGGTGGGATATGCTGAAGGTAGTACTTTGGCTCTTGTGGACCTGTTTTAATTTTCTTTAGTTTCAACTTGAACTTGCGTAGGAGCAGTTGATGGTCTGTTCCACAGTTGGCCCCTGGCCTTGTTCTGACTGTCCATAGTGTCTTTGCACGGAAATGTAGTCAATTTGATTCCTGTGTATTCCATCTGGTGAGGTCCACGTGTGTAGTCACTGTTTATGTTGGTGAAAAAAGGTATTTGCAATGAAAAAGTCGTTGGCCTTGCAAACTTGTATCATGTGAACTCCAGCATAGTTTCTATCACCAAGGCCCTATTTTCCAACTACCCATCTTTCTTTGTCTCCAACTTTTGCTTTCCAATCACCAGTAATTATCAGTGCTTCCTGATTGCATGTTTGATCAATTTCAGACTCAGAAGTTGTAAAAATCTTTAATTTCATCTTTGACCTTAGTGGTTGGTACATTAATTTGAATAATAGTCATATTAACTGGTCTTCCTTGTGGGTGTATGGATATTATCGCATCACTGACAATCTTGTACTTCAGAATAGATCTTGAAGGACATGTCCTTTTTGATGATGAATTCAATGCCATTCCTCTTCAAGTTGTCATTCCCGGCATAGTAGACCATATGATTGTCTGATTCAGGATGACCAACATCAGTCCATTTCAGCTTGCTAATGTCTAGGATATCAATGCTTATGCATTCCAGTTCATTTCTGATGATTTCCAATTTTCCTAGAACCATACTTCATACATTCCAGGTTCCGATTATTAATGGATGTTTGCAGCTGTTTCTTCTCATTTTGAGTTGTGGCACATCAGCAAATGAAGGTCTCAAAAGCTTAATTCCATCCATGTCATTAAGGTTGACTCTACTTTGAGATGGTAGCTCTTCCGCAATTGTATTTTGAGTGCCTTCCAACCTGGGGGGCTCATCTTCCAGCACAGTGTTCCTCTGCTATTTATAAGGTTTTCACTGGCTAATTCTTTTCAGAAGTAGACAACTGGGTCATTCTTCCTAGCCTGTCTTAGTCTCGAAGCTCAGCTGAAACCTGTCCGCCAATGGTGATCCTGCTGGTATCTGAATACCAGTGGCATAGGTTCCAGCATCACAACAACACGCAAGCCCCCAGAGTATGACAGACTGACAGACACATGGGGGATTGGTGTATAAATTGCTTAAATCTTTATGAATTATAAAAAAAGGCTTAGAGTTCTTGCCATTAATCCAGAATCTCCACTTCTAGGAATCTATCCTAGTTACACAGTCAGAAATTCAAAGATTTATATGTAGAGATATTTGTTGTACCATCATTTGTAATAAAGAACATGCCATATATGATAGTCGAGAATGCTGTCTGTGACTCTAGTCCAGGTCTTTATCTTCTCTTGCCCTGACCACTGTAACAGGCTTCTGATTTTCTCTTTGTTTCTACGCCTGCTCTTTTTCTCTACACAGTACCAGACGGGATCCTAGAAGGTAAATTGGATTGTGTCATTCCTCCACTTAGCTGTTTTGGTGACTTACCATTGGCTTTCAAATACAATCCGTATTGACCCACAATTGACCCACAAGGCTCTGGTCTATCTTTAACCTGGCTTCTTGCCTATTTCCCTTCCTTTAATTGTTTTTCACCCTCACTGATTGTTTGGTTCTTCAGCCAAGTCAAGCTTTTTCCTGCTTTAAGGCCTTTATGTGCAGTTTTTTTCCTGCCTGGAGCTCTTCTGCCTCCACCTTGCAAGGCTAGTTCCTCACTTTTCTGTTTTTGCTTAAATGTGACCTCAGAGAGGCTGTTCCTAGCTACCCAGAAAAATAGGTCCCTCTTGTTTTTCTTTACCTTTGTGCTTTGTTTCCTTCATAGCACTCATTTCAGCTTGTGAATAATTATTTCCGTTGCCTAGATGTTTAAAGATAAACTCCCTCAGGAGATAGAGGAGGCAGGGATGGCTGACTTCTCATCTCTGTTGTGTATCTACTACCTCGAACTGTCAGAAAGGAGCA
This sequence comes from Elephas maximus indicus, assembly GCF_024166365.1. Lineage (NCBI taxonomy): Eukaryota > Metazoa > Chordata > Mammalia > Proboscidea > Elephantidae > Elephas > Elephas maximus. The sequence goes on from NC_064822.1 coordinate 129,634,952, forward strand.
GGTGCTGAAATGTGTGTGTTAAGTATTTTGGTTATGCTAAACAGTATATAAATATTTGATGGACACTATGTTCTGCAGCCATTAAAAATAATGTAAAAGAATATTTAATGGCATGGGAAAAGACTCATGATTTTAAGTGAGAAAAACAACTCCATAGTTGTATGTATCAAAAAAAACCCCTGTCACCATGAAGTTGATTCTGACTCATGATGACACTGTGTGTTACAGGGTAGAACTGCTCCATGGGGTTCTCTTGGCTGTAATTTTTTTTTTTTTTAATAATTTTTATTGTGCTTTAAGTGAAAGTTTACAAATCAAGTCAGTCTCTCACATATAAACTACTCCCACTTACCCTCCCTGTAATGTGTCAGCCTGCTCTCTCCTTTCGTGACCATTTTGCCAGTTTCTAACCCCCTCTACCCTCCCATCTCCCCTTTAGACAGGAGATGCCAACACAGTCTCAACTGTCCACCTGATAGAAGTAGCTCAATCCTCATCAGCATCTCTCTCCAACCCATTGTCCAGTCCATGTCAGATGAGTTGTCTTTGGGAATGGTTCCTGCCCTGGGCCAACAGAAGGTTTGGGGACCATGACTGCTGGGATTCTTCTAGTCTTAGTCAGACCGTTAAGTCTGGTCTTTCTATGAGAATTTGGGGTCTGCATCCCACTGTTGTCCTGCTCCCTCAGGGGTTCTCTCTTGGCTGTAACTGTTATAGAAACATCACCAGGCATTTCTTCTGTGACACCGCTGGGTGGGTTTGAACCACCAACCTTTAAGTCTGTAGTCGAGCACAAACTGTTTGCACCACCTGGGGACCTAGTTGTACGTACCTTCTTTTCAGGTGCTGTCAAGTCATTTTCGACTCATAATGACCCCGTGTGATAGAGTAGTAGACCTGTTCCCTCCGGAGCAGATCGCCAGATCTTTGTCCTGCAGAGCCACTGGGGGGTTCAAACTGTCAGTCTTTCAGTTTAGCAGCTAGATTAACGTTGTGCCACTAGTGCTCCTTAGTTGTACATATAGTACTAAAAAAAAAAAAAAAATTTTAAAGGAAAGTAAATAGTCCAAAAATTAAAATTGAGAAGTTATTGTACTGAAATGTTCATAGTGGTTATCTCAATGGTAGCATTACAGGGGATTTACATTTAGTTCTTTTTATCTTTTTTTCTATTTTATTTAGATTTTCATAATGAGTAATATTTAATAATCAGGGAAAAAAGCCCCACATCATTATCATTTTTTACCTTGACTACCAAATTATTCATCAGTAACATGATTTAGACCTCCAGCCCGTATCATTCAACCAGGATCACCTTTTCTAATACGGAGTGATTAAGAACTTATATCCAGAACTTGTGATCTAGTTGCAGAGATGAACACAAAAATACAGTATAAGGTATAAGTGTTTTGGGAATTCAGAGGAAAAAAAGAGATGACTTTTGACTAGGTCGAGAGGGAAATGGAGTGAGCAAAGGTATGAGAGCTGTATAACAATCCAGGCATATGGATTATATTTCATTTACTCTCATAACCCTATTAGACTCATATAAGGCTGCAGTGAACATCCTTGTACCTATATTCTTCAATAATTATGCAGATATTTCTCTAGGATAGAGAAAGAACCCTTAAAATGTTGAATTATTGTTGACTCCTACTACCAGTATATAAAAACGTCCGTTCTCTCAAGTTCTCATGGATGCTGGATGATAATCACATTTTAATTTTTGTTATTCTCGTGGGTGAAAAATGCTATCTCATTTGTTTGCATTTCCTTGATCATTAGGAGGTTGGGGATCTTTTTATATGTTAGTAATTTATTTTTCTTCTGTGAGTTGGCTTATCTTTGACCTTACTTTAAAAGTAAAGTTTATTTTTCTCTTGATTTTTATAGAAGGACTTAGAATAATACGAATATTCAGCATTTTCTATTATATATATTGCAAAGAGTTTGGTCTGACCTTTGTCTAGTCATGTCATTTTGCCATGTAAATCTTAACAGTCTAATGTTGATAGTCTCTTGAAGGCTTTGTGGTGGTATGCCCTCCTTCACATCTCTACCCCCGTATTATAAGAGTATTCTCTTACGCGTACTTGAATGGCTCTGTTCTTTGTTTAGTCCACTTGGAATTTCTTTTTATCTCTATGTACTAGTTTTTAAGGTAGAGCTCTATATTATGTTCCTAACAGATTTTGGTAACATTCTGACTTCTTTTTGCCTTTTTATTTTTTTAATTATGGTTTAAAAAAATATATATAGCAAAATATTTGCCGGTTCAACAATTTTTACATGTACAGTTCAGTGACATTAACATCGTAACTTTTACAGTCATATGTAGTTATTTAAAATGGGCGATTTGAACTGGTTTTAATTCCTGTTGAAAATAATAAGGTACTGAAGAAATTGAAGCATTTGGAATATTGTCTAAATAAACATTTTTGATTCTTTTCAGAAAAGTAAAAGTTTGGTCTTGATAGAAAAATTATAAATTGGTTAAAAACTCTAGATTTAATTATTGTGACTTACAGAGGTAAAGTTCTGAAAGATTAAAATGCTTTTTACAGTGTTCTGCTATAGCGCGCTCAGTTGGACAAATCCAATAAAAGTTAAGTTTTGGAATATTAGTAGTAATTCACTATTTTTTTCTTTAATTTTACAGAAATTAAATTTCAGTTCAAATAGTAGGTACACAAGACAGCTAAAATTTCTAAATAAATTAGAGTACAGCAAATTGAGTAGCTTTTTTCTTTTCTTTCTCTGCAGAAGAAAATTCAGATGAACTAGCCAGTGAAGGACAAAGAAAGCGCCACAGATCTGATAGTGTTTCCCTTTCCTTTGATGAGAGCGTTGCACTGTGTGTAATAAGGGAGATCTGTTGTGAAAGAAGCAGTAGCAGTGACTCAACAGAAACCCCATCAAATCCGGTAATCTTCTTATTTTATGTAAAACAATCTAGTTCTGGTGATATTAGTAAGCGTACAGATGGAACACACATGTATGGTGTGAGATTGCTGCTAAACATAATGATAAATTTTCCTCCCTTCCAGATTTGGGGAGGATGGTGGAAGGTAGCCAAGCTGCACTGGGATGTGTTGGTAAAATTGGTACCAATATTAAATTATTAATATCAACCTATATGGTAGAGAATCTTTGTGGGTCACTGCACCAATAGTAAAGTAACTTGGAGTATAAAATTGTCAGAATTTGGAAGTTGACTTCTTAAAAATTAAGAGAACAAAAATAAAAATTTGGTTTAACTAGACATCTTTGGATTCTAAGGCAAATATGTTTTAAATCTTTAGACTAAAAATATCTTTTTTATTACAGCCATCAGCAGATAAGTCTGAGCTTAACATTTACATACATTGGGCTAGACATCAGGGAAAGTCTATTTACTAAGACTGAAATATGGGTGTGGCTGTTGCTTGGATGATGGGAGATTATTCATACTTTCTGATTACTAACAGAATTCTAAACTGTTAGGAGTAAAATTTCTAATAGATATTATTGAAAGAAGTTTGGTAAAGAAGTTTTTGCTAACAACAGTGCTTGACAGCAGAATGTTTTCTTATCATTAAACATTTGTCTTTAAAATGTTATTAAATTTGGAATCTTTCTTTGTGGCTAGGCAGTGTCTTATAGTCATTATTCTGGATATTAGTGATCATTTTATTGTTCTCTAGAAGATACAAGAGACTGAACCAATTGCATTAGTGGCTCCATTCCTACTACATTTGCATTCTTGTTACTTGGAGCATTATCAGTGAATGAACGAGTACAGACATGCCCTCTAGAGTTAGCATTTAATAGAGCTGTTACTTATGTACGCCACTAGATGGCATGGTGAACTCCCCAGCCTGAGAGCAAGTTCTTCGGTAAATATTTGTCTTTTCTATGCCTGGCTTCGTATTTGGCACACAAGGTACAGTGGTGATCAGGGGAGACATGATCCCTGCCCTCATGGGGAGAAAGACTATAAACAATTAAACATAATTAAAATATTTAATAAATGATATGAAAAAAATCAGGTTATTCAGAGTGAATAATGGTAGGGTTAGGGAGTGAAGGGGCAGATGCTAGAGTGACCAACATCAGACAGGGTGGTCATGGAAGGCTTTTCTGAGGAGCAAACTTGTAAAATGAGAGAGAAATGTCTGAAGGATGAAAAGGAGGTATCATATAAAGAGTGGAGGGCAAGTTTTTTAGATAGAACAAATAGCATATGCAAAGACTCTTAGGTGGGAAAAGCTTAGTTGGGTAATTAGATGACATTTGTCCATTATCCAAACTTGTGCGTTTAGTGTTAGCACTATTCGCTCATTGTTTCATCTCCCTAACCTTAGGCTTCTGACCAGAAGCTGGGCACATGAAAGAATAAAATATTCTTTTTCAGACTAGTTTATACTATGGTCAGCAAAACATAGAGCTTATGAGTATGTGTGATCCTGAAAATTGAATCCAATTAAGGAAAACTTGACATGTATACATACGTACTTCATGTTTGGTTAATTTTATTCCTTATAAATGAATTAAAAAATAGAACTACTATGCCCCATTGAGCTTACTGTCTTTGTTAAAGTTGTATCAGAATTCTAGTTAAAAGGTATTTAGAGGCTTCTTTTCTTGCTTTGTAACTGGGACAATGCCTTATCAAAACAATGTAGAAGGTATTTCTTTTTTTGCATATTGTTAGTCTTATTCTACTCTCATAAAAATCCTGCCTATTAAAATTCTGCTGTTTTTAAGGCTAAGTTCTTGGTTGTGAAAGCTTTTGGCAGGGCCAGTTTTTTTTCCCCATTTTAGTTTACATCATGAGCATATTAAAGTCGTCATTTGGTATCATCATCCACTGATTTGTGAAGGGAGAACATCCTCTTGGTGTTTTAGTACAGTTAAAAGAAGTGTATTCCTGTCTGATCTTTTCTTTTAGGTTTAATACATTGGGGAATTAAGGCTGTATTCTAAGCTATATGCTGGGCACTGTACGTCATGATATCTTCTTAATTGTCTCAGTAGCCTCAGACTCCATTTTATACATTAGACAACTGAGACTTGGGAATTTTTAGTAACTCATCTAAGGTTCCCACAATTCATAATGGTCACAAATGGAATTCAGATACAAGCTAAGGATTTCTGACTACAAAGTCCAAATCTTTCCAAATTAGACATGCCTGATGCTTTTTAAAAGTACACTATTTAAAAGTTTTTAGGTCATTCTTTTTTGAACATCAGTCACAACTTTTATAAACAACTTAATATTGCTTTCTTCGTGGTACCTAGAAACTTGCTGTAAAGGGCCATGGAGTAAATATTTTGGACTTTGTGGCTCATATGGTTGTGGCTGCAGCAACTAAACTTTACTGTTGTAACATGAGAGTAGCCATAAACTGTAGATATATGAATGGGCATGGCTGTGTGCAAATAAAAGTTTATTTGCAAAAATAGACTGCTGCTAGGCCACAGCTTGCTGACCCCTGCCATAGAAGATGCTTCTTGAGACTTAATTTTTCTTGTGCTTTACTTCCTTAATCTAAAATTAGTATACTAAAGAACCCCCCCCCCCAAAAAAAAAAACCAAACCCATTGCCATCAAGTTGATTCTGACTCATAGTGACCCTGTAGGACAGAGGGAACTGCCCCATAGGCTTTCCAAGGAGCAGCTGGTGAATTCATACTGCTGATCTTTTGGTTAGCAGCTGAGCTCTTAACCAGTGTGCCACCAGGGATCCAGTACACTAAAGACTTTAATTAATTCCAGTATCTAGCTAGTTAGGTTATCTTACTAGAGATCTTATTGTATTCTAGCTTGACTTGTGATTCTAACCTGATTGTTAATTAGAGCCCTCCTCAGAACTGCAACCTTGTGAATGGTGCTTTTAGTATTTACTTTCTTAACATACTCTAAAAACCAGTCTTTTGAGTGTCAAGGGCTCTCAGTGGTTGTAAAATAATATGTATTTTATTTTTATAGATGATTGAGATGTTAGAGATCATTTAACCTAAACTCATAGAAGAAATAGCTGTGGTCTTTCAAGGTTAAATGATATGTCCAGTTTAAATAGCTACTTGCTGGCAAATCTAGAATAAGATTGTCTGTATCCTTACTTCTAGACCGATGTACTTTCTCCAGTTCTAGCTGTTTTAGGCTCCTCTTGCTTTGAATGGAAACCCTGGTGATGTAGTAGTTAAGTGCTGCGGCTGCTAACCAAGAGGTCGGCAGTTTGAATCCACCAGGCACTTCTTGGAAACTCTGTGGGGCAGTTCTGCTCTGTCCTATAGGGTTGCTATGAGTCAGAATTGACTCGACAGCAGTGGGTTTTGGTTTTTTTGGTTCTGCTTTGAATATCACCCTAACCTTAGCCAGTGATAGCAAAGATTATGGGACTGAAGGTCTTCCTAAGTTCTTGTACTATTAACAAAAGCCCTAAGATTAGGAATCAGATGAAAAGATAGAGAATTTTAAAAATAAAATATAAAAAATTAAGTCTGAAAGCTCTTCAAAAGAAATTATTCTCAAAATTCACTTAAAAAAAATGAATCCCATAATAATTGTGTGTCTTGTGGTTAGCATTCTGCTAATCTGTACGAAGTAAAGATGATTAGGACATGGTGTTAGCATTCACAGTGTCTATAATTCAGGTGGGAAACATGCGTGCAAAATTGTATTTTGTACAATTTATGCATAAGAATATATAATAATTATGTAATATCTCAATTATAAAGATAATTAAAGAATGAAGAGCTCTTTCAGTTATGGTATTCACAGAGGCTTTGCCAAAAAGGATGAGTTGGATTTGGAAACTGTCAAGTTATTCTAGTTAGGGAAGAAAGTGTGATGGTTAAAGTACCAAGATTGGTTTAGGAAACCATTTAGATCTAGCTGGATTGTCCATATTTAGTAGAGGGTGTGTGTCTAGTTGGAGATAACATGAAAATGTTAATACAGTCAAATCGTATGTACCTTGAATGCCAAGGGACTTAGGCCTTTTTCCTTTATGTAATGGGGTTTGAATGGAGAAATAATATTAATACATAATATTATTAATATATAATAATAATATTAATGCAGTAATAACCCAGAATCTTAATCTAGTGCGAGTTGGATTTGAGGAGGAAGTAGAGGCAAGTGGATGAGTTAGGAACCGTTAGAGTTCAAGAGGTAATGTGTATTAAGTTACTTATTTCTCTTTTTTTCTAGGATCTTGATGCTGGTGTAAGTGAACATTCTGGTGATTGGTTGGACCAGGATTCAGTTTCAGATCAATTTAGTGTAGAATTTGAAGTTGAATCTCTTGATTCCGAAGATTATAACCTTAGTGAAGAAGGACAAGAACTCTCAGATGAAGATGATGAGGTAGATTTTTCATCTAATTATATTAGAAAGTTGTTAATTAACTTTCCATGTTCATTAAATTTGATAAAATGGAAATACTAGTATATTCAGGTTCCACGTGAAATCCTTGTCATTTAGTTTGTTCAAACTAGAGTATTGGTTGTGTACTTGAGTATTTGCAGTTCCTTATTGTCTGATACATAGTCTCTTCATTAATGCCAAGAAGTCAGTAGGCCCTGATGAGCATTCTTATATAATGGCCTATTCAGTTTTTTAAATACTTACTTGAATTCCCCACTTTTAAAATAATTTGCTTTTTATGGAAGTAAAACATGCACACAGATCTGTTTTCTGGAGGTGACTACCTTCAACATTTCCCACTGTTTCACTGACACTTAATACTTCCATATGTATAAAATAAAAATGCTTGTACTGAATTGTTTGCTTTATTCATTTAAAATAGTCTATTGACTTTTTACCATGGTAGGTGAGATTTCACTCTCCTTTAATTCTCCCTTTTTATACTTAACTCCGTTTTGACCCTTGTCTCAGGATTTCTCATATATAGTAGTAGGTGTTATTTGCTTAGGGCTTACCGCTAAGAAGCCTTTCTGGTTGAGGAGAAAACGGTGATGAATTGATGCTAATGAATTTTGTCTTATTAGGTATATCGAGTTACTGTCTATCAGGCAGAGGAGAGTGATACAGATTCATTTGAAGATGACCCTGAAATTTCCTTAGCTGTAAGTGTACATCTCGTTTTTTAAAGAATCAAAACATGACACTCAGGTCAAGATTAGAAAAATAATGTCTAGTCTAAGCTGAAATGAGGGAATTTTTATGAAGTTAAAATATTAGACTTATGGCATTATTGTTCCTTATTTGTTCTGTTAGACTCTGTTGCTGTATTTTTTAGTTTCATGTCCTGGAATTTGAACTTTTTAAAGAACTTTATTATAGAAAATTTCAAGTATGTACAGTGTACTATGCTGTATCTCCAGTGTACTCATAACACAGCTTTAACAGTTACCAACATTTTGCCAGTCTTACTGAATATCAACATTTTTTAATATTGACTTACATTAGAGAATGTGGTAGGATTTGCTGTTAAAGAAATTAGGACTTAAATGTTCACATCTCATGCTTCACTGGGTTCCCGAGGTATTGGAAATGCTTATTTATTTTTCTTTAAGCTGAGTATTATTGCTTTTGTTCTTAATATTGTCTTTGATTATATTTGAATAGGAAGTAAGTCTCATTTTTTTTTCTGAGTTGGAAACATACTAATTATCCAAATCCAAAAAAAGTGAAATTGCAAATCTCAAATTTTTGCTATATTGGAAAATAACAACTAGCTGGTTCAGTTGAAGGCAAGTTGAGTGAAATGTTTCAGACCCAGATCTTGTGACATAGGCTCTTTGAAGCACCTTTTTTCCTTATATTGCACAACGGTTGTCTTTGGTTTTATCAGCTAGTAGAAACCTACTTTTTGATAACTTTGAAGAACCAGTGTTGGAGAATGAAGTCTCCACCCTTATTGCTACTGTCTTGTCAGGAAGGACATCTTAATGGCAAACTTCACATGTGCGGTATCCTCAGGCAAGAACCATGCTTCAGTTAAGGCAAGGAGATGTGGATATGCTCAGTAAAGAGGCTGGTGATAATATGGGGAGTTTGTTTTCTAAATTTCATGGTTGAGAGGTTTGGGAGAGAAGTTGGGATAAAGAAGAAGCATGGAGTAGTTACAGAGATAAGAACACAGAAAAGACAAATACGAGAAAAACATTTTCGATAGTGGCCAGGGTTTTAGCTGGCAAACATGAATGTTTTAGCATTTCCCTGTGGATGGAGTTAGGGAACACCCATTTGAGCCCTAGCTTTAGAGCACAGTTCAGGCAATCCTATCTATGGAGGTTTTGGTCTTTCTGTAGGAGGCAAGTGTCCTCTAGATTGGTGGACTCTAGGTACAGAGTTGAGAGTTCAACCTCTCAGAGAGTGGGTACAGGCCCTATTACAGACAAAAAGATCCCATAGCACGTAGCTCAACAAACAACTCCATTATCTGTGTTCCTGAACAGATAACTTATCAGTTGTCGTGATTAATATTACAGTGAATATATTTTTAGTTTTAGGGTTCTCCGTCATGGTATGGCTGAAGAAAAAAAAATGTACTTAAAATACTGTATTTGAGGAGAGACCATTGCACATTGGATGTTTTATATAAAGCATAAATGCTGAAAATTGTGCTGCGTGATACGTCTTACCTTAGACGTACCAGAGCTGTTAGCATTGCTATGACTAGTTATTAAAGGGTTACAGAAGTTAACTCTCTTATTTCATTGAAGGACTATTGGAAGTGTACTTCATGCAATGAAATGAACCCTCCTCTTCCACCACATTGTAACAGATGTTGGACACTTCGTGAGAATTGGCTTCCTGAAGATAAAAGAAAAGATAAAGAGAAAATGCCTGAGAGTGCTAAACAAGAAAACACAACGCAGGTAGAAGAGGGCTTTGATGTTCCTGATTGTAAAAAAACAACAATGAATGACTGCAAAGAGTCATGTGTTGAGGAAAATGATGATAAAATAAAACAAGCCTCCCATTCTCAAGAAGGTGAGGACTATTCTCAGCCATCAACTTCCAGTAGCATCATTTATAGCAGCCAAGATGCTAGAGAGTCTGAGAGGGAAGAAACTCAAGGCAAAGATGAAAGTGTGGAATCTAGATATCGCCCCATTGCCACTGAACCATGTGTGATTTGCCAAGATCGACCTAAAAATGGTTGCATCGTCCACGGCAAAACAGGACATCTTATGGCATGCTTTACATGTGCAAAGAAGCTAAAAAAAAGAAATAAGCCCTGTCCAGTATGTAGACAACCAATTCAAATGATTGTGTTAACTTATTTCCTCTAGTTGACCTGTCTGTGAAAGTAGAATTATATATTTCTATCTATATAAACCTAAAAATTTAGACAGTTATTTTGGCAACATGAAATTTATTTTTTTAAATACATAAAGCGAGAAAGTGTCTTGGTCCATACCAATTTCTTCTCTTTAGTGTAATTTTCCTACTTTTGTGGGGGGGGAGGGTAAGTGAACATTCACTTTCTTTTAGGAAAATTTCACTTCTGTTTATATTGGGGTTTTAATACAATTTGAATTGGATTTATAGCTCATACTTTACCCCTCCCCCTCATGTTTTAAGTCATTTCCATTTTATCTTAAAGGAGAAGTATAAGTTTTTTTTCCTCATATAAGTAGAACATTTAGATGTAATTTATTTAGTGTCTTTCCTGTGAGGAGATAGTTTCTCTGAAGGATTTAATATTTAAATTTTAGATACTCTTAAACCTTCTAGTCCTTGGTTTCTCTGGTCTCCCAGAACCCCCTAAAGTATTCTTGTCAATAAAAAAGAAATTGTAGCAATATTTGGTGCTGAGTAAAAATGTACTACTTATTCTCCAGTTTGTTTCACATAGGAAAGGATATAGATGGTAATTAAGGGAGTGATGTTGTCAATTAAGAAGTCTTTGTACACCTGTATTCGTAGCAGCACTATTGACAACAGCAAAAAGGTAGAAACAATCTACGTGTTCGTCAACAAATGAATGGATAAACAAAATGGTGCATACATATGATGGAATACTATTCAGCTTTAAAAAAAAAAAAGTCCTGATGCATGCTACAACATGGATGAACCTCGAAGACATTATGCTGAACAAAGTAAAAAAGGACAAATACTGTGTGGCCTTACTGGTGCTTACCTCTGGTGGGAGGAAGGAGGGAGTGAGGGAATCATTCTCTAGGAAGTAGTTTATGTTTATGGTGATGGGAAAATTAGTAACAATTAGGGATAGTAGTTGCACAACTTGGCTAAAGTAACTGATACCACTAAGTTTTACACCAGAAGAAGGCAAAATGGCAAATGTTGTGTTAAAATTTATAACACACACACACAAAAAGGATGCAATTGCTGATACTACTTTGGTACAACCAAACACATGGGGTTAGCCTTCTTGGTTCAAAGGCTTAGGGTCATGGCTTTGTGGTACTGTCTAGCCAACTGGCTTTAACATTGTTTTAGAGTTTCCGATTTCCCCCCAGGTCTGTGACTAGTGCCTGGGGTCTTAAAAACTTGAGAGCTGCCATCCCAGATACAGCAACAGTTGGTCTCTATTTGCCTATAGCGGCAGAGGAAGGAGACGTAGGACTCTGAGAAGGAACTGGACTGCAGGTCTAGTTGCCTGTATGAACTATTGCCTCCTTTGCCATGAGACCAGAACTGGATGGTGCCTGGTAAACATTACTCAACTTTTTGATCAAGGACTCAGTAGATGAGCCCTGATCAAAAAGGGAAAAATATGGAACAGAATTTCTAATTTCTTACAGAATCTGAACTGTCGTTATAGAATCAAATTTCTTACAGCATTCACTGAAACTAGAGGAACCCCTGAATCTTCCATTGAGGAAATTTTTGAACCTTGAACCAAAACCATCCCTGAAGCCACCTTCAAACTAAACAACAGTGTAGCTGAATTAGTAAAGAATGTTCACCTCGAGCATTGCACTTTTCTAAAGAATTATCTGGATCGGAAACTCTAAAGCATAGATGAGTAAATTTATGGGGCAGTGAGTCTGTGTCGGTGGTGAAATATATGGGTAGAGATAGTGAGAATGGTGAGACAATGTGAAGAATGTAGCCATTGTCATTGAACTGTACGTGCAGAAATTGTTGAATGGGGGTATGATCTGTGTATATTTTCACAAAAAGTGAAGTCTTAGCTGTCATTTACCCACAACACAAAACGTTTTTAAGGCTACTTACTAGAATGTGGAGTTGTCCTGACGGAGGTGGGTTGAGGGGAAGGGTCCAACCTGGCATACCAGGGTCTTTCAACATCTCATTTCAGGATTTATTGGGAATTGGTTGTTTCCCTTATGTGAAAAACAGTAAGACCATTTGGAAGTACCTTCTTCGGCCTGGGCCCCTGATCCCCATATTTGCCTAGGTTTCAAATCTTTGACTAAGGCCAGTTTTAAAAACCAGTGAATTCATGAATATAGTAATACAGAAATGAGGTAAACAGAATTGTTCGTTGTCAAACTAGAAGGAAAGGTTATAGCTTTGTCTAAATTACCCATAAATTATGCATCACTTTCCTTCAAGAATGACAGGTCAGAATATAAGATTCTAAAATATTGCTCAATTGTGTAGGTTAACTTCTTGATTTATATATAAATGTGAGTCTTCAAAATGGTGTGAATAACCAAAGCTTTATGCAAGTGATAACTGTCGCTATGAGCTGGAATGAATGGCAGTGGGTTTGGTTTGGGTATGCAAGTGAAGTTGGGTTTTGATTTAAAAGTCCAGTATTTTTCTCCTGTGTATGACTCGATGGCACTGGGTATGACAAGTTGTCCATCCTCAAGATGAGGATGGTAAAATTTTAAGTGTGGAATAGAACTGAAGGGTAATCTGTACACAGCCATTTTGTATGCAAGTTACTAGCAGTAGATTGTTACAGCTCAACCCCCCTCCACATGACTTACCCATATATGTGTTAGTAGGAAACAAATGGCTGAGGGCATCGGTACTTTAGCCAAAGAACTGTTTTTCAAATACAGTATAGCTGTATTAATTTTGGATTTTATACTTCAACTAGAACTAAACAATTAATTCTTATCAGGGTGAGCTGGTGGTAGCATAAATGAAATGTACAGAGTATATCTTCGTATGGAGCGATAATTCTGTGTACAAAACATTCAAGTCTTTGTGCAGATAGGGACTTATTCTGCATATGTATGAATTACTAACGAGTGTCTAAATTTTTAGGTCTAAGTATGCATCCATTATTTATTAATTCACAAATACTTTATTAAATGTTTGATTTAAAATGTTTCAGGATGTGATTATTGGATCTTATGAATCGACTCGATGGCACTGGGTTTGGGTATACCTGATATTTTCATATTAATGAACATTTTGTTAAAATAAAAATTCTACTTGAGTATTATCTATTTGGGTAATTGGAATATGTTTGCCATACCCATCCTTGTCCACTCTGGAAGTATACATATCACTGGGCAGCTCATTTGCAGTTGGGAGCCTCCAAGACATTGAATAACTTGAGAGCATGCTGTAGCTAAGTAGGGCTAGGAAATGCCATTTTCTCTCAGTTCTGCTCACTTGTCCCACCACATGGCAGACTGGCTTAAGTGTGTTCTCAACAATTGACTGTGAACAGTCCAGAAGGGATGTAGCTGGGGGAGAGAGGGGAGCTGGGCTAGCCACCCTGCGATGACGTGAAAAGCCCTGAAGTAACTGCCTATCACATGTGAGACTAGATTCTGTGAGGCTAAGAACTTTGTTTGTCATGCACGTGTGCAGGTGCTCAGTAAGAATTTACTGAATGAATGGAAGCATTGGAACCTCTAAAGCTGGTTTTAAGGCAAGAATCTGTGGGCCCCAAAGCCAGCCCAGGATTAGCTGTTTGCATCATCTTCTGGGGGTTTTAAAGATACTAATTAGTGTGTAGGTCTGGAGACTCATGATTATAAATAATGAAAATTGTCATAGCATTGTATCATGAAGGGTTTGTAGTTGCACTTTCTGGTTTGTGTTCTGAGCTGAGTGTTAATATTTACAGAACATTTCTTCCACTTAGAATACCAGTAGTTTTGTGGCCATATCGCCTACCAATTATATATAAGGATTTTTTGACATTTACAAATGTTTTAAAAGATACTTGAACCCAGAAATGTTGAATATGTTAATGAACCATGAAATTGACTGCTAGCAGAGTAGAACTAATAAAACAGAAAATGGTCAAAAAAAGAGTAGTGAATGATAAGCTGTCACGTATTTTGGAATGTATTATAGGTAATGCATTTGAAATGATAAATTACTGTTAGAGTAATATTTTAGATAAAACCATTATTGTTTTTATGAGGGGGTGATATTAAAACATTATTGAAATTTTCCTGTCATCCATTTTTCAGTCTCAGATTTCTGCTTCCTGGAAAATAGGACTTTTTTTTTAACAAAGCCTTGCCAGCAGCTTAAAGATAACTTACCAAAATAAAATAGTCTTTCACATTTCTAATTTCAGAACTTAAGCTTTTTCTATTTACCAATTAATTTGAAGTTAGATGAATTTCATTTGTCTCTCAAGATTAGGTTTTAGTACTTTTGTATTTTGCTTCACACCTTCCTAGACCACCACCATTTATTAGACCTTTCTCCTAGATTAGAGTGACATCCTCCTAAACAAACTTACTGCCATTTATCTCCCCCATTTTTGGTTCATGTATAGATAATTTATAGATTTCTTCTTCTATTGTGCTTTAAGTGAAAGTTTACAATTCAAGTCAGTTTCTCATACAAAAACTTATACACATTTTGTTATGTGAACCTAGATGTTCTTCCTATAATGTGACAGCACACTTCTCTCCACCCTGTATTTCCTGTGTCCATTCATTATTCATTAGCTCCTGTCTTCTGCCTCCTCGCCTCTGGACAGGAGCTGCCCACGTACTCTCGTGTCTACTTGGACTAGGAAGCACACTCCTTACCAGTATCATTTTATATCTTATAGTCCAGTCTAATCTTTGAAGAGTTGGCTTCGGGAATGGTTTTAGTTTTGGGCTGACAAAGAGTCAGGGGGCCATGTCCTCTGCGATCCCTCCAGTCTCAGACCATTAAGTCTGGTCTTTTTACTAGAATTTGAGTTCTGCATCCACGCTTCTCCTGCTCCATGAGGGATTCTCCGTTGTGTTCCCTGTCAGGGCAGTCATTGGTAGTAGCCGGGCACCATCTAATTCTTCCGGTCTCAAGCTGATAAAGTCTGGTTTATGTGGCCCTTTCTGTCTCTTGGGCTAATATTTTCCTCGTGTCTTTGGTGTTCTTCATTCTCCTTTGATCCAGGTGGGTTGAGACCAATTGATGCATTTTATATGGCCTTGATAGCTTTTAAGACCACAGATGCCACTCACCAAACTGGAATGCAGAACGTTTTCTTTTTTAATTTTTATTGTGCTTTAAGTGAAAGTTTTCAAATCAAGTCAGTCTCTCATACAAAATTTATATACACCTTGGTGTAAACTCCTAGTTGCTGTCCCCCCAGTAAGACATCACGCTCCTTCTCTCCACTTTCTATTTTCGTGTCCATTCAGCCAGCCCCTGACGCCCGCCCCCCCCCCGCCCTCTCATCTCCCGTCCAGACAGGAGCTGCCCACATTGTCTCATGTGTCTACTTGATCCAAGAAGCTCACTCCTCACCAGTATCATTTTCTATCCTATAGTCAAGTCCAATCCCTGTCTGAAGAGATGGCTTTGGGAATGGTTCCTGTCTTGGGCTAACAGAAGGTCTGGGAACCATGACCTCCGGGGTCCTTCTAGTCTCAGTCAGACCGTTAAGTCTGGTCTTTTTACGAGAATTTGAGGTCTGCATCCCACTGCTCTCCTGCTCCCTCAGGGATTCTCTGTTGTGTCCCTTGTCAGGACAGTCATTAGTTATAGCCGGGCACCATCTAGTTCTGGTCTCAGGCTGATGTAGTCTCTGGTTTATGTGGCCCTTTCTGTCTCTTGGGCTAGTTACCTTATGTCTTTGGTGTTCTTCATTCTCCTTTGCTCCAGGTTGGTTGAGACCAATTGATGCATCTTAGACGGCTGCTTGCTAGCATTTAAGACCCCAGACACCACACTCCAAAGTGGGATGCAGAATGTTTTCTTAACAGAGTTTATTATGCCAATTGACTTGAGATGTCCCCTGAAACCATAGCCCCCAAACCCCCTCCCCTGCTACACTGGCCTTTGAAGCTTTCAGTTTATTCAGGAAACGTCTTTGCTTTTGGTTTAGTCCAGTTGTGCTGACCTCTCCTGTATTGTGTGTTGTCTTTCCCTTCACCTAAAATAGTTCTTGTCTTCTATCTAATTAGTGAATACTCCTCTCCCTTCTTCCCTCCCCCTCTTGTAACCATCAAAATATTTTCTTCTCTGTTTGAACTATTTCTTGAGTTCTTATAATAGCGGTCTCATACAATATTTGTCCTTTTGCAACTGACTAATTTCACTCAGCATAATGCCTTCCAGATTCCTCCATGTTATGAAATGTTTCACAGATTCATCACTGTTCTTTATCAATGCGTAATATTCCATTGTGTGAATATACCATAATTTATCCATTCATCCATTGATGGGCACCTTGATTGATTCCGTCTTTTTCCTATTGTAAACAGTGCTGCAGTGAAGATGGGTGTGCATGTATCTGTTCGTGTAAAGGCTCTTATTTCTCTAGGATATATTCCAAGGAGTGGGATTGCTGGATTGTATGGTAGTTCTATTTCTAGCTTTTTAAGGAAGCACCGAATCGATTTCCAAAGTGGTTGTACCATTTTACGTTGCCACCAGCAGTGTATAAGTGTTCCACTTCCCACAACCTCTCCAACATTTATTATTTTGTGTTTTTTGGATTAATGCCAGCCTTGTTGGAGTGAGATGGAATCTCATTGTTTTGATATGCATTTCTCTAATGGCTAATGATCGTAAGCATTTCCTCATGTATCTGTTAGCTACCTGAATGTCCTCTTTAGTGAAGTGCCTGTTCATATCCTTTGCCCATTTTTTTATTGGGTTATTTATCTTTTTGTAGTTGAGTTTTTGCGGAATCATGTAGATTTTAGACAGCAGACACTGTTCGGAAATGTCATAGCTAAAAACTTTTTCGCAGTCTGTAGGTAGTCTTTTTACTCTTGGTGAAGTCTTTGGGTGAGCGTAGGTGTTTTATTTTTAGGAGCTCCCAGTTATCTAGTTTCTCTTCTGCATTGTTAATAATGTTTTGTATACTGTTTATGCCATGTATTAGGACTCCTAACATCCCTATTTTTTCTTCAGTGATCTTTATCATTTTAGAGTTTATATTCAAGTCTTTGCTGCATTTTGAGTTCATTTTTGTGCATGTTGTAAGGTATGGGCCTTGTTTCATTTTTTTGCGATGGATATCTAGTTATGCCAGCACCATTTGCTAAAGAGATTGTCTTTTCTCCATTTAACTGACTTTGGGCCTTTGTCAAGTATCAGCTGCTCATATGTGGATGGATTTATGTCTGAATTTTCAATTCTGTTTCATTAGTCTATGTATCTGTTGTTGTACCAGTACCAGGCTGTTTTGACTACTATGGCAGTGTAATAGGTTCTAAAATCAGGTAGAGTGGGGCCTCCCACTTTGTTCTTCTTTTTCAGTAATGCTTTACTTATCTGCGGCCTCTTTCTCTTCCATATGAAGTTGGTGATTTGCTTCTCCATCTCATTAAAAAATGTCATTGGCATTTGGATCGGGATTGCATTGTATCTATAGATGGCTTTTGGTAGATTAGACATTTTTACAATGTTAAGTCTTCCTGTCCATCAGGAAGGTATGTTTTTCCACTTACGTAAGTCTCTTTTGGTTTCTTGCAGTGGTGTCTTGTAGTTCCTTTGTATAGGTCTTTTATGTCTCTGGTAAGATTTATTCCTAAGTATTTTATCTTCCTGGGGGCTACTGTGAATGGTATTGATTTGGTGATTTCCTTTTTGTTCGTATAGAGGAATCCAACTGATTTTTGTATGTTTATCTTGTCTCCTGATTCTCTGCTGAACTGTTAGTAGTCTTCTTGAAGATTCTTTAGGGTTTTCTGTGTATAAGATCATGTCATCTTTAAACAGAGATACTTTTACTTCTTCCTTACCAATCTGGATGCCCTTTATTTCCTTATCTAGGCTAATTGCTCTGGCTGGCTAAGACCTCCAGCATAATGTTAAATAAGAGTGGTGATAAAGGGCATCCTTGTCTGGTTCCTGATGTCAAGGGGAATGCTTTCAGACTCTCTCCATTTAGGATGATACTGGCTGTTGGGTTTGTATAAATGCCCTTCATTATGTTGAGGAATTTTCCTTCTATTCCTATTTTGCTGAGAGTTTTTTATCATGAATGGGTGTTGAACTTTGTCAAATGCCCTTTCTTCATCAGTTGATAAGATCATGTGGTTCTTGTCTTTTGTTTTATTTATATGATGGATTACATTAATTGTTTTTCTAATGTTGAACGATCCCTGCATACCTGGTATGAATCCCACTTGGTCATGGTGAATTATTTTTTGATATGTTGTTGAATTCCATTGGCTACAGTTTAGTTGAGGGTTTTTGTGTCTAAGTTTACGAGGGATATAGGTCTGTAATTTTCTTTTTTTGTGGTGTCTGGTTTCGGTATCAGGGATATGCTGGCTTCATAGAATGAGTTTGGGAGTATTCCGTCCTTTTCTATGACTGAAATACCTTTAGTAGTAGTGGTGTTAACTCTTCTCTGAAAGTTTGGTAGAACTCTACAGTGAAGCCGTCCGAGCCAGGGCTTTTTTTTTGTTGGGAATTTTTAAATTACCTTTTCTATCTCTTCTTTTGTTATGGGTTTATTTAGTTGTTCTACCTCTGTTTTTGTTAGTTTAGGTAGTTAGTGTGTTTCTAGAAATTCATCCATTTCTTCTAGGTTTTCAAATGTGTTAGAGCCCAATTTTTATAGTATCTGATATGATTCTTTTAATTTCAGTTGGGTCTGTTGTAGTATCATCCATCTCATTTCTTGTTTTGGTTATTTGCTTCCTCTCCTGTATTTCTTTTGTCAGTTTGGCCAATGGTTTATCAATTTTGTTAATTTTTTCAAAGAACCATCTTTTGGTCTTGTTAACTTGTTTGTTTTTCTGTTTTCTATTTTATATCATTAATATCACACGCAAGCAAAATTTTGCTGAAGATCATTCAAAAACAGCTGCAGCAGTATATCAACAGGGAACACCCAGAAATTCAGGGCAGTTTCAGAAGAGGACGTGGAACCAGGGATATCATTGCTGCAGTCAGGTGGATCCTGGCTGAAAGCAGAGAATACCAGAAGGATGTTTACCTGTGTTTTATTGACTATGCAAAGGCATTTGACTGTGTGGATCACAACAAACTATGGATAACACTGGAAAGAATGAGAATTCCGGAACACTTAATTGTGCTCATGAGGAAACTTTACATAGATCAAGAGGCAGTTGTTCAGGGAGAACAAGGGGTTACTGATTGGTTTAAAGTCAGGAAAGGTGTGCGTCAGGGTTGTATTCTTTCACCATACCTATTTCATCTGTATGCTGAACAAATAATCTGAGAAGCTGGACTATATGAAGAAGAACGGGGCATCGGGATTGGAGGAAGACTCATTAACAACCTGCGGTATGCAGATGACACAACCTTCCTTGCTGAAAGTGAAGAGGACTTGAAGCACTTACTAATGAAGATCAGAGACCACAGCCTTCAGTATGGATTGCACCTCAACATAAAGAAAACAAAAATCCTCACAACTGGACCAATGAGCAACATCATGATAAACGGAGAAAAGATTGAAGTTGTCAAGGATTTCATTTTACTTGGATCCACAATCAACAGCCATGGAAGCAGCAGTCAAGAAATCAAAAGATGCATTGCATTGGGCAAATCTGCTTCAAAGGACCTCTTCAAAGTGTTGAAGAGCAAAGATGTCACCCTGAAGACTAAGGTGCGCCTGACCCAAGCCATGGTATTTTCAGTAGCATCATATCCATGTGAAAGCTGGAAAATGAATAAGGAAGACCGGAGAAGAGTTGATGCCTTTGAATTGTGTTGGTGGAGAATATTGACTATACCATGGACTGCCAAAAGAACGAACAAATCTGTCTTGGAAGAAGTGCAGCCAGAATGCTCCTTAGAGGCAAGGATGGCGAGACTGCATCTTATATACTTTGGATGTGTTGTCAGGAGGGATCAGTCCCTGGAGAAGGACATCATTCTTGGTAGAGTACAGGGTCAGCTGAGAAGAGGAAGACCCTCAACGAGGTGGATTGACACAGTGGCTGCAACAATGAGCTCAAGCATAACAACAATTATAAGGATGGCACAGGACCGGGCCGTGTTTCGTTCTGTTGTGCATAGGGTCACTATGAGTCGGAACCGACTCGATGGCACCTAAAAACAATTTCATTTAATTCTGCGCTAATTTTTATTATTTGCTTTCTTCTGGTGCCTGAGGGTTTCTTTTGTTGCTCTCTTTCTGTTCTTTGATTTTGCCCCTTCTTTTTGTATGTGTGCATTTATTGATATAAATTGAACTCTTGAGCACTGCTTTAGATGTTTCCCAAAGGCTCTGTTAGGAAGTGTATTCATTCTCATTGGATTCCATGAATTTCTTTGTTCCATCCTTAATGTCCTCTATAACCCAGTTGTTTTTGAGCAGGGTATTGTTTAGTTTCCAAGTATTTGATTTCTTTTCCCTGCTTTTTCTTTTACTGATTTCTAGTTTTATGTCCCTATGGTCAGAGAAGATGCTTTGTAATATTTTGATGTATTGAATTCTACTAAGGCTTGATTTATGACTTAATATGTTGTCTATTCTAGAGAATTTTCCATGTGTGCTAGAAAGGAAAGTATACTTGGCTGCTGTTGAGTGGAGTGCTCTGTATATATCTATGAGGTCAAGTTGGTTGATTGTGGTATTTAGATATTCTTTGTCTTTATTGAGCTTCTTTCTGGATGTCCTGTCCTTCACTGAAAGTGGTGTGTTGAAGACTTCTGCTACTATTGTGGAGCTGTGTGTCTCACTTTTCAATGCTGTTAGAGTTTATATATCTTGCAGCCCTGTCATTGGGTGCATAGATATTTAATATGATTATATCCTCCTGGTATATTGTCCCTTTAATCATTATATAGTGTCCTTCCTTATCCTTTGTGGTGGACTTAACTATAAAGTCTATTTTGTCAGAAATTAATATTGCCACTCCTGATGTTTTTGACTGTTGTTTGCTTGATATATTTTTTTCCATCCTTTGAGTTTTAGTTTGTGTCTCTAAGTCTACAGAGTGTCTCTTGTAGGCAGCATATATATGGAATGAGTTTTTTAAATCCATTCTGCCACTCTCTGTCTCTTTATTGGTGCATTTAGTCCATTTACTTCAGCATAATTATGGATAGGTATGAGTTTAGTGCTGTCACTTTGATGTCTTTTTTTGCGTGTTGTTAAGTTTCTTTTTCCCACTTAATTTTTTGTGATGAGTAGTTTATATATTGTCTTTTCCTCTTATTGTTGTTGATTTTGTTTCTGCTGAGTCTCTATTTTTGCCTTGTATTTTGCTTTGATGATTAGGGTAGTCAGTCTCCTCTGTGGTTACCTTAATATTTACCCCTATTTTTCTAAGTTTAAATCTAACTTTTATTTCTTTATATTGCCTTCTCTTCCTCTCCATATGAAAGACCTATGACTACAATTCTTAGTCCCTCTTTAGTGTTTTAATGTTGTCTCTTACATAATGACATTGCTGTTTCCCTGTTTTGAGCATTTTTTTATCTTGATTTATTTTTGCGATTTCCCTATCTGGGTTCACATCTGGTTGCTCTGTCCTGTGTTCTAGTCTTGGGTTGATATCTGATATTACTGATTTTCTAACCACAGAATTTTCTTTAGTATTTCTTGTAGTTTTGGTTTGGTTATTACAGATGCCCCAAACTTCTATCGGAAAATGTTCTAATTTCGCCTTCAAATTTGAGAGACTGTTTTGCTGGATCTGTGATTCTTTGCTGGCAATCTTTTTCCTTCAGTGCTTTATATAAGTCATCCCTTTGCCTTCCTGCCTGCATGGTTTCTGCTGAGTAGTCTGAGCTTATTCTTATTGTCTCTACTTTGTAGGTGACTTTTCGTTTATCCCTAGCTGCTCTTAAAATTGTCTCTTTATCTTTGGTTTTGGCAAGTTTGATTATAAAATGTCTTGGTGACTTTCTTTTAAGGTCTACCTTTTGTGGAGTTGGATGAATATCTTCGATAGATATCTTCTCATCTTTCCTGATATCAGGAAAGTTTTCTGCCAACAGATCTTGAACAGTTCTCTCTGTATTTTCTGTTATCCCTCCCTGTTCTGGTACTCCAATCACTCGTAGGTTATTTCTCTTGATAGAGTCCCACATAATTCTTAGGGTTTCTTCATTTAAAAAAAAATTCTTTTATCTCATTTTTCTTCATAAGTATTGGTGCCAAGTGTTTTATCTTCGATCTCACAAATTCTGCTTTCCACTTCCACAATTTTGCTCCTCTGACTTTCTATCGAGTTGTCCAATTCTGTAATTTTATTGTTAATGATCTGAAATTCTTATTGCTGTCTTTTTGTGGATTCTTGGAGCTTATTAAACTTTTCATTATGTTCTTGAATAACCTTTTTAATTTGTTCCACTACTTTATCTGTGTGTTCCTTGGCTTGTTCTGTGTATTGCCTGATCTCCTTCCTGATGTCTTGAAGAGTTCTGTGTATTAATCTTTTGTATTCTGCATCTGGTAATTCCAGGAAGGCACCTTCATCCAGAAGATTCCTAGATTCTTTGTTTGAGAGCTCGTTGAAGCGATCATGATCTGGTTCTTTATATGATTTGATATTGACTGTTATCTCCGAGCCATCTATAAGTTATTGTATTAATTTATTTTCTGTTTGCTTACTGCATCCTAGCTTCTTGCTTTGTTTTGTTTTGATATGCCCAAATAGGCTGCTTGAGTGAGGTAGCTTGATTATTTTTGCCTTTGAAGCTCTAACGTCCTGTCACCAGATGGCTACAGCTGTTATCAGGTATATGAGCTTATGAGTCCATTGACTTTTCTTGTGTGAATTCAGCTCAGGTATCCAGGTAGTTGGTCATCGAGTGTGTGGTGTAGGCTCTGTCCTACAGTCTTAGAGGGGCAGGGGTGATTGGCGTAGGTACAGGTATCTGGTTACAGCAGGGGGGTCATGCTCTGAACAAGGCAGGGGACTGACAACCATCCCCCCACTGAGGGTCTGTGAGGAAAGTGCATCCCTGTTCCCTAGAGCGCACAGGTGGGTGGGTTCTGCAGACAGACCATGGGCACTCCATGGTTTTGGTTTTAAGGACTGGGAAGTACCAGTTATCCTTGGACCCCTGTTGCAGGTGGCTGGGTGATGTGGGTGGAGCCACCAGTCCTTAGGCCTCTGATGTGGGTAGGTAAGGACCCTGTTTAATGGGTAAAGCAGTGTCAGACACCAAACACCCGCCTCTTCACCACACAGCTGAAACAGTTGCAGTCTTCCAACAAGGGCCTATTCTCCCGAAATAGGCCCACACATGTCCATGCAGGGGGGAAAGTTATTCAAAGTCCATGGACCATTTATGCCTGGACAGGAGCTGCTCTGTCCTGAGCTCCTCAGGTTAGTGGAGCTGGCAGATTATCCTTTCCTCCAATTGTGAATTTATTCATTCTCCAAGGTTCAGGGTGCTCAGCAGGGCCTATCTGAGGCCCAGGGAAATCGACAGCCACTGAAGCTGGCTTGAGGGCTGGGTGCATGGTAATATATTCTCAAGTACTTAGCTTTTGCTGAGAGCGCCATTCTTTTCTGGTTCCAGAGGTGGGAGTAGGCTGTGTGGCTGGCTGTTTCTCCCTGAGGAAACTGTGTCTGAAGCCCCACTGCAGTCAATCCTGGGAATGGTGCCTGAGGGTTCCCAGCGATTCGGGTCTGGCAACTCCTCTCTGCTTCTGAATCTTCTCTCCCTCCCCCTGATGCTCAATCTGTTTTCTGACTTTGTGTTCGATGCTCAGGGCTCCTAAAAAACGGGCTCCTAGCTTGTCATAAATATAATCGTTTCACTTGTCTTTTCAGGTCTTTGTTGTAAGAGGGATCACCGGAAGCATCTGACTACTCCCCCATCTTGGCCCTGCCTCCCAGATAGTTTTCTTAATAGACTTTGTTGGGGCAGTTGACCTAGATGTCCCCGAAACTGTGGTACCCATACCCCCAGCTGTGCTACTCTGTCACTCGAAGTGTTTGATTGTATTCAGGAAACTTCTTAGCTTTTGGTTTAGTCCATTTGTCCTGACTTCCCCTGTCTTGTGTGTTGTCCTTCCCTTCACCTAAAATAATTCTGTCTACTATCTACTTAGTGAATACCCCCCTCTCTCTCTCTCCCCGCCCTTGTAACCATCAAAGAAAGTTTTCTTCTGTATTTACATCTTTTCTTGTGTTCTTATAATAGTGGTCTCATACAATATTTGTCCTTTTGTGACTGACAAATTTCACGCAGCGTAACGCCTTCCAGATTCCACCATGTTATGAGACATTTCACAGATTCATCTTTGTTCTTTATTGTTGCGTAGTATTCTGTTGTGTCAATATACCATTATTTGTTTATCCATTTATCCTTTGATGGGCACCTTGGTCATTTCAATCTTTTTGCTATGGTAAACAGTGCTGCAGTGAACGTGAGTGTGCATATATCTGTGTGAGGGCTCTTATTTCTCTAGAATATATTCCAAGAAGTTGGATTGCTAGGTCATATGGTAGTTCTATTCCTAGCTTTTTAAGGGAGCACCAAATTGATTTCCAAAGTGGTTGTATCATTTTACATTCCCACCGGCAGTGTTAAGTGTTTAAGTCTCTCCACACCCTCTCCAGCGTTTATTATTTGTGTTTTTTGGATTAAAACTACCCTTGCTGGGGTGAGATGGTATGTCATTGTAGTTTTGATTTGCATTTCTCTAATGGCTAATGATCCTGAGCATTCTTCATGTGTCTGTTAGCTGTCCGAATGTCTTCTTTGGTGAAGTGCCTGTTCATATCCTTTGCCCATTTTTTAATTGGATCATTTGTCTTTTTGTTGTTGAGGTTTTGCAGTACCTTGTAGATTTTAGAGATTAGATGCTGATTGGATTTGTTGTAGCCAAAATTTTTTTCCCAGTCTGCAGGTTGTCTTTTTACTCTTTTGGTTAAGTCTTTTGATGAGCATAAGTGTTTGGATTTTAGGAGCTCCCAGTTATCTAATTTCTCTTCTGGTGTTTGTGCATTGTTAGTAATGTTTTGTGTACTGTTTATGCCAGATATTAGGGCTCCTGGTGTTATCCCTATTTTTTTTTCCATGATCTTTATCATTTTAGATTTTATATTTAGGTCCTTGATCCATTTTGAGTTCGTTTTTGTGCATGGTGTGAGGTATGGGTCTTGTTTCATTTTTTGCAGATGGGTATCCAGTTATGCCAGCACCATTTGTTAAAGAGACTGTCTTTTCCCCAGTTCACGGCCTTTGTCAAATACCATCTGCTCCTAAGTCGATTAATTTATGTCTGGATTCTCAATTCTGTTCTATTGGTCTATGTATCTGTTGTTGTACCAGTACCAGGCTGTTTTGATTACCTTGGTGGTATAATAAGTTCTAAAATCAGGTAGCGTGAGGCCTCCTGCTTTGTTCTTGTTTTTCAGTAATGCTTTACTTATCTGGGGCCTCTTCCCTTTCCATATGAAGTTGGTGATTTGTTTCTCCACCTCATTAAAAAATGCCATTGGAATTTGGATCAGGATTGCATCGTATCTATAGATCACTTTTGGTAGGATAGACATTTTCACAATGTTGAGTCTTCCTATCCATGAGCAAAGTATGTTTTTCCATTTATGTAGGTCTCTTAGTTTCTTGCAGTAGTGTATTGTAGTTTTCTTTGTATAGGTTTTTTACATCTGTGGTTAGATTTATTCCGAAGTATTTTATCTTCTTGGGGGCAATTGTGAGTGGTATTGATTTGGTGATTTCTTCTTTGACATTCTTTGTTGGTGTGGAGGATTCCACCTGATTTTTGTATATTTATCTTGTGTCCTGATGCTTTGCTGAAATCTTGTATTAGTTCCAGTAGTTTTCTTGAGGATTCTTTAGGGTTTCTGCATATAAGATCATATCATCTGCAAGAAGAGATACTTTTACTTCTTCCTTACCAATCAGGATGCCCTTTATTTCTTTTTCTAACCTAGTTGCTCTGGCTAGGACCTCCAGCACAATGCTGAATAAGAGTGGTGATAAAGGGCATCCTTGTCTGGTTCCCGATCTCAAGGGTAATGTTTTCAGACTCTCTCCATTTTAGGATGATGTTGGCTATTGGCTTTGTATAAATGGCCTTTATTATGTTGACAAGTTTTCCTTCTATTCCTTATTTTGGTGAGAGTTTTTATCATGAATGGGTGTTGGACTTTGTCAAATGCTTTTTCTGATAAGATCATGTGGTTCTTATCTTTTGTTTTATTTATGTGTTGGATTACATTGATTTTTTTTCTCAAGTTAAACCATCCTTGCATACCTGGTATGAATCCCACTTGCTCATGGTGAATTATATTTTTGATATGTTGTTGAATTCTATTGGCTATGATTTTGTTGAGGATTTTTGCATCTAAATTCATGAAGGATATAGGTCTGTAATTTTCTTTTTTTGTGGTGTCTTTACCTAGTTTTTATATGAGGGTTATGCTGGCTTCATAGAGTGAGCATGGGAGTATTCTATCCTTTTTATGCTCTGAAACACCTTTAGTAGTAGTGGTGTTAACTCTTCTTGAAATGTTGGTAGAATTCTCCAATGAAGCCATCAGGGCCAGGGCTTTTTTTTATTGTTGTTGGTAGTTTTTAAATTACTTTTTCAATCACTTCTTTTGTTACAGATTTAGTTGTTCTACCTCTGTTTGTGTTAATTTAGTTAGTTAGTGTGTGTCTAGAAATTCGTCCATTTCCTCTAGGTTTTCAAATTTGTTAGAGTACAGTTTTTCGTAGTATTCTGTTATGATTCTTTTCATTTCAGTTGTGTCTGTTGTGATATTGCCCATCTCATTTCTTATTCAGTTTACTTGCTTTGTCTCCTATTTTCCTTTTTGCAATCTGGCCAGTGGTTTATCAATTTTGTTGATCTTTTCAAAGAACCAGCTTTTGGTGTTGTTAACTCTTTCAGTTGCTTTTCTGTTCTCTATTTCATTTTATTCTGTTCTTATTTTTATTATTTGCTTTCTTCTGGTGCCTGAGGGCTTCTTTTGCTGCTGTCTTTCTATTTGTTCAAGTTGTAGGGTTAATGCTTTGATTTTGGCCCTTCTTTTTAGATGTGTGCATTTATTGCTATAAATTGACCTCTGTGCACTGCTTTTGCTGTGTTCCAGAGGTTCTGGTAGGAAGTGTTTTCATTCTTATTTGATTCTATGAATTCCTCTATTTGTCCTTAATTTTTCTATAACCGAGTAGTTTTTGAGCAAGGTGTTCAGTTTCCATGTGTTTGATTTTTTTCCTTGCTTTTTCCGTTACTGATTTCTACTTTTGTGTCTTTATGGTCAGAAAAGATACTTTGTAATATTTTGATGTTTTAGATTTTGTTAAGCCTTGCTTTATGGCCTAATAATGTGGTCTATTCTGGATAATGTTCCATGTGTGTTGGAAAAGAAAGTATACTTGGCTGCTGTTGGGTGGAGTGTTCTGTATATGTCTTTGAGGTCAAGTTGGCCAGTTGTGGCATTTAGATATTCCGTGTCTGTTGAGCTTCTTTCTGGATGTTCTGTCCTTCACCGAAAGTGGTATGTTGAAGTCTCCTACTATTATTGTAGAGCTATTTCTCTTTTCAATGGTGTTAGAATTTGTTTTATGTATTTTGGAGCTCTGTTGTTGGGTGCATAAATATTTAATATGGTTATATCCTCTGGTTTATTGACCCTTTAATCATTATGTAGTGTCCTTCCTTATTCTTTGTGGTGGATTTAACTTTAAAGTCTGTTTTGTCAAAAATTAATATTGCCACTGCCGTTTTTTTTTTTGATTGTTGTTTGATATATTTTTTTCCATCCTTTGAGTTTTTTTTTTGAGTTTTAGTTTGTGTCTTTAAGTCTAGGGTGTGCCTCTTACAGGCAGCATATAGGCGGATCATGTTTTTTAATCCATTCTGCCACTCTCTGTCTCTTTATTGGTGCATTTAGTCCATTTACATTCAGCATAATTATTGATAAGTGTGAGTTTAGTGCTGTCATTTTGATGTCTTTTTTATTGTGTTGTTGCCAGTTTCTTTTTTCCATTTAATTTTCTGTGCTGAGTTTTTTTTCTTCATATATTTTCTTGTTGTTGCTTTTGTATTTGCTGAGTCTTTATGTTTTTCTTGTTTTTTATTTTGATGTGTAGGATTGTTAGTTTCCTTTGTGGTTACCTCAATATTTACCTCTGTTTTCTAAGTTGAAAGCAATCTTTTATTTCTTTATATCGCCTTGACTTCCTCTCTGTTTGAAAGATCTATGACTACATTTTTTATTCCCTGTTTTTTGTTTTAGTGTTAACTTATTTTACATAATGACATCTCTGTTTCTCTGTTTTTAGCATTTTAGCTTTTATTTATTTTTGCAATTTCCCTATCTGGGTTGATATCTAGTTGCTCTGTCCTGTGTTCTAGTCTTGGGTTGTTATCTGATGCTATTGATTTTCTAACTGGAGGACTCCCTTTAGTATTTCTTGCAATTTTGGTTTGGTTTTTGCAAATTCCCTAAACTTATGTTTATCTGGAAATGTCCTAATTTTCCTTCATATTTGAGAGACAGTTTTGCTGGATATATAATTCTTGGCTGGCAGTTTTTTTCCTTCAAGGCTTTATAAATGTCATCTCATTGCTTTCTTGCCTGAATGATTTCTGCTGAGTAGTCCGAGCTTAGTCTTATTGACTCTCCTTTGTAGGTGACTTTGTTTTTATCCCTAGCCGCTCTTAAAATTCTCTATCTTTGGTTTTGGCAAGTTGGATTATAATCTGTCTTGATGACTTTCTTTTGGGATCTACCTTTTTTGGGGTTCTATGAGCATCTTGGATAGATATCTTCTCATCTTTCACAATATCAGGGATGTTTTCTGACAACAAATCTTCAACAATTCTATTTTCTTTTATCCCCGTTCTGGTACTCCAGTCACTCGTCGGTTATCCCTCTTGATATAATCCCACATAATTCTTAGGGTTTCTTCATGTTTAAAAATTCTTTTATCTGATTTTTCCTCAAATATATTGGTGTCAAGTGCTTTATCTTCAATCTCACTAATTCTTACTTCTGTTTCCTTAATTCTGTTCCTGTGACTTTCTATTGAGATGTCTAATTCTGAAATTTTATTATTAATCTTCTGGATTTTTGTTTGCGACTCTCTGTGAATTCTTGCAGCCTATTAAATATGTCGTTATGCTCTTCTCTAATCTTCTTAAGTGCCTGTGTTGTTTGGTCTGTGCATTCCTTGGCTTGTTCTGCATTTCGCATGATCTACTTCTTGATCTCTTGAAGAGTTCTGTGTGTTAATCTTTTTATTCTACCTCTGATAATTCCAGGAAGTTATCTTCATCTGCATGATTTCTTGATTCTTTGTTTTGGGAGCTTGCTGAAGC
The DNA here is from genome assembly GCF_024166365.1 of Elephas maximus indicus. Lineage (NCBI taxonomy): Eukaryota > Metazoa > Chordata > Mammalia > Proboscidea > Elephantidae > Elephas > Elephas maximus. Next base: position 129,664,513 of record NC_064822.1, read on the forward strand.
CATCATGGTCTGCCTTTTTATGTGATTCGATATTGTTTTCTCTGAGCCATCAATAAGTTATTGTATTTATTTATGTTTGCTTACTGTGTCCCAGCTTCTTGTTCTGTTTTGATATGCCCAAATAGGCTGCTCGAGTGAGCTAGTTTGAGTATTGGCACCTTTGAAGCTCTAACATCCTGTCATCAGGTGGTTAGAGCTGTTACTAGGTATGTGAGCCTAGAGTCCATTTACTCTTCTTGTATGGATTCAGTTCAGGCGTCCAGGTAGTTGGTCACCAAGTGTGTGGTGAAGGCGCTCACCTACAGTCTTAGACGAGCAGGGGTGACTGGTGTAGGCACAGGTATTTGGCTGCAGAAGGGGCTCACATGCTGAGCAAGGCAGGGGGCTGACAACTGCCCCTGAGTGTCTGTGAGGAAAGCGTTTTGCTGCTCCCTAGAGTGCATAGGTGGGTGGGTTTTGCAGCTGGACTACAGGCACCTAATGCCATTGGCTGTAAGGACTGGGAGGGACCACTTATCCTTGGACCACTGTGGTGGGTGGCTAGGTGGCATGGGTGGAGCCACCAGTCCTCAGGCCCCTGATGTGGGTAGGTGAGATCACTGTTTAACAGGCAAATAAGTGTCAAATGTCATGAAACTGCCTCTCTACCATGTAGCTGAAACAGCTGAAGTTAGACTTCAGGTATATACACTGTTGTACTGTGCTAATGAGGACCTATGCTGTTGAAATGGGCCCACACAGATCTATGCAGGGGTGAAAGGCATGCAAAGTCCGTGGGCCCCTTATGCCTGGGCCTAGGAAAAGGAGCTGTTTCTGCCCTGAGTTCCCAGTTTACGGGAGCAGAAGATTATTATTTGTTAATTTGTTTCCTCTGCCAGGCTGGGAGAATTACTCAGAGTGCACAACAGGTGCTACTACCAGCCTAGGAAAAGTGGCTATCACTGAAGCCAGCTTGGGACCCAGTGCAGAGTGGGGAGGGGTCAGGTAAATGGGAGAGGGTTTTTTCCTAAAGGAGTGTTTTTGATCCGCTCGGCAGATTAGATGCATGTACTTACCTTTTGCCAATTGAGCACTGCTTTTCGCTGATTCTGGAGGCGTGAGTGGACTCTTTGCTGCTTGGTTTCTCCGAATGTGGAAAATACATGCCGAATGCCCTGCTTTCCTCACCATGTTCGCGCTAGCGGATCTGGCCTGTAAGGTGTAGGTTCCTGCTGGGTCAGGTCTGGCAACTCCTCATTGCTTCTGAACTGTCTTTCCCTCCCCCTGCTCTTCAGTCTGAAAACTCATCTTTGCCTTTGATGTTCAGGGGGCCTAGGTTGTCACTTGTTTTTTCAGGTCTTTGTTGTAAGAGGGACCACCGGATGCATTTGACTACTCCGCCATCTTCTATAGATCTCTTTGTGTCACTTCTCTGATTTAAATATTGAAAAAAAAAAACCTTTAATGATTCTATTGCTTGTTGGATAATATGTCAGATGTTCTGCCTGTTTAGACCTGGAGCTCTTTTAGAAATGGTTGCCATTCTCTTCACAAACACTTTTCGCTGCACCAATATTATCAGCTCCTGACTCTCAGATGGCTTGATTTTATTTTCATTCTATGATAGTGAGAAGAGATAAATTCAAATCATAAATCTGGTACCTACTTGGTTAGTGACCTCAGAATTAGACATGAAAGTATAGAGCCTTGGATGGGATCTGGCAGGTATTAAGCACTTTTATAAGGAGGCTTTGTAGCACAGCGGTTAAGTGCTCAGGTGCTAAACAAAAGATTGGCAGTTTGAGCCCACCAGCCAGTCCATGGTAGAGAGTTGTGGCAGTCTGCTTCCCTAAAGATTAGAGGTTTAGAAACCCTATGGGACAATTCTACTCCATCCTATAGGATTGCTATGAGTAAGAATTGACTCGATGGCACACATCAAGCAGCACTTTTATTAAATGGCTATTGTTTAATAGTTTTCTTACATCCGTTTATAACCATAACCTCTTCCAAAACTTAGTTTAGGTAGCCTTTCTTAAATTAACCCTGTCTTTTCTACTACATTGTCTCAACACCAAGGTACTCTGTTCATGTTTATATTCCCCAACTTGTTGCTTTGTATCTTCTCTTCACAAGCAGATTGTAATCTCCTTCTTCCCCCCCGTGCCTGATATATTGCATTGTGTACACAGTAGGCATTCAGTAAAGGATATTAATTGATAATTAAAGTAGTTATGCAGTTTCTTCTAGAAAAGGAAAGAACAATTCTTTTCCACTTTTTTTTATTGTGGTAAAATATATGTACAAAAACATTTGCCAATTCAATGTATCAAATGTCATCAATGTAATAAAATTCATTGATTACATTCTTCATATTGTACAACCATTATCACTATCCTTTTCTGAGTTATTCCACCACCAGAACATAAACTCCATGCCTCCTAAGGAAAAATCCACACTTTCCCCCTCCCTCCTCCACCCTTGGTAGCCACTCACAATCTTTGGTTTTTATCCATACATCTCTTGATGGGCATTTTGGTTGTTTCCACCTTTTGGCTATTGTGAAAAGTACTGCTCTGAACATTGGTGTACAGTTTCTGTTTGTGTTCCTGCTTTCAATTCCATTGGGTATATACCATCCAGTTCTTCTGGTCGCATGGAAAAGGAGGCAGTTGTTCATGGAGGCAATTAGCCACACATTGCATATCCTCCACTTATTTCTGACTCTTCTTCTTCCTCTGTTGCTCCAGGTGAATAAAGACCAATCGTTATGTCTTGCAAGCTTTTAGGACCCCAGGCACTATGCAACAAACTAGGAGGTAGAACAGAAACACTAAACACAATACTAGGCCAGTTAACGGGAATGTTCCATGAAATCATTGCCCTAAACCTCCAAACCAAGGAACCAAGTCCCATGAGGTGTTTGGTTGTACGTAAGCAGCTTCAGCAGGTACTCTTTTTTTTTTTTTTTTGTCATTGTTTTAATGACAATATGTCTATCACACAACTTTTAAATATATCTGTCACACAACATTTGCCGACTCAAATTTTTACAGGTGTACAACTTATTGACTGCAATTACAGTAACCAGATGTGCAACCCCACTGACCTCCTTACCACCCCTGGTAACCACTAAGAAACTGGTCTCTATACATTTCCCGTTTCTTGTCTTTTTATATAAGTGATGCCATCCAATATCTGTCCTTTTGTGATTGGCTTAGTTCGTTCAGCATAATGTCTTCAAGCTCTATCCATACTGTAGCATGTACCAAGACTTCATTTCTCCTACTGGCTGAGTAGTTAGTATTCCATTGTATGTATGTACCACATTTTGTTTATCCATTCATTTGTTGATGGGAATTTAGGTTGTTTCTACTTCTTGGCTATTGTCAATAGTGCTGGAATGAACATTGGTGTATAAATCTCTGCTTTCAAGTGTTTTGGGTATATACCTAGTAGTGGAATGGCTGGGTCATATGGTAGTTCTAGTTTTAGTTTTTTGAGGGACCACTACATTGTTTTTCACAACGGCTGTACCATTTTGCATCCCCACCAGCAATGGGTAAGGGCTCCGATTTCCCCACATCCTCACCAACATTTGTTATTTATTTTGTCTTAGCCATCCTGGTGGGATTGAAATGGTATCTCATTGTGGTTTTGATTTACTTCTGTCTGATGGCTAATGTCACTGAGCATCTTTTTGTGTGTTTGGTGGCCATTTGAATGTCATCTTTAGTGAAATGTTTATTCAAGTTTTTTGCCCATTGTATGATTGGGTTATTTGTCCCTTTGTTGCTAAGTTGTCAGAGTTTTACATACATTGTGGTAATTAGATCCTTGTTGGATATATGGTTTCTAAAGATATTCTTCCAGTCAGTAACTTGTCTTTTCCCTTTTTTGGTAAAGTCTTTTGATGAACAAATTTTTAATTTTTATGAGGTCCCATTTAATTTTGTCTTTTGCTGTTTGTGCTTTTGTTATAGTAAATAATCCATTGTTGAAAGCTAGGCCTGACAGTGTTGCCCTTGCTTATTCTTCTAAGAATTTTATGGTGTTAGTTTGCACATTTAGGTCCTTAATCCAGTTTAAATTTGTTTTGTGTATAATGTGAGGCATGGATCCTGTTTCATTTTTCTCCATGTGGAAATCCAGTTTTCCCAGCATCATGTATTGAAGAGACTCTTCTTTCCCCATCAAATGGACTTAGCACCCTTGTTAAAAATCAGTTGATCATAGATGTGTGAGTTTATTTCTGGACTCTTAATTCTATTCCATTGGTCTTTGTGTCTGTTGTTATACCAGTACCATGCTGTTTTGATTACTGTAGCTATATAGTATGTTTTAAAATCAGGAAGTGTGAGTCCTCCTACTTTGTTCTCCTTCAAAATTGCTTTAGCTATTTGGGGCCTCTTGCCATTCCATATAAAGTTGAGGATTGGTTTTTCTGTAAAGAAGGCCGTTGGAATTTTGTTTGGGATGGCATTGAATCAAAGATCGCTTTGGGTAGTAGTGACATCTTAACAATATTAAGTCTTCCAATCCATGAACATGGAACATCTTTCCATTTATTTAAGTCTTCTTTAATCTCTGCATCAGTGTTTTACAGTTTTCATTGTATAAGTCCTTCACATCCCTGGTTAGATTTATACCTAGGTATTTATTCTCTTTGATGCTGTTGTAAATGGAATTGTTTCCTGAATTTTCCTTTATGATTTCTCATTGCTGGTGTATAGAAGCCCAACTGATTTTTGTTTGTTGACCTTGTACCCTGCAACTTTGCTAAATTCCTCTATTAGCTCTAGAAGTATTCTGTGGGCTTTTTGAGATTTTGTATATACAGGATCATATCATCCATAAATAGATATAATTTTACTTCTTTTCCAATCTGGATACCTTTTATTTCTTTTTCTTGTCTTATTGCCCTGGCTAGAACTTCTAATACAATATTGAAGAGAAGTGGTGAGAGGGGCCACCCTTGTCTTGCTCCCAGTTTCAAGGGGAAAGCTCTGTCCTTCTCCATTAAGTATAATGTTGGCTGTTGGCTTTTCATATATGCCCTGAATTATATGGAAAAATTTATCTTCTATTCCAATCTTCTTTAGGGTTTTCCTCAAGAAAGTGTGTTGGACTTTGTCAAATTCTTTTTCTGCATCCAGAGATGATCATATGGTTCTTTTCCTTTATTCTATTAATTGGTGTATTGTGTTGATTTTCTAATGTTGAACCATCCCTGCATTCCTGGAATAAATCCCACTTGGTCATGGTGTATGACTCGTAATATGCTGTTGGATTCTGTTCACTAGTATTTTGGTGAGGATTTTTGCATCTATATTCAAAGGAGATATTGGCCTGTTATTTTCTTTTCTTGTGGTGTCTTTGTCTGGTTTGGCTATTAGGGTTGTGTTCTCAGAGCCTTAACATTAACTATGAATTTTCCAAAATCCTTTTGACCAGTAAGTACACTTTTCATCCAGCATCTTGTCCATGGAGCACACTGCCTCATGGTACAAATTAATTTGGAATATATCATATAAAGTGTTCTGAAAGGCATATCTGGGTTTTGAAGAGCTGTTGCAATAGTATTGCCTCATACACCAAAAAAGCAAACAAACTCATTGCCATCAAGTCAGTTCTGACTCATATTGACCATTTAGGACAGAGTAGAACTGCCCCAAAGGGTTTCCAAGCTGTAAATCTTTACAGAAGCAGATTTCCACATTTTTCTCCTGTGGAGTGGCTGGTGGGTTGAAATCATCAACCTATCAGTTAGCAGTTGAGTGCCTAACCACTATGCCACCAGGGCTCCTCATAATGACCTCATAAACCATCATCAATTTGGCATTCCTCAGGTTTTATTTGATGGTAATCAGTTCTAACATATGCACTTTGTTACACATAAGTGTTTTTTCAAGATAATGGAATTGAAAGAGACAGCATTCATCATTTACATGAATATTAATTCTTTATTGATAATAAGAAATATTATAGATTTACTAAACTCAGAGGTAGTTAAGTCCCCTACCCAATATGCTTTACAGTCTTTGACAAATTGTGCATTTTAATATGTTCTTAATTATAGTACAAACGAAAGTCACTGAGAAAACTTGAAAAATCAGGTATAAAACATCTGTAAGGCTGGAGTAGTTCATATGCAACAGTGGGATATAATGGTTTGTGAGCAATACAGTGCAGTATTTGCTTACTAGCGATAAAATCTAAGTTTCTGTAATGAAATTGGATTCTTTCCCCAAACTTCTTTTTTAGGCATTTTGAATTTTCAGCGCTCTTTAAGCAACCTGGTTGTCATTTCTCCCCTCTTCCCCACTGAAAGTCATGAGAAAAATAAGAGGGATCTGCCACACAAAATAAATATCAATTGTATTATCAGTATACAGTAGAAGAACCAAACTTCTCAATAAGCACATTTTCCTGTAGCAGTAAGACAGTATGCTATGTTCATTTTTCTGGATCCCCTAGGAAAGAAAAGATACTTCCAACCCAGCATCAGATCTTTTCACTTTTTAAAGGTAGAGTTCACTTCTTATACCATTTTTAGAAACAAATGGATTACAAATGCAAATTTGCTTCTGGAACAAAATGCAACGTTGATTTCTTAGAAAGACTTCAGAAATGTTAAGAGGATTTTAACATTTCTGATATATCCAACAGCTCAAGTCTGAATGTGATAAATTAAGCACCAAAATCAACACTGCAGAGACTTAACATTTCTTAAGATACTCACCATTTAGATTCATTCACGAGAGGATATCCAACTATTGAGCTACTGAAGTCAAATTTACACGCGGGTGATTTTATTACTGAGTAACAAACTTGGCTTATTGGCAGGTAATATTTGTTAACATCATTATTTGAGGAGGTACATGAGAAAAAGCTATGTTATCTCATGAAAATTTCTTCAAATATTGTTAAATGATCATTTTAACTAATGTTTCAGGCCAATTCTGTTTATATCTGAGGCAAAGAATTTGGGCTTTACTAAGGTATAATACACTGCCTTCAAAATATTTAAGCCACCTGAGTGTTAATTATGCTCCTCCACCTGGGCAAGCACCAGAAATGGCACCAAACTGTGGCATCTTACACCACTGCTTCTAAGAGTCGCAGAATCGCAGTCAAACGGGGACCTTCACTTTATAGATAAGGAAACTGAACGTGTGGAGCGCCTGACCCCAGGGCTCCTGACTTCTAATTACCATTTTATTCCATCATTGCTATCTCCGTTTCTCCCATCTTAAAAACTTTTATCATGTTGGTTTCTCTATAAAAGTATTTATGCCTGAACTTAAGAGTCTGAGGAACACAAAGCACCAGTTTGAGAGGGTGAGACATAGTAGGAAGGTGTTCTGCAGGGAGGTCTGGGGACCTGATCTGACTACAGTCAGAATTCCGGGGTTCTTACTGCTCTTGGACACCTCACTTGGTTAGTGGAGCGCGTAACCGGGATTCCCCCATACTAAACCCTCACGGTGAACTGCAAATCCGAGCACAGAGCACAGCATTAGTATGTACCCATACCTACTCCAAATGAAATGCAAGTTCAGCTTAGATTTGGCTTGAAGATTTTTTTAATTGCTTTTTCTTTAAATGATTTTAAGTCTGATTTTGATACAAATTTCTGATTTTTAAAACACAATTTCAGTAAAAAAAATTTGCAGTAAGGCTCATGAACCAATTCAGATTTTGATTCATGTCCTTTCAAGATTACTATCTTAGAAAAGGAAAAGTTAGAGCAGTTGAAAAATCTGTTTAGGGCTTAATGGTAAATCTAGTATGATACACTTTCATATGTAATACATCAAAATCATTTTCTGCAATATATTAATACATACTTTCAAGTACATAATAAATTACTGCTTATTTAAATAAAAAAAGATCAAAATACTCATGTCGTTACCAGATTTTATAAGAAGTGGCTAAAAAAAGACTACAAATTTCGTTTATAGAAAAATGTCTGATTTTGGCGATGTAGAAGAAGCTTGGCACAGGAGTGGCTCCTCAGTGCCCATTTATCCCTCGACTCCTTGGTGCTTCTCCAGCATTCACCATGTACCAAGCCCAGTATGGTGTGGTCTCCAGATCCTACAGAACTTTCAATTTAAAACAAGAACTGAGATGACTCATTTTCCATGAGTGATGCTCTGCATTTGGAAATCTGCTTACAAAAGTCACTATCGCTTTTTTCTGTTTGATGCTTTTCCTCCTTAATTCTTATATATAATTTTTTCTAATGTATACTGCTTTAAGATAGGTTAACTCTTATTATAGTGGATAACCGTTGCTTCAAGCTGAGTACTAACAGTAAAATTTAGTTTTCCAATAAAAAAAGTATAGCCTGTAGTGCTATTAACAGGTGATAATAATACCTTTACGGTGAACCTTAGGCTACATACAAAGTCCCATAAAAGGACTGTATTGGCTTATCTCTTGATACATATATGAAAACACACTTCAGGGTTACTAGTGAGCTGGAGATTGACAATGCATAATACCTCGTGTCATAAAATGACTCAAAGCCCTACACGGTTTCTGGGAGGGACTGAGAATAGCAGGTTGCTGAACCATTTGTTAATCCACTCACTCATTCATTCAGTACTATGTGCTAGACTCTGAGGATATAAAAATGAAATTTTCAAACAAATTAAATAGACCCTGGTCTTCTATGAGTCAGAATCGACTCAATGAAACAGTTTTTTTTTTTAAACGGGTCTCAAAAAGCTCAAACTGTACTAGAGAAGGCACACCTGCAAGTAGCTGATCATCATTCAGTGTCATAAACTCAATAATAATATTTGGGGAAGCAGAGAGGAAGAGCCCTAACCCCAGATTGACTGGGAGGGGTTGGGGTGTAATGGAATGGCAGTCAGCAAAGTTTTCCTGGAGGAGGTGATGCCTGGACTGAGTTTTAAAGGAGGGGGAAAGAAAATGTAGCGGTCAGCATGGCATTTCAGAGGGGGCACAAACAGCATGTTATGTGTGGAGGAACTGCACACAGCTGATTGTTGATTTTTGTTTTGTTTTAAGTAGACCCCCTTTCCTCAGTGCTGCATGGAGGATGGGCTTGAAGAAGACAAAAGTGGGAGCAAGAGACCAACCAGTAAGGTTGTTGCAGTGGTACAGGTAAGACATGATGGCCTAAACCTGGCAGTGTTAATAGCCATGGAGAAGAAAGGCTAGAATCAACCAATATAATTAACATCAGCCTTTAATGACTGACTACATATATGGAGTGAAGGAGGGAGTATCAAGGATGGTTCCCAGGTGCCATGGATTGAATTGTGTCCCCCCAAAATATGTGTCAACTTGGCTAGGTCATGGTTCCCAGTATTGAATAACTGTCCTCCATTTTATGATTTAATGTAACTGCCCTCCATTTTGTGGTATTGTGTAATTGTCTTCCATTTTATGTGTTGTAAATCCTAAACCTCTATGTTAATGAGGCAGGATTAGGGTAGGGTGTATCTTGAGTCTCACCCTTACTAAATGGTGTGACTTGAGTCACAGCCGTTAAGTCACATCCTTACTCAAGTCATACCCTTGCTCGAGTCACATCTTTTATCTTACAATAGATAAAAGGAGAGAGAAATGAGCAGAGAGGGGAGGGACCACACTACCTTCAAGGAGGAAGAGCCAGGAGCGGAGTGCGTCCTTTGGACCCGTGGTCCCTGTCCTCAGAACCTCCTTGACCCAGGGGAATATTGATGCCAACACACATGGTGATCTCCAAGGAATGCTGGTCCCACAGATGTTGAAAGGAGACAAGGACTTTCCCCTAGAGCCAACAGAGAGAGCTGGTGGCCTGAATTCGGACTTCTAGACCCCTAATGTGTGAGGGAATAAATTTCTTTTTGTTAAAACCATCCACTTATATTTCTGTTATAGCAGCACTAGATAACTAAGCCACCAGGTTTTTAGCTGGGTGACAACACTAATTGAGATAGAGAATACAGGAGGAAGAGCAGCTCTAGGGAGAAAAGTATGTTCCATTTTTGACATGATGCATTTGAGATGCCTATGAATGCAGTGTTGGTTCAGTGGTAGAATTCTCCCCTTCCATGTAGAAGATCTGGATTTGGTTCCTGGCCAATGCACCTCACCGGCAGTCACCACCCATCTGTCAGTGGAAGCTTGCATGTTGCTATGATGTGGAACAGATTTCAGCGGAACTTCCAGACTCAGACAGACTCAGAAGAAAGGCCTGGCGATCTCCTGAAAATGAGCCAATGAGAACTCTGTGGATCACAACTGTCAGATCTCATTGCACATGGGGTTGCCATGAGTCAGGGGCCAACTCGACGGCCGCTAACAACAACAACAAAATGGATCACATCCAGGTGGATATGTCCAGTGGTCAGTCAGATATGAGGCTGAAGTTCAGGCAAGAGGCTAGAGTTACACATTTGGAAGTCATCAGTCCAACAGATGACTATGGCATCCAGGTGCAGAAAGGCACGACAACTGCCTCTGGAGGGAGGCTTACTTAATTGGCTGATTGATTTGCAGCTCTGTAGATATGACCTTGTCATCCCACCAGGCCCATATTTTCTCGTACCACTAAGACATGATTGCCATTTTCTCTCACATTTCCTTAGATCATTTGCAAAACTAAATATTCCCAGCCCTATAATTTCTTACTGCTCTGAGAACTAATTATATATGGTACTTCCTCTTCATATAACTAGCACACAGCAAGGTCTTGTATATATCGTAGGTGATAGATAAATGTTCACCTTTATTGCTTATGTTCATCTGGCACTCTGGTTCTTTTCTTTTTCTTGTAGGAACTTCTTTTTGCTTCTTAAGATTAACTTCTGACAATCTTCATGATTAATGTAAATGTAAGTGGGCAGTACTTGATAGACAGGTTATCTTTCATTCATCATCAAGGCTGAATCATTCCTTTCATTATCACCATACATTGCTTGTTGCAGGATTTGGAAACAGCCATTTCTCATCTTAGGGAAGCCCGTGGAATTTATCCAGTAGAGGTCCCACAGAGGAAATTAGAGATGCAGTAACCTGGCTTGAGTAATCCCCGATTTCAGGTGGTGACAAGGGTCGAGTTTCACGTTTTGCTTTATTTGAAAAATATGTGCAAAACAGTCACTAAAAGTAAGAACAAACTAGGCTTTGTTGCAGCTGAGTGGCTTGGCAAATTTCTGTAGAGAGGACTCATAGGGCATGAAGGATCTGATACCGGGATAGAATCCAATTGCCCTTGGAATGGAAGTAGAATATCCTTTTTAAGAGCACTGAAGTTCTGGGATTTCTCTGGAATAACCACCGTTGTGAGGTGTGGCTCGTGTCCAGGGACTGTAACCTGAGACGAAACAAGAAACAATTACCTGAGTGATTTCAGATGTCTTGTGGTGCCAACACTGAAAACACTGATACCCACCACAAAATGCGCCTTTGTGAAATGTATGTAACAGTTGGCCAGGCCTCTTGGGCTAGTAACAGATTTGGTTTTCCTTGCTAAATGAGCAATCCAATGCCTGTTCATGTGGACCATAGTTGTTAATGCTGTTGCCAGGAATTACGGAATGAAAGAAAGACAAGTCCCTTATCTGGTGATGTAAGTCAGAAGAAGGAAGCAGTAGACTGACCCTGCCACCACCATTTCCTTGCTAACTCACCTGGAGCTGAAGTAAAGAGTGATTATTTCACTTTGTCCTACGTGTGTGCTTAGGATCCTCAGTGGGTATTATGACTATGTGTAAGTAGAATTCTTTCCCTAATTTATTCCATTTTCCCTGGAACTGATCTAACTGTACAAATCTATTGCTTCCTTAAAAAGCTTTGCTTTTCCTGGTTTTGTTTGTATGAGTCTGGGTTGCCATCTAGATTTTTTTTTTTTTTCTTTTTGGTAGAGGAAATAATCAGGAAAAATAAGACAAATACTGAATTAACTATAGGCCAGGTCTACTGAGAAATACTTTTATTATATATGGTGCAGAGGGAGAAGACTCGGGAGTAACATTTACATAACCACTAATCAGTCATTTTAGCCATTCATTTCAACTTTCAGAGTCTTGCCTTCCATTCTTGTCCTAGAGCTAATAAACCAAACCAAACCCATTGCCATCGAGTCGATTCCGACTCATAGCAACACTATAGGACAGAGTAGAACTGCCCCATAGGGCTTCCAAGGCTGTAGTCTTTACGGAAGCAGACTGCCACATGTTTCTCCCACAGAGCAGCTGGTGGGTTTGAAATGCCGACCTTTTGGTTAGCAGCCAAACACTTAACTACTGCATCATCAGGTCTCCTTCCCAGAGCTGATAGCTATAGCTAATGTGTACTGTGTTAGCCTAGGTAAAGGGGAATGAATGATTCATAACTTCATTCTATAAGGGATTATTTATGGGATTGCATAAAAAATAATTTAGACTCACTCACTACAAAGAAAAGCACATATTCTAGTAGATCTAATATTTTTAGGCACTGGAAAACGAAAGGTCTGGCTATCTTGTTCCAAAGGGAAAAAAGGAACAAAGAAAAATACTAGGGTCTGGAAAGGGAAAAAAAAAAAAAAATCCCCCCACAAGCCATGAAGCTTAATATATTTATTAAAATTGGTAAACCATGCTGTATCCCCTTGGGTGTCAACATGCGTTTGTCCCTCAGAGGAAGTTTACAGTTAGGTGGTGTAGTGGTTAAGTGCTACGGTTGCTAACCAAAGGGTCAGCAGTTCAAATCTGCCAGGCGCTCCTTGGAAACTCAATGGTGCGGTTTTACTCCGTCCTGTAGGGTCGCTATGAGTCGGAATTGACTCGACGGCACTGGGTTGGGTTTTTTACAGCCCATAATAGTACAGCCGTTCCCGTCGTCATTAAACGTATTCACATGTTCCAAATACACTCTGAGTTCCCATCCAAAGGACAAAGGGTATCAAAATCAGGTGTGGAGAGAAGGAAACGTTAGAGTATGCAATCAGGAAAACAAAGGGCCTTTTTAGGTGAGGATTCACAGTGAGTTGAAGTTGTCCAGCTCTGTCGCTTTGTGCAGCAGGAGGAGGGTCCCCAAAAAGAGGATTAGCCATGGATGAGCCCCGCTGTAAGCACTGCTGGGATGTCATGTGCAGTGGGGCGGCTCTGAATCCTGCAGGGCTTTATAGCCTAAAAGCCATGCCTCCCTTTCAGTATGTCTAAAAAATGGAATTAAAAAGCCAGTTTTTACTGCAGAAGAGGTGACTTCCTTCTCCCAGGAGTACTTCTGCACAGCCAAATGACTGCTAGGCCTGGCATCAGACCCACCCAGCAAAGTAGAAGAAGAATCTTGAATTTTCTTTACAGAAGTCCTCTAAGAAGAAAGAAGCACAATCTGCCCAGCTAAATGCGCTACTTTACTCATTTCGTTCATTCACATAAACTTACTCAGGCTCAAACTCTTCTGTGCCTCCTCCTTCTAGAAAGAAACGACTTCAAACACATCTTAGAATTAAAAAATCAGAATTTTACTTGCATCAATTGGAAAGCTCTCTACTATCTGCTTATGAAAGGGCTGCAAAATATGTTTATCACTTGCTTAATATAGTGGTAGAATTTGTGGATCAAGTTTCACTTATAATGAATTCTAAGAAACTTGTCCCAATCCATTTTTTTTAATAGTATAAATTGCGTTCATGGAATGGTTTAAAAATGGTATTCAATGAAGCTTGGAAGTACTCTTGCTATATTGTTTAACTAATCTTATTATTAGTAAAGTTAATTGCATTTTTTTTATCATAAAAAGTATCACAAGAAATAGGATTTGGCCTCTATTGAAAAAAATTAATTGCCAGCTGGGAAAAAAACATGAATTTTTCTGGTTTCCTCTTCTCTCTCCCATTTTCCATCATCCTTTTCTTTGGCCCTGAAGTATCTCCCCTTGGGCTTTCCAGACTTATTTTAGATTCCTTCTGGGTAAGTAAGTGTTGTGAATTCTATAATATTTAAATAACAATAACCAGGATTGTATACTTACATTTATCACATAAGACCCAGGCAAGAGAAGGAGATAATACTCTCCAAATCTGTTGGTTCTATAGGGGCAGATATGTGATCTGTCTTGGACTTCCACAATCACATTGGGTAATGGAATTCTGTTGTGATCAAAAACTTGACCTTTTACACCTACAAGGCAAAAAGAAAGTTAAATGTAAACACCAAATTTTATGCCATATGAAAACATTTCTTGTAGTTATTTTATTAGCTGTTTTGAGTTAATGAAGTGTTACAGAAGGAAAAGAATCTTCTTTTTGATGTAACTTAAAATACAGTCAAGCTACCAATCTTTATTTATAGCTTAAATGTTGTTGCTGTTGAATATTCCACTTACAGCCCATATTATCAACATAAGAGAACACATTTCCCAGTTGTTTGCTCCATCAACAAACTGTACTATAACGTTGTCTAGGTGGATTCCATAAAACCATAAACAAAACAAAACCCCCAGTGTCACTGTGTTAATTTACAGTAAGATGCTTACCTATCTAAGGGAATAAACAGTTTTGTCTTATGGTCAGACTAACTATATGGAAAACAAAATTATAATCACAATGTTGCTTGGGAGCATGGAATCCATTGATGGGGTCTTACTATTAATAGGAGCCCTGGTGGCACAGTGGTTAAAGCACTTGGCTGCTAACCAAAAAAAGGTCAGCAGCTCGAATCTACCAGCTGCTCTATGGGAGAAAGATATGGCAGTCTGCTTGCATAAAGATTACAGCCTCGGAAAACCTGTAAGGCAATTCTACTCTGTCCTATAGGGTTGCTGGAGTCAGAATCAACTCAATGGCAATGGGTTTTTGGGTTTATTATTTTTAATAATAGCAGTTAACATTTATTGCTCACATAATACACTGCAGGAGTCACTGGGTGGCAAATGGTTAAGCACTTGGCTGCTAACTGAAAGATTGGCAGTTCATATCCACCCGAAGGCACCTCAGAAGAAAGGCCTGTGATCTACTTCCAAAAGATCACAGCCATTGAAAACTCTAGGGAGCACAGTTCTACTCTCACATACATAGGGTTGCTATGAGTCCCAATCGACTTGATGGCCACTGGTTTATTATATCCCAGGCCCTATTCTAAGTGCTAACTGTGAATTTTCTCATTAAATCTTCACATCAACTCTGAGGTAAGTATATTATTATCATGATTTTACAGATGAGGAAATTGAGGCTTTGTGCAGTTGATGTCAGGTGCCACTAAGTTGGTTCTGACTCATATGTACAACAGAACAAAACACTGTCCAGCCCTGTGCCATGCTCACAGTCATTGTTATGCTTGAGCACATTGTTGCAGCCACTGTGTCAGTCCATCTCATTGAGGGTCTTCCTCTTTTTCACTGTCCCTCTTCTTTACGAAGCATGATGTCCTTCTCCAGGGACTGATCCCTCCTGATAGCATGTCCAAAGTAGGTAAGCTGTAGTCTCGCCATCCTTGCTTCTAAGGAGCATTCTAGTTGTAATTCTTCCAAGACAGATTTGTTCATTCTTTTGGCAGTCCATGGTACATAAAATATTCTCCTCCAACACCACAATTCAAAGGCTTCAATTCTTCTTCGGTCTTCCTTATTCATTCTCCAGCTTTCACAAGCATATGAGGTGACTGAAAACACCATGGCTTGGGTCAGGCACACCTTAGTCTTCAAGGAGACATCTTTGCTTTTTAACATTTTAAAGAGGTCCTTTGCAGCAGATCATCCAATGCAATGTGTCTTTTGATTTCTTGACTGCTGTTTCTATGGGTGTTGATTGTGGATCCAAGTAAAATGAAATCCTTGACAACTTCAATCTTTTCACTGTTTATCAGGATGTTGCTTATTGGTCCAGTTGTGAGGATTTTTGTTTTCTTTATGTTGAGGTGTAATCCATACTGAAGACTATGGTCTTTGATCTTCTGCATTAAGTGCTTCAAGTTCTCTTCATTTTCAGCAAGCAAGGTTGTGTCACCTGCATATTGCAGGGTGTTAATAAGTCTTCCATCCATCTGGCGAGGTCCATGTGTATAGTCGCCGTTTATGTTGGTGACAGAAGGTATTTGCAATGAAGAAGTCGTTGGTCTTGCAAAATTCTATCATTCGATCTCCGGCATTGTTTCTATCACCAAGGCCATAATTTCCAACTACTGATCCTTCTTCTTTGTTTCCAACTTTCACATTCCAATCGCCAGTAATTATCAATGACTGGAAGAGATCCATATTTATGCCTATTCCCAAGAAAGGTGATCCAACTGAATGTGGAAATTATAGAACAGTATCATTAATATCACACGCAAGCAAAATTTTGCTGAAGATCATTCAAAAACGGCTGCAGCAGTATATCAAAAGGGAACTGCCAGAAATTCAGGCCAGTTTCAGAAGAGGACGTGGAACCAGGCATATCATTGCTGATGTCAGATGGATCCTGGCTGAAAGCAGAGAATACCAGAAGGATGTTTACCTGTGTTTTATTGATTATGCAAATGCATTCAACTGTGTGGATCATAACAAACTATGGATAACACTGTGAAGAACGGGAATTCCAGAACACTTAATTGTGCTCATGAGGAATCTTTGCATAGATAAAGAGGCAGTTGTTTGCACAGAACAAGGGGTTACTGATTGGTTTAAAGTCAGGAAAGGTGTGCGTCAGGGTTGTATTCTTTCACCATACCTATTTCATCTGTATGCTGAACAAATAATCTGAGAAGCTGGACTATATGAAGAAGAACGGGGCATCAGGATTGGAGGAAGACTCATTAACAACCTGTGTTATGCAGATGACACAACCTTGCTTGCTGAAAGTGAAGAGGACTTGAAACACTTACTAATGAAGATCAAAGACCACAGCCTTCAGTATGGATTGCACCTCAACATAAAGAAAACAAAAATCCTCACAACTGGACCAATAAGCAACATCATGATAAACGAAGAAAAGACAGACATTGTCAAGGATTTCCTTTTACTTGGATCCACAATCAACAGCCACGAAAGCAGCAGTCAAGAAATCAAAAGACACATTGCATTGGGCAAATCTGCTGCAAAGGACCTCTTCAAAGTGTTGAAGAGCAAAGATGTCACCCTGAAGACTAAGGTGTGCCTGACCCAGGCCATGGTATTTTCAATCACATCATATGCATGTGAAAGCTGGGCAATGAATAAAGAAGACCAAAGAAGAGTTGACGCCTTTGAATTGTGCTGTTGGCAAAGAATATTGAATATACTATGGAATGCCAAAAAAACGAACAAATTTGTCTTGAAAGAAGTGCGGCCAGAATGCTCCTTAGAGGCAAGGACGGCGAGACTGCGTCTTACATACTTTGGACTTGTTGTCAGGAGGGACCAGTCCCTGAAGAAGGACATGATCCTTGGCAGGGTACAGGGTCAGCGGAAAAGAGGAAGACCCTCAACGAGGTGGATTGACACAGTGGCTGCAACAATGAGCTCAAGCATAACAACGATTGTAAGGATGGCTCAGGACCGGGCAGTGTTTCGTTCTGTTGTGCATAGGGTCGCTATGAGTCAGAACCGACTCGACGGCACGTAACAACAACAAGTCTTCCTCCAATCCTGATGCCCCATTCTTCTTTATATAGTCCAGCTTCTTGGATTATTTTTTCAGCATACAGATTGAATAGACATGGTGAAACGATACAATCTGACACACGCCTTTCCTGACTTTTAAACACACAATATCCCCTTGTTCTGTTCAAACGACTGCCTCTTGGTCTATTTACAGGTTCGGTGTGAGCACAATTAAGTGTTCTGGAATTCCCATTCTTCCCAATGTTATCCAAAATTTGTTATGATCCACACAGATTTGGGTTACTCAAATAACTTTCTCAAGCTCATGCAGCCAACTAACTGGCACAGCCTAGCTGTAGTAAACCCAGGCTAGGCCTCCAGAACCCGCAGTGAACCCATAGCTCCATAGCCCACCCCTTGACATTTCAGAAGTACAGTTAATAATAAAAGGTTGTTTATAGTTGAAGGAACCCTGGTGGCACAGTGGTTAAGCACTCGGCTGTTAATCCAAAGGTCAGCAGTTCAAACCCACCAGCTGTTCCGTGGGAGAAAGATGTGGCAGTCTGCTTCTGTAAAGATTACAGCCATGGAAACCCTATGAGGCAGTTCTACTCTGTTCTACAGGGTCGCTATGAGTCAGAATCAACTCAATGGCAATGGGTTTGTTTACATTTGAAGACTCTTTTCATTTTAAATCCTAAATTTCACACTCCATTTTGTTCACCCCAATGACAAATCATGCTTAGGCATCATCTTCAGGTGAAGCCACTTAAGCCCAAGACATAAATGAGACAGAAGAGACCACAATGATATGACCTCAAGCTATCCCAAAACATTTACACTCAATAATTATTTACCAAGGCAGAAAAAGAAGCAGCACACTTTAAATGGTTTCCTCTAGAAAAGGTTAAAATGAAAAATGAAAAAAATTGACATTTAGCAACAAAATCTTTATCTCAAGCACTAAGAAAACTTCATATAGCTGGACATAGGAAGAAGAACAGGGCATCAAGATTGGGGTAAGACTCAATTAACAACCTGTGCTATGCAGATGACACAACCTTGCCTGCTGAAAATGAAGACGACTTGAAACACTTACTGATGAAGATCAAAGACCACAGCCTTCAGTATGGATTACACCTCAACATAAAGAAAACAAAAATTCTCATAAGTGGACCAACAAGCCACATCATGATAAATGGAGAAAAGATTGAAGTTGTTAAGGATTTCATTTTACTTGGATCCACAATCAACACCCATGGAAGCAGCAGTCAAGAAATCAAAAGATGCATTGCACTGGGCAAATCTGCTGCAAAGGACCTCTTTAAAAGTGTTGAAAAGCAAAAGTTGTCACCTTAAAGACTAAGGCACGCCCGATCCAAGCCATGGTATTTTCAATAACATCATATTCATGTGAAACACGGGCAATGAATAAAGAAGACCAAAGAAGAACTGACACCTTTGAATTATGGTGTTGGCAAAGAATATTGAATATATCATGGACTGCCAGAAGAATAAACAAATCTGTCTCGGAAGAAGTACAACCAAAATGCTTCTTAGAAGCAAGGATGGCAAGACTGCATCTTACCTACTTTGGACATGTTGTCAGGAGGGATCAGTCTCTGGAGAAGGACATCATGCTTAGTAAAGTACAGGGTCAGCGAAAAAGAGGAAGACCCTCAACAAGACAGATTGACACAGTGGCTGCAACAATGGGCTCAAGCACAATGATTGTAGGGATGGTGCAGGACCGAGCAGTGTTTTGTTCTGTTGTACATAGGGTAGCTATGAATTGGAACCAACTTGAGGGCACCTAACAACAACAACAAGAAGCAAAGTTCTGTCTGACCCAAGTTGCCTTTTACTTTCTTTCTAATCTAATTCCCAACTCTGTTCTTTCTCTTTCTCCCGAAACCAAAAAACTGAACTGCTTGCCATTGCAGTCAATTCTGACTCACCGTTAGCTCATGTGTTTCAGAGTAGAACTATGCTCCATAGGGTTTTCAATGGCTGTGATCTTTCAGAAGCAGACAGCCAGATCTTTCTTCTGAGGTGCCTCCAGGTGGATTCCAACTGCCCATTTTTTGGTTATAGCCAAGAGCTTAACCATTTGTACAAGGGACAACTCTCTTCCTCCAGAGAAGGGATTATGAAATGCCATATTTCCTTCTCACCTTTTTAATACAAGCCAACTATATAAAACCTCTATTTTCATGTAATTTATTCCTTTATAATCTCTCTTTAAAAAGTTTCATTTACATTTATTTCTATTACTTGGTATGTATCATTTTGCACTTTTGGTAGTATCCAATCACAAACACTGGTAATAATTTGGAAACTTGATTATGCATTTATTCATTAGATTTCAGTGGCCGTATTCTTTGAAGAGGCATTTATGTACATTGTGTCCTTATTAAGGAGGGCCTTTGATATCTTAGATGACATAACACATATCAATCATCGCAGCTTTCTGGGTGTGACAGAAAAACCTTGTCAGATAGGTATCATCTTGAATCCCAGTTCTCAAGTCACTAAACATTCAAGCCTCAATTTTGTCATCTATGAAATGCGTATAATATGTAGTCCCCCCAAACTCCCAAAATGGTTGTGACAATTAAATGCAAGTAACACAGAACAGGAGGCCAAACAAATATTAATCCCTGTCTTTTATTTGGATAAGAAAAACTATGCAAAGAAATAGAAGGACTGTGGCTAAGTAGGTTTGAAATTGAGACAGAAATACCAGACAAGTTTCTAGAATCTCAATTCCAAACTTGCTTCACAAGGGCAGGAAAGTGGGAAGGAAGAAGCTATACATATCTTCCTTCTCCAGGGCTCTGAGTTAGCATACAGTCTTCCCATCACTTAGAAAATTCATGAATTTGTGCAAGATAGCTTGTGGTGGTAGTGGTGGTGTGTCCGTTAGCTTCTTTTGTATTTTTCATTGACTTCCCCCAAACCAAATCAGACAAAAAAAAAACCCAAACTCATAAAAAAGAAAACAAAACTGTCTTTGAAACTGACTTTATACCGTCCCTTACCATCTAAGATAATGGATTCAGGACGCTAGTAAAGAGTAGTTGGCTAAAAACATCAAGACAAAAAGTCCTGGTGCCTGAAAATAAGCGTAACAAATTCCTTCTTGGCTAGAATTGGTTACACTTTAATTGAACAGACTTATTTGTGTCAGTTGCACAAAAAGTGTTTATAACACTCATATATTAGTATGTATCACAAACGAAGATTCAATTAACCCATAATCTGTCTACTCTCAAATATAGAAAAAAGAGGGATAATCTGGATTCGGGGGGATGTCTAAAAGTCTTCCTATTATGGTTTGACTCTCATTCATCATCCTCTCAAAATCCATAGGCTCATTTCCATATGACTCTCACCTAAGCCTCAAGATGGTATTTCAAGACTATGGAGCCCTGGAACATCTGAATGTCACTCTTCTACTGAGCAAACACAGACCATGCTTGAATATGAAATTCCTATTCAAAGAAAACCCCCATACCACCAGCCAAATGAAAGCTTTCTTCAGATTGTATGTGTCTTTATTCTGTCAAGGCATCACCAGGACTTTCACTTAGAGGGAAGTAATTGTTTTACCAGAAGATATGGTTTATTTCTATATTCTGACTTGAAAAATTGAAAAAAGACAAGATACAGATACTAAAGAGAGCCAGCACTATTATATCAGGGGAACGAAAAATAAGATTTTGAAAAAGCTCAGATAGTAAACAAAGGAGAAGGCCTAAAATCTAAGGCTCAGATTCTGTGGCCACATCTGGAGACGAGGAAAAGAAAGGCAAAGCTCTACCTCTCTTGGAAATGTGTAAACTTTGTGAATGAGAATGTATTCACTTCTGGGCAAGAAGTGAAATTCTGCATCCAGGGGCCACAGTTCAGTCAGAGCTGGGACGGTACTTGGGCCTGTTCATGCCCATGTTCCCACACAGTGATCACAGTGGCCACCTACTTTATATCTGATGGTAGATCCCTATTAGTGTTCCACAGGTTTGTGGAACTCAGCATATGCCAGATTCTCTCAGGCCCAGGTGGCTTAGGTTTCTGGGTACTGGAAGTCAGCCCCCAAACCCCTGGGTTCAGATCTGCCTTGAGGAGTTCAGGGGAGAAGCAGAGGCAGCAGCAAGTAACATCGGGTCTTGTTCATCTTTGCTTCTCCCAGGGAGGAGGACAAGCAAGACATCCCAGGCTCCTAAAAACCAGACTTGCCCTCCTTTGCTACCTAGGCCTCAGTATCTGAGGACACTGGATCCCTACCAAACCCAGGGCTGTCCAAAGTAAATTCTTGAAGCATGACTACAAAAACAAACAAACAAAAAACAAACCAAACCTGTTGCCATCAAGTCGATTCCAACTCATAGTGACCCTATAGGACAGAATAGAACTACCCCCATGGGTTTCCAAGGAGCAGCTGGTAGATTCAAACTCCCGACTTTTTGGTTAGCAGCCAAGTTCTTTAACCACTGTGCCACCAAGGCTCCCTAAGCACGACTACACAAAACCAAAGAGCCTGGGTTTAGACTGAGGTCTGCCATGAGTTTTAATGGAAACACTAACCCCGTTTGAGCCTTGTGTGAGGCAGGGCAGATGCTATTATTACTCCTAACTTTCAGTTGACTAAAGCTGAGATTCAGCTGAATGGCTTGCTCAAGGTTTCACACAAGGCCAAATAACAAAGCAGCCTGGGCTCTGGGCAGGCTCCTGGCCCCTAGTCAGGCTCCTGGCCCCTTGGTCAGGTCCTTCCATTAGAGCGGAAGGCCTCTGCTTCCCTGACAGAGGCAAACCAGATGGGTGAGAATCTCGGAGACTCAGAGTTGTCTGAGCAAGTGGTGAAACTGAACCAGTGAATGCAACAGAAATGGACAAATTTTAATAGTTTCCTTAAAGCAGAGCAATACCAATAAAGAGGTGTTTACTTCTATCATGCACGAATGAAAATAGTCTTGGGCTCCTTATTGGGTACCAACATGGTGAGAACCTTTCTAGCAAGTAATAATAACCACATCAGTGTTTTGAAATATGGTTTCATTATTAAACTAGAAAAATGCCTCTGTCTTAAACCACAAGGGGTCAGGATTGATGTGCTATATGTTTTTTAAGTCAATTGTTCACATCAGATTACAAGGACGGGCAGATACAGTAACGTCCATTATAAAACCAAGTATAAACGGACTTGTTAGCCCTCCAAATTAGTGACGATAGTTATGTTGCAATTTTTGGATATTTAACAGTTTACAAAGCTCCTTCACTGGCAATATTATCTTAGCATGATACTTTGAAGACAACTTTAATTCACTGTTGGGCAAATGACCTTTACAGCTAAATTGAAACAGTAGTGCAGTTACATGGAGCATATTTCATGTTCAGTTGTACTCCTATGTTGGTGCTTATGGAGGATGAATTTTGGAATTTTAGCACACTAAAGCATCAATACAGACAGAATACAGTAATAACCAAAACCAAACCCACTGCTGACAAGCCAATTCTGACTCATGGTGACCCTTCATGAGGGAAGTGTAGTGGAGAAAGAAATACAGAATACTAAAAAAGAGAGGACACAAAGAAAGTTTGAGGACATAATGAGGAGGGAGAAAGACCTAATATTAACCTTAGTAAACTTTATGAAGGTGTTGGTGAAAGAGAAAAATGGCATTTTGTAACAACTCCTATCAAAGGGAATCAACGGACCTCATGAATGATTTTGGACACAGCCCTGTGAGTTCACCAATAATCTTTGTGTACTTCTGTTTGGGGAGGGGGTGGGATGGGGTAGGGGCATCCATGTTTGGGCTGTGAGGCTGAGGAAGGTCCTAATTACTTTGTGCTCAGCCCTCTGTCCCTGTGCTTCTGGTTTGGGCCCCCCTCATTCTTTTTCCTCTCCTTTTTAGCAGATGGACAGCTTTGGTGTGGAGCATGCAGAAAGTTGTGCAATTGTGCAGCAGGCCTGGGATGCAAACCTTCAACAGACACAGACACATTCCACTTTGGCTTGACATGGTAGCGTAACTATTGTGCCACTTCATGATGCGTTTCTTCCCCCCAAGCCATTCTGAATGGAGAAAGATAACTTTAACTCTGACAGTGCAGAAGAGCCATCCACACTCTGCCCAAAGAGACACGGGTTACGCCAATGAGACAGGTTGAATAAACTTGAACTCTACTCTAACCATCATCATCGCAAGCAGTGTGTTTCTCTGGTGCAGTGGTTCTCAGAGTGTGGTCCCTGAGCCAGCAGCATCAGCATAACCTGGGAACTTGTTAAAAATTCAAGACCCACTAAGTCAGAAACTGGGAATGGGGCCTGGCAGTTCATGTTTCCACAAACCCTGCGGCTGAGCCTCTGCGCGCTGAGAACCACCACTCTGTTTCCACATTTAGTGTGATCACCTGTGATAAGGCACAGTTTTCAGAAAGCGGGCTGGGGAGCTTCCCACTGCCAGGTCATTTGGCAGAGGTAGGGAGCTGAAACAGATGCTGCTAGGTCACCACCCCACTTCTGGAAAAACTGTAAAAGAGGAATGTTCAAATGTTTTCTGGGTCTGTGATACTGTGTGGCAAGTGGTCAGCAAATTTGGATTTTTCCTAAATAGGAGATGATTATCAGAGTAATAGCCTGTTTTCCCAGTTTTTTTTTTTTTTTTTGCCAGATCTTCAGGTCATTCAACATGTAAAACTGGAGGTACACTGGATATTTAAATCCCAATGTCAAAGCAACATGCCCCATGCCTTCTCTCATATGAACGGATGGGCACTGAACCTCGCACACACTGCAGATAGGTAAGCAGAGACAATTCTTAACCTCTAGTTCCATCTGGTCCCCCAAATGAGGCTGTACCTAGAAAACATAGATGGGGGCTTATGTTTTCTCAGCCCAAAGGTTTTGTTTGCCAGATGCTATGTTTTGTGTTAACAAGGATTTAGTAAGAAAATCTTACAAACCTAGGTGCACCTGTTTTATATATTCAATCAATGAGGCTTTGTTATCATTCCAGAAGAGTGGAAGCTTCTCCTCACGAGGGTATTTACAGCATGACAGCTCCAACGTAATTTCAAAACACTGGGCCCAGATGTAGTTGTAATCTTGCATTCCACCTAAACGCAAGCATATTTCATTACTATTTAAGGTCTGGAATTGGAGTGGAGCCAAGTATCTCGTACCTCAGGGGTGAGTGAATTGGGCAGTTGTAGGGAAAGTACATGTAAACAGGAAAAGATGAACTTGATATATTAGCATATAAACTCGGGACTTGACATTTTATTACTCCAGCATGACCAGGCAATATTAACTATTCCCACATGGGTAACTGGACCAGAGCTGATTGACGTTCAACTGTGCATCAATAAATTAAGTGCAGGGTGCAGGGCGTCCCCTTTCTTATACTGGAAAAAGGATTCTTCAAATTATATTTCTTCCCTAAGTCACACTTAAACAGATACAGACTAGAATAAGATTTCTTTAAAAATATTTGTACAACCCATTTATAAATGTTTATTATGCCAAGCAAAGTATACTCATTTTGGGGGGATGAGAATGCTCACTATTTACTTAGTGCCCACTACTGCTACGTACTGTCTGCAGTGCTTTGAATCAACTCTTTTAATGCTTACAGCAGTTATTATCACTGGTTTACATATGAGGAAACATATTCATAAAGTAACATGCCCAGGGATTCCAGCTAAGAAATGTCAGAGACTGGTACACAGGCCATCTTGCTCTCCATCCATTAAAAAACCAAAACAACAAAAAAGCCAAAACAATCCAGTTGCGGTTGAGTCGACTGACTCATGGCAACCCCACGTGTGTCAGAGTAGAGCTGCACTCCATGATGTTTTCAATGGCTGATTTTCCAGAAGCAGATTGTGAAACCTTTCTTTTGAGGTACCTGTGGGTGGACATGAACCTCCAACCTTTTGGTTAGCAGCGAAGCAGCTTTTGCACTACCCAGGGCCTCCTTCTTCACCCATGATCCTACTCATTATACTAAATCGCTTCTGGGGATAAAAGAGATGTTACCCTGCTGACTCCTAGGAGGTAAAAGACACAGGTCCCTGTGGCTTCAGCAGTTTTCATTGCTCATACTCAATTCCCTTTTCTTACCTCTAACCAAAAACAAACAAAAAACGGAAACCTGTTGCTGTTGAGTCAATTTTGACCCGTAGTGACCCTAGAGGACAGAGTAGAACTGCCCCACAGGGTTTCCAAGGAGCACTGTTGGACTTGAACTGCTGACCTTTTGGTTAGCAGCCGTATCACTTAACCGTTGTGCCACCAGGGCTCCTTTTTTAGAATCCCTGCTTTCAAAGTGTTATAAAATACTTCATATTTCCAAGATATACTTTTTTTTTTTATCTTTTAATATCTTCAAGTTGGAATGTGGCTTATATTTGAAGGATGAATAAATCATTGTGCTATTAGTTTAACTGAAAGCCTTTTTTTTTTTTTACTTTTTTGATGGCACATTGTGTACCATCAGTGACATCTCAAATTTGATCAAATACAGTAACTTTAAAGAAAGCAGTCCCTGCCAGATTTTAAATTTTTATACTTGATTTCAGGCCAAGGAAATATTCATTCTCAATTCCATCGGCGTATTTGGGAAGTATTGAGGTAGAAAGAAAAAATTCATGCTAAGAAAATGGTCAAAATATTATTTAAATGTCAAATAATATATATGTAGACCCAGATTAACAGCCAGGAAGAATTTCTCTCTCCTTTCCTTCCTTTACTTTCCTTACAGGTTTGGTACTTCTTATCTCATTTTTAACAAGAGCTGCTTGTTGTTGTTGTTAGGTGCCTGCGGAGTCAGTTCCGACTCATAGTGACCCTGTGTACCATAGAACGAAACACTGCCTGGTCCTGCACCACGCTTACAATTGTTATGCTTCAGCCCACTGTTGCAGCCACTGTGTCATTTTTTTTTTCTTTTCTGTTTTGCTCTCTCTTTTTAAAATTTTTTTCCCCTTCTAGCTCTTGTTGCTATGTTGTTGCTATGAATAGCAACAAGAGCTAGAAGGGGGAAAAAAAGGATTAGCAAAACAGAAAAGAAAAACACAAAAGACAAAAAACAAACTCTTGGCTGGATGGCTGTGTCTCAGGGGAAAGAATTGAAATGGCCAAACAGTGTAGGTGTGCACTATGTAGAGCAGGCAGGATTGAGAACGCTGAGTATTCTGCTTAGCGTGTCCAGGCTGAGCAGAAGGCTTGGTTCTAAGCTTGCTTGTTCTCTGAGAAGAATACACAGCTCACACACAGGCACATGTGGGAATAATTCCTGACACCAACTGTAGGTTCCTAGCTAATTCCCCATACATCTGGATTTGTCTTGAACATTATAGATGGAGACAGTGAACACAAAGGACAGCTCTGCCACTGGGCAAGGGGTGCGCCTTTCCTAGGTGTTAAAAAAGCAGGGACTATGCAGGAGGCCCACGTGGCAGGGCTGGATCTCATACAACAGAGAGGTGATTGGGAAGCGCTGCCTGTTGATTGTTGTCATCAGCTGCCGTCGAGTTTGATCCTAACTCATGGCGTTCCCAAGCACTGTCGAACCAAACACTGCCCAGTCCTTCACCATCTCCATGATTGGTTGTGGATTGGACTTCAGGATCAGACAGACCACTGTGATCCATAGGGTTTTCACTGGCTGATTTTCTGAAGTAGATCACCAGGTTTTCTTTCTAGATCATCTTAGTCTAGAAGCTCCACTGAAACCTGTCCATCATGGGCAACCCCGCTGATATTTGAAATACCGGTGGCATGGCTCCCAGCATCATAGCAACATGCAAGCCTTTACTGACAGACAGGTGGTGGCTCTGCATGAGACGCATTGGCTGGGTATTGAACCTGGGTTTCACGCACGGAAAGTGAGAATTCTACCACTGACCCACCACTGCCCTCATCCTATCGGTTGTTGGTTATTTACATTGCCTTGAAAGCTGGCACACAGCTGCCCAGGCACAAAAGTTCTAGTTTGTGCAAGACTGTTTGAGAGCTTATGCAGCCAAAGTGACATCTGGGGAAGGTGCCTTTGGAAGTAGCCTGCATGCAAAACTGTAGCTGGTGTTGGTAGTGTCAAGCTAACTAGTCCAAAGTGGGTGATTTCCAATGAGGCAACAGAAACCCACTTCCAACCCACTGTCACCTCTCTTGCCCTTCCACTCTTGTTATTGTTGTTAGGTGCCATCGAGTCAGTTCTGACTCATAGTATCCCTATGCATAACAGAATGAAACACTGCCCGGTCCTGTGCCATCCTCATAATTGTTGCAATGCTTGAGCCCATTGTTGCAGCCACTGGGTCAATCCATCTTGTTAGGAGTCTTCCTCTTTTTCAGTCCCACCTATTGCCTTTCAGTTTCCAAACTAGGATGAGTTCTCTCCTGCCCCTAGGCTTCTGTTTATGTTATTCTGTCTCTTAAGAATATCCTCCCTTCCGTGTTCCCCATGTGGCAATCTCCTTGCCCCCTGCCTGGCCATCCTATACTGTGGGTGGAAAACTAGAGGCCCCCTCCTGCTGTACTCAGCCTGAAGAGCTCTTTTGTTTAACCAGCAAAGTGGCTTTAAAATCATGATACTTCATCTATGAACCCAGCTCCTTTTGTAAACTGGAAGATCTGGCAATATTGGGACCCCTCGGCTGCATGGCAATAATTAGCTGAATCTGAGTAGCAGCTACCCCTGTTAGCTGACACATTAGCGTTTAATTTTCCAATGTCTTCACCACTCACTCCCTGTGGTATTTGGCTTTACCCCCTGCCATACACTGCACCTTTTCTAAATCTACTTTTATTCTAATTATACTGCTACTCACCTAAGAGTGAATTCCAAGAGTATCCATTTGTAATTCCACTGGGAAAGTTCATGTTATTTTTACATTTATCTCCTTCCTTCATGTTGGGATTTCTAGAAGCATAGGTATGTGCCAGATCTTGAAAAACATTTCTGTTAGCAGCCTGGTCGCCCCACGGCTGTTAACAGAAAGGTTGGTGGTCTGAACCCACCCAGCGGCCACGTGGAAGGAAAGACCTGGCTAAGAAACCCTATTGGACATTTGTACTCTGTCACATGGGATCGTTATGAGCCAAAATTGACTTAAAGGCACCTAACAACACTGCTATCACAATTATTTGTTAGCATACCTCTCTCCCACATTAAACTTGAGGGTGTGGTCTGTGTCCTGTTCACCTCCTCTGGCACAGTTCCTGGCTCACAGTAGGCAGACGCTGAACAAGTGTTTGAATAAATGAAGAAGGCCCTTGGTAGTGAGGAAGGTGTCTGAGAATCTCCCAATCAGTCTCCTCCACTGCTCTTGTGATGTCAGCTGATGGAGACATGACTGAAGAGACTGCTCTGTGCCTAAAGATCTTTTGACTACTGCTGAGGTCAACATAAACCAGCTGGCCCCCTTGGATGAAGACAATAGAGAGAGTGGTAGAAATGAAGAGAAACTCACCTAAGAGTGGATACCAAGAGTATCCATTTGTAACTCCATTGGGAAAGTTCACGTTATTTTTACATTGATCTCCTTTCTTCATGTTGGGATTTCTTGAAGCATAGATATGTGCCAGATATTGAAAAACATCATCATCAGGGGTTAAGCTTCGGGAGTGTAAGGTTCCAGTTGCTGGATTGGAAAGAGAAACCAAGACCTTTCAATCGACTTTACAGGAAAAACATGCACCATCATACTATCAAATACCACAACCACATCACAGATAAATGCTCTAATTTTCCCATGGAAAAATCCTCTACCCACTTCCCTGAATGTTTCCTCTACTCTTCTTTCTAGATTTAATGAGTATACACAAGGCAGTATCCACAAAATAAGCCATATTCATATTCAAATTCCCCCTGAATCAGCTTAACAATTAAATTTCCTTAGCCACCTTGCTGATTTCGGTAGTCAATAAACTTTCCTTGAGTACTGTAGGGGTTAAATGAAGCCACTGTGATACTTTAAGTCAGTGGTACATACCTCATCTGACAGTTTTTATTTTTTTAAATACTGACTTAATTTTAGAGCAGTTTAGGTTTAAAGAAAATTGAGTAGACAGTACAGAAAGTTCCTATACATCTCCTCTCTCTCTTTCAGTTTCCCCTATTATTGATCTCTTGCATTAGTGAGGTGCATTTGTTACAACTGATGAACCAATATATTGATACATTATTATTAGCTAAAATCTACAGTTCACATTAGGGTTCACGTTTTGTGTTGTGTCCAAAAAAAAAAAAAAAAAACCAAATCCATTGCTGTGGAGTCAAATCCAATTCATATAGCTCTATGAATTTTGATAAGTGCATGATGTTATGTAAACCAAAACCAAACCCATTGCCCTCAAGTTGAGTCCGACTTGAGGGCAATGGGTTTGGTTTTGGTTTACATAACGACCCTATAAGACAGGGTAGAACTGCCCCATACAGTTTCCAAGGAGCGCCTGGTAGATTCGAACTGCCGGCCTTGTGGTTAGCAGCCATAGCTCTTAACCACTATGCTACCAGTTTTCCTAATGTTATGTAGCCACCATTATAGTATCACACAGGACAGTTTCACTGCCCTAAATATGCTTCACCTATTCATTCCTCCTTTCCTTCCCTTGTCATGACTCCTGGCAACCACTGATCTTTTTACCGTCTCAATAAAGTTTGACATTTTCCAGCATGTCATATAGACTCATGCAGTATGTAGCCCTTGCAGACCGGCTTCTTTTACTTATCGGTACGCATTTAAGGTTCCTCCACTCACAGAGTTTTTTTTTTTAAAGAGGAGTCAGCAATTATTGTTCACTTGATTAGCAGAGAAAGGTAAGTTGTTTTCGTTGTACTCTTTCAGCCTTGTTGCCTCTTTCAAAGTAATCCAAATCCTGATTTTAGCATTTCACTAATGAATGTCAAGTAATCCTGTTGCAGGCTGTTAGTGCAGCCGCACTGCCCATCTATTGTTTATAGATTCCGGGGAGGATAGCTCAGGGTGAGGTCAGTGAGGCTCTTGCTATCCCTGCTGGGCCACATGTTCTGCTTACCTGGAACACCATTATCAAACGGGTAACTGGCCACCAGGGCACCGCCATGGAGGTTTGCAGAGAGGACAAATGTCTCCTTTTTCAGCCACTTCATGACTGCCTCAGTTTCCGGCTGCCTTGATACGTTATTGAATTCAAAAGCATCAGGGAAATTTCTATTCAGGTCATACTGGTTATAATTTTCCCTTTAAAAGAAAGAATTTTTTAGGGTTTATTGATGGTATGTGAGAAGGCTAATTTGTGCAATGTGTACACCTTTCGTGTGGGCTCTAGATTTTCCTCCAAATGTGAATACAGGTGTGGCAGGCAGTTACCTTGGGGGCCTCCAGGCATTCACACCCTATATGGTCCCTCCCACACTGACTGGGCTAGCCTGGGACTTGCTCTGATCAATAGGACATTAGCTAGTGTGATGTAAGCAGAAGTTTAGAAGTACTTGAGTTTTGAGGCTTTTCTTCTTGGAGCACTTCCTTTAGGGACTCCCAACACCCCAATGCTAGCCACATCGAGAGTCCACATGGAGAAACCGGCTGACTGCCAGAACTGAGACTCAAAACCTATGGCCCCAGGCTAACTGTCCCAGCCAGACTCCAGCCAAGGCCCCAGGCATCGTAGAACAGACATCAGCCATCCTGGCAGTGCCCAGCCTAAATTCCTGACTTACGGAATTGAGAGTAAACAAAAACATTGTTTTCTTAAGTCACTAAATTTTGGAGCTGTTTATTATGGAGCCACCAATGACTGAAACAACAGGAATGTACTGCTCTATGCAAATGTGTCCCTGAAAAGTGAAATCACCATGTTTACATATGCTAGAAAAACTGAAAATTACGGGAAACAGGCGGTAAGGTGCAATGCAAACGAAATTTTAAATTACACAAATATAGACGGGTACTAGAAATGTGAGAAATTCCAAACCTCCTAAGGCAGCTTGACAGAAAATAAACTCTGTTTAAATCAGAAATACTACGAAAAATACTTCTTTGTGGTTAGTTCTTGGTTTACCGGCTTAATAAGTCAACCAATAATACCTAAACTAGGTATTGGAGATTTAACAATGATACATACATGGATGGGATTCCTGTTCTCAGTAACCTTAGAGTTGGTGCAGAGAGACAGTAAACAAAAACAGACATTAAAAAATTGGCTATGAAGGTAAAGTACTAGAATATACGAGAGTGTAACAGGGAATTTAATACATGATAGAGTAGGGAAAGAGTCTTGGAGAAATGCTATTTAAGCAGTGGGTGGGGAGTTTAAAAAAAACAAAACAAAACTGTTGCCATCATGTCAATTCTGACTCATAGAGAACTGCCCCACAGAGTTTCCAAGGAGCGCCTGGTGGATTAGGCATTTTGGTTAGCAGCAGTAGCACTTAACCATTACGCCACCAGGGTTTCCGGGTGGGGAATAAGGAGTGGGAAATGACATATGCAAAACTCCTGGGATGAGGAAAAACCTGGTAGTTCAAGGAAACGACGTAGGGCTGGAGTGGCAGAAGCCGGGGTGAGAGTGGGCGCAAGGGGGAGCAGTGAATGGAGTTGGAGCAGTAAGGCTGCACAGGACTAAAGCAACCAGTTCAGAATTTTACATTTGATCGTAAAAGTAATGGGCAGACCTCAAGAGTTTTCAGCAAGGGAATGACATGCCACAGGCTGTGATACAATTCACTGTAATCTAACTCCTCTTGCCTGGGCCAACAGGTACTATCTAATGAGGCCTTCTGGTTGTTTTTGTTTTTTTTTTTTTAATAAAGACAGACCAACCTATCCTTACCTTCCATTACTGTAAAAACAGTCAGGCTTTCTGACAGCTTCAAATCCATCTGGGTTCATTGAAGGCATGATGTGTATCCGGGTACTATTGATTAGATTTGTGATTTCAGGGTCTTTTCCATCGTTTGTTACAAGATATTCAATCAAATGGAGCAGTAGTTCCCGGCCAACAGTCTGTAAGTATAAAAGAGAAAAGGGGATATAACTGATCAGAGGCAATATGGGAAACTGTCCCCAAAGCACAGATTCCCCAAAAGAAGTCTCTACAACATGATATTTTAGATCAAAACTAGTTTGTGAGACCACTGCTTCTCAAACATACTGGATACTCTGGCAAATGACAATTATAAGGTGTGCTGTGTTAGTCATCTAGTGCTGCTATACCAGAAATACCACAAATGGATGGCTTTAACAAAGAGAAATTTATCTCCTCACAGTAAAGTAGGCTAAAAGTCCAAATTCAGGGTATCAGCTCCAGGGGAAGGCTTTCTCTCTCTCTGTCGGCCTTCTCATCAACCTTCCCCCAGACTAGGAGATTCTCTGCCCAGGGACCCCTCGTCCAAAGGATGTGCTCTGCTCCTGTTGCTGCTTTCTTGGTGGTATGAGGTTCCCCCTCTCTGCTTGCTTCACTTTCCTTTTATCTCTTGTAAGATAAAAGGTGGCAAAGGCCACACCCCAGGGAAACTCCCTTTACATCGGATCAGGGATGTGACGTGAGCAAGGGTGTTATGTTCCACCCTAATCCTCTTAAACCACAGGCAGAGATTATGATTTATAACACAGGAAAATCACAAAATGGAGGACAACCACACAATAGTGGGAATCATGGCCTAACCAAGTTGACACATATTTTTCAGGGACACAATTCAATCCATGACGTGCTAAAAATCATTTCTTAGTAAAAGTACCTATTTGTAAATAATTTACTCTTTTAAAATTGAATTAAACCAAAAATATCCCTGAAGTTTTCTTAAAACCAAACAATAGTTTAGCTTAAGTAGTAAAAAATGTCTGCCTTGAGAATTATGCTGTTCTGAGAACTACCTACGTGGGATCAAACTGATAACACCAACTTGAAAGATTAGATAGGAACCTTAGTGGGCAGTGAGCTTATGTCAGTGGGGGAGCTAACAACTCAGAAAAGGAGAGTGAGAACAGGTTGCAGAACTCAAAGCATGTAATCAATGTCACTAAACGGTACATGTAGAAACTGTTGAATTGGTGTATGTTTTGCTGTGTATATTCTCAACAACCACAACAAAATAAATTAAAAAAGCGAATTAGAGTGGAGTAAAGGGTATTCCTATTGTAATATTTCTCACTGGCTTGCCTTTCAAAATACTTTCTGGAGTGGTAGAGAAAGAGGTGGAGTTACAGAGAAGGCACAGAAATTGTGTGTCTCCATGAGCATGCACAGTGTATATGAAAGCCATTATGTATATCTCGGTGGATAATAAATTGAAAGCCACTGCATTAGATACAGGTAGATTTCACTAAAGAAAAACTGAAGTTTGTAATATGCATAATTTAAACAGGTTTTTGATTTTCATACTCCACTATTTCTAAAACATTAGTCTTTTGCACATCTGTGCAATTTTTGTCATATCTGTGTATTTCAGATTTCCCTACTTTGCATACTCTCATGTTTCTGAAACTTTGTTCATTTCCCCATCATTTTCACAACTTTTTTTTGCCATATCTGCAAATTATTTTTTTATATTGGCTCATTTTTACTTACATTAAAAATGAAACTTTTGTGTCATTGTCATTTTGCTAGATATACATTTGTAAGACATATTAAACTAAAAGCATTACTATTAAAATAAAAAAAAAATTGTTGCATCCACCTAAATTACCTTCTGTACCTCCAATGGCTGGGAAACTGAAGGCCTGTGAGAGAACTCGCTCTGTTATCCTCAATGAAGAAATTTACTATTTCTCTTATTATTAGTTTTTTTAGAAAACTAATTCATATTTCAGCCGTAATACAGAAGATTTTATTAGACTATGCCAATTTCTCCGTATAATTCTAGGCTCAAGCAACTTGCTTCTGAGTAAGCTATGTGTACCTCTTAACATAAGACCAGATGCTTTTGAAGGACTAGTAAATGGGAAGTCAGGGGAGGCAGCTGATGAAATAAGGACAGGGCCGCAGAGGTACTAAAGTAAACACAGGCCAGGTTAAGATTTAAAGGAATTTCCAATTACAACTCCACTGCAGGAATTTATCATTATGACAAAGGACAGGTAATCCTGGATTTCTAAATTTCTCAGTTTATCCCCATCACTTGCAAGTAAAGAGACCACATTTACAAATTTGTTATACTAATAAACATAGAATAATTGACATTGGGACTAAGAATATTTGGGATATTTCGATTATGTGTTCATAGGTAGCCATAAAATTTAGAGTGAAAATATATTCAAATCTGACTTCAATTTTTTCCCTCTCATTTCTATCTTCATCTTTCTATTACCTTGATTTTTGTTTTTACAGTCAAAATTGTCACTTGAAAAAACTAATAACCACAAACTAATAACCAACACAGTCAAGCAAGGAAAGCACATACAGGCTTTCCAATTCTAAGACGTGACATGTTTTGGAAGTTCAAACCACTTTTGGGAGCAACCTCAATGAGCTGCTTATTGGCTGCCAGAAGCCACGGGTGGGTAGCTTCCACCAGGTGACTTTAAACATGAAAATGGTAGTGTTTTAAATAGCTTTTCTCACAGGGGAGTGGAGAAGAGAAAAAGGGAAAGAAAAAGGGGAAGTGGACTAGGAGTCACTTGTAGCTCACTAAATGCTGGTTAAAGACTATAAAAAAGACTATAAAAAAGGACAGTTTAATTTGGGGAAAACCAAAACCATTACCATTGAGTTGATTCTGACTCATGGTGACCCTGTAGGGCAGAGTAGAACTGTCCCATAGGGTTTCCAAGGAGCACCTGGTGGATTCAATCTGCTGACCTTTTGGTTAGCAGCCGTAGATCTTAACCATTACTCTCCATCAGGGTTTCCAATTAGAGGAAGTATTGAGGAAAACCTGAAGCAGACCTGAGTTTCCAAGTCAAGTACAGAGGAGGAGTCCCAGGTAAAGTCCTAATGCATTTCTAAATGTGCACCTCTCTCTTAAATACCTTGACCATACATTCTCAGGCATGCAAGAACTCAAGACATGAGTTGTCAATGAACTTCATTCAACCAAAAGCGAATGAAAGAAGGGTAGAGAAACCATGCTGAAGAGGCTGGGGTTGATTTGGAATTTAGTTGGACAGAGAACTAGGTTAAGCAGCTGTGGTAGCATAGGTACAGAATGGAATGTAAACGCTAAAATTTATAATTAACAAAATGGGAGAAGGGAGACAAAGGTGAGGAGGGAAGAATTTTCATGGTGCTATTTCTTCACTTTTCACATCAAGATGCCACAAGACAATATCAAAAGGTAAAATATATTGTTAAATGACTAATTTTAAAGTTTTTCATAATTTTTCTTAACTTCAGAAGAATCTTCTGATAATTAATTTCATAATTTTGAGAAAATATTTACCAGGTTCAACAATTCTTTGGTTTCACTTCAGCTTTATTCTTTGTTAAAGTAAAACCAAGTTTCGTACTACTTATTTAAAGATAACGTATATAATATGACACACATTTTATTTCATATTAATTTAATTCCTCTCATGGTGTTACTACAGAAATACATAAGTGATCTCTAGGATAATGCCTGGCAAATATTAATGATAGTTATGTCTAGGTGATGGCATTCTGAATAATTTTCATTTACTCTTATTTTTCTAGTATCACTTTTTAAATTAAAGAAAACGTTGTTTTCTCAAAAACAATAAAATCATGGTTCTCTCAAGGAAACAAGTATGTAACCATGGCATTTTCTGTTTGGCTCAATCTTCTACAACAAATTCCAAGTTCTTAACTGCAGAAGGTAAATAAAAATCTTGGAAATATGATAAAGAACCAATTAAGAGTCAGATAATTTAAAAATTGCTGAGGTAAACAGATGACAATTTCAAAGGAAGTTAAACAATCCACTTTTTTGTTGAGTTATATTTTGCTGCCTCTGTAACAGCATAGTTATGCCAAATTATATTCAAATTAATTCTTCTCAACCTCAATATAAATATCTCAAACACTCATGTTTTATGTATAAACCTCCTTTCATATAAAATTAAGCCTTTGCTATGAAACCATGGAGAATCTAAATTTTAAAAAAGAATGTGGTCAAAACTTAGGATCCATTACCTTAACCAGCTGTTCATTTAGCATCTCTAACACATTTCCTCTATTAAAAAGTATTGTCAGAGTGAAGACTTAATGAGAGAATTCGTAATTAAGAGACCGAAAGTCTTGATGAACTTTCAAGGCTTCTGGAGCTTTTCACTGATAATTCATCTGGTAGTTAAAATGGCAACATACCAGAAAGCAGAAAATAAATTCTCTCCATCAGTTTTAATTCAATTCAATCAAGCTGGAATTTTCCAGATAGATAAAAACAAGTGTTGTAGCCCTTCAAAGAATGTATATAAACAGTGGAAAATTTTTTAAAGAAACCCACAACACAGGTAGTGTGTGTGTGAGAGAGAGCAAGAGAGAGAAAAAAAGAAAGAGAAAGGAGAGAGAGAGAGAACACAAATAGTTGAGCTATCTTAACAATGGAATTTGTTTTTGAAAAGCAACTTCTGGGAGAAAGATAAATCTGTCAGTCGTGGGGCTCCACAATGATGTGTTACAGATTAAATTTATTTGTCTGATTGCCTAAGTTAAATCCTCCTTTAAATACAGTGAAACCTGTGAGAGCCAGAACCTGATGGGACAGAGTTGTTTTTCCAGGTCTCACAAGTTTTCTACCTTCAGCAAGGTGCAGTCTTACCACTTTATCGCTTGTTTCAGTGAAAAATATTTGAGTTTCCCTTCTCTGACAGATTCCTGCCTTACACACGTTCTGGCTTTTGCAGGTTTTACTGTATCAGCCTGGATAGTTCATTATCTAGTGTCCTGGTCTCCCAAGTCTGGGTTTGATGACCTACTTATGTGGTACCATAATACCCCACACCTGTGCTATCCTAATACTGATCACACTATATCATAATTGCCTGCGTGACCTTGACTGACCAGTCCCACTTCACCATCCAAGCCTTGAGGGTAGGGGCCCTAACCATAATCCTCTGCATCAATATATATACATATCCCTAGTATCTTGCCCCCAAACCAAACCAAACCAAACCAAACCAAACCAAACCCAACCAAACCCACTGCCATTGAGTTGATTCCGACTCAAAGTGATCCTATAGAGTTTCCGAGGCTGTAAGTCTTCACAGAAGCAGGCTGCCACATCCTTCTCCTGCAGGTTGGCTAGTGGGTTCGAACCTCCGACCTTTTGGTTAGCAGCCAACTGTTTTAACCACTGTGCCACCAAGGCTCCTCGGTATCTTGTCCTGGTCCTGGCATATCATGTACTCAATAAACAAAATTATGTACTCAAAAGAACAACAATTTCTGTTGTTGAATAAATTACTGCTTAGTGAGGGGAAATGTACAAATGCTCAAGTTACTATCAAGAAAAGGATTTCAATGAGATGCTGAACACATTTCACAGGGGTGGGGGTGGGCCAACAATTTCACTCATCCCAGGGATTCAGGATATCTGGCTATCCTGGCCTGGCCTCCCCAAAAAGGGAAATAGTGAAAAAAGAATTATTTGAGAAATTTAATCCATGTTCAAAACAAATTAGGCACTCCATCTGGAATAAAGATTGTTGTTGTTAGGTGCGGTCAAGTCGTTTTCAACTCATAGTGACCCCATGTGACAGAGTAGAACTGCTCCACAGGGGCAATAGTTAAGCACTTGATTGCTAACCCAAAGGTCAGCAGATCGAACCCACCAGTGGCTCTGCTGGAGAAAAGACCCAGTGATCGGCTCCCATAAAGATTACAGCCTAGGAAACCCTATGAGCAGTTCTACTCTGTCATATAGGGTTGCTATGAGTTGAAATCAACTTGCTGGCATGCAACTACGACAATAATCTTTATGGGATTAGATCACCAGGTTGTTCTCCCACAGAGCCGCTGGATGGGTTTGAATCATCAACCTTTTGGTTAGTAGCCAAATGCTTAACCATTTGTGCTACCAGGGTGCCTTAGAATAAAAATTAGCTCTGTCTAAATCCCCCCAAAAAATTAATTATCCAAAGGAAGGACAACGATCCCACCTCCAAGAAATCTGATTATTTGTGAAGTAAGGGGATGGTAGAGAACCCCATTCGGTATGTGCTATCATCATTTCTTCCAATTAAAAACATATTAAACTTCAGGTGTTTCACATGCTGCATTTTGGGAGCATTCATAAATTAAATACAGGAACCTTCTAGAATTCAACATGCCAGTGTGTATGCAAACAAGGGCCTGATGAACCAGAAAAACACCTGCAGGTCTTAAGAGAAAGGTAAAACCTCAGAAATGTTTGCCCAGCTTTCTGAAAACAACATGACAATCTGGTGACAAGCCCTCATCATGGGGTGTCTGTTTGTTAGCAACTCAGTGTGGTTCCACAGAAATCAAGGAGAAGCAGGAAGAAGGGAGAGGAAAGGGACAGAGGTAAGGTGAAGGGAGCAGCTTATTTCAGTGCTACTTTCTCCAAGAGCTTGTTACACTTTTAGATGATGAATAAGCCCAAGTCTTTTTATCAAATGGTGCTGTAACAACTGGGTATCCATCTGTTATGGGTTGAATTGTGTCCCCCCAAAAGTATGTTGAAGTCCCAACCCCCGCTACCTGTGAATGTGACCTTATTTGGAAATAGGGTTTTTGCAGATGAAATGAAGTTAACATAAGGTCATACTGGAGTAGGGTGGGCCTTAATGCAGTATGACTGGTGTCTTTATTAAAAGAGGAGGGACACACAGGGCGGAGGCAGAGATTGGAGTTATGTTGCCACAAGCCAAGGAACACCTGAGGCTACCAGAAGCTAGACGAGGCAAGGAAGGATCTTCCCCTAGAGCCTTGAGTGGGAGCATGGCCATGCCAACACCTTGACTTTGGATTTCTAGCCTCTAGAACTGTAAGAAAATTAATTTCTGTTGTTTTAAGCCACAGAGTTTGTGATAATTTGTTACCATAGTCCTAAAAAAGTGTTCTTAGTACACTATCCTAAAAAAAAAAAACCCAAACCCATTGCCATTAAGTAAATTTCAACTCATAGCAACCCTATAGGAGCCCTGGTGGTCCAGTGGTTTTTGAAGCCTGATGGCGCAGTGGCTAAGAGCTCAGCTGTTAACCAAAAGGTCAGTAGTTCAAATCCACCAGCCGCTCCTTGGAAAGCTTATGCGGAAGTTCTACTCTGTCCTATAGGGTCACTATGAGTCAGAATCGACTCGACGGCAGTGGATGATGATGACGATCTTAAAAAAAATTATTTTGAGATGTAACATAGATGTACACATAAAAACCAAAACAAACAAACAAACAAAAGAACAATTCAAAGACAGTGCCTTGGTTATCTAGTGCTGCTATAGCTACAAGTGGATGGCTTTAACAAAGAGAAATTTATTCTCTCACAGTCTAGTAGGCTAGAAGTCCAACTATAGGGCGCCAGCTTCAGAGAAAGGCTCTCTCTCTGTTAGCTCTGGAGGAAGGTCCTTGTCGTCAATCTTCCCTTGGTCTAGGAGCTTCTCTGTGCAGGAACCCCACATCTAAAGGATGTGCTCTACTCCTGGTGCTACTTTCTCGGTGGTATGAAGTCTTCCTATCTCTCTTCTGGCTTCTCTTTTATATCTCAAAAGAGATTGACTTAAAACAAAACCCAATCTTGCAGATTGAGTCCTGCCTCATTAACAGAAGTGCCTCTAATCCTGCATCATTAATGTTATAGAGGCAGAATTTACAATGCTTGGGAAAATCATATCAGATGACAAAATGGTAGACAATCACATAATGCTGAGAATCACGGTCTAGCCAAGGTGATACACATTTTTGGGGGACACAGTTCAATCCATAACAGATAACAAGGAGAGAAAAGGAGGCAGAATCCATAGTTGGTTAAGGTTTGGTGCTCAGGCTCTGGATTCAGACAGTTTATGACCAAACCCAGATTCATTTCTCTGTAAAATGGGACTCACTGTCACCTAGCTGTAGTATTAAGTGTGGGACACGGACACACACACACACACACACACACACACACACTGAGGGGGAGTCCAGGAAAGAAAGGGAACATTTTTTAAATAGTGTGGTCAATTCTGCTCACTGTGTTACTCAACGCAAACATATCCCTTGCAGGCTCACTTTCCAAGGGTTTCTCCTACAAGTGTACCTCACCTTCCTGAATACGTCTAAAGAAAAATTTTGTTTTGTTTTGGTTTGGTTTTTCTATGTGGCCTCTAATTCTAAACCTCTTTATTTGCAGTTTAGCTGAAGAAACCGTGCTCTGTTCCAGAGCTGGAGGACAATCTAGCTAACTGGGCTTACTGAAAAAGGTAATCGTCCAACGTCTAAACATGGCAGCTGAAGCTCCAACATGAGAGCTTCCTAACTGACTTTGCTTTTGGAATATAACTCTATATAAAATGCAAATCTACATCTATTTACTGTCTAAATCTTGACTTTCTGTGACTACAGAAAAGTTGCAACTTCTCTGGGCTTCAGTTTTATTTATTTGTAAAATGCGGGATGGATTTAAGGGGTTCTCTCAGCTCTAAAATTCTGAATTCTCTAAAATTGAAAGTCCATGAAGAGATCACCAACTTCCCTACTGCCCCAAAGGATTCTTCACATGAGGTCCATAAACTTCTAGAAGATCCATAGACCCAGAGGTCAGAGTTAAAAGC
The DNA here is from genome assembly GCF_024166365.1 of Elephas maximus indicus. Taxonomy (NCBI): domain Eukaryota; kingdom Metazoa; phylum Chordata; class Mammalia; order Proboscidea; family Elephantidae; genus Elephas; species Elephas maximus. The sequence goes on from NC_064822.1 coordinate 129,705,661, forward strand.
TTATACCAGAATAGCTGGGAATGCACCAGAACAAAGTTAAGAACCACGGCCCTAGAACGCTAGCTATGTTGCTTTTTAACAGGGAGTTCTTGAAAATCCTCTGGCAATTCCAAAAGATCTGAGGGAGGAAGAAGGGTGAGGAAGGTGGTTAGACCCTCTACTCAGAGTGACTCCTTTGCTCCTGGGTTAGGCCATCATCGCTTTCTCCGGCTCCTAGTGGTATAAGGAGGGCAGAATATACAAGAGCTGAAATTCAGAATAATAAATTTTTCAGTGATCCCATAGAGTCCCCAGACACTGCTACCAGCTAAGACACACAAGTGGCTACAGTGTTTCAGATTCCCACCCCAAAACACATTGGGACTGTTTTTCCCCTGCCTCATCTTAGTCCTCAGCATTCCTCAAAAAATCACGGATTTCCCTGGCTTGCTGGGATATGCCAGCTACCTAGAGATCAAGATGCCAGAAATTTGGGAAAGTACAGGGAAGGAACAAACCAGTGAGGGAAAGGACTCTTGTTTATCTCTGGAAGTTTTAGTTCAGAGGATTAATTTCTGAGTAGCAGCCTTCAACCTCTGAAATGTCAGGAATTTAATACATAAACGAAGGAAGCCAATGAGTGCCATATGTCTCTTATTAAAAATGAATTCCAAGGGGCCTTGATCAATAGACTAGATAGAAAAAGGGAAAGAAAGTCTGGGCTGCTGTCTGTAACGAACAGTTGTTTTATTAAAACCAACTTTGGTCAGACTCCTAGCAATGTTAAATCTTTTAAAGGAACAGCCTGTAAAGCTAAAAAAGTCACAGGGGGATTGAACTTGCACCCACCCACACTTAGGGGCAAACGTTTGCATCTTTACTCCAGCTGCAGGAAGTATCCTCTCTCAGCAGAACAGGTTGGGTAGCACCTGGAAAGGGCAGGCTGTGTATGTCATGAGGGGTGGATCCTGATCCTGTAGAACCTGGGTTTGGGGGAGCCTTAAGCCAGGACAGGAAGCTCAGCATTTGATTAGAGCATGCCACCCACACTATTGCAAATTCAGAAGTCAGTAAGTTACACTTATTGGAATATGCATCTACTTTGACGTTACTTTAGTTAAACTTGTTTTAGAAGTTGTTAAACATTTTCCTATGTACATTCTCTTTGCTGTGACGAGTAGGAACTATCTTTCCCTCCCACTTGTTGTTCAGTTGTACAAAGTTTTGGTAAACAGAAAGCCCTGTGGTTGTCATATTCTTAAAATGAGGAAGTAAGGGGAGAAATAGAAGGGAACATCAACTGCCCAACAAGAATGGCTAGGCAGATATGAGAGGGTAGAGGGGGTTGGAAGCTGGCAGAAAGGACAGAAAAAGAGTGGAGGGAGGAAGCGGGCTGTCTGTCTTATTAGGGGGAGAGCAATTGGGAGTATGTAGCAAGGTGTATATAAGTTTCTGTGTGAGAGACTGACTTGATTTGTAAATTTTCACTTAAAGCACAATAAAAAAAAAAAAGAATGGCTGGGCAGGTGACAGTGGTAAAAAAGTATTTTGTAAAACATAGTTAAATTAAAAAAACAAGTAAAAAAGAGTTTATCCCTGCTAAACTGGAAAAGAGGCAAGACGTTATTGTTGAATGGTGGCTATGACAGAACCCTACGTTTGGCTGTATTAATTTGAATATCGACAACACTGAGTATTAGATTAAAAGAAAGTGACAAAAGCATCCAAAAAGCCAGATATTAGGAGTTTGGATAGCTATTGGGATCTTATGATTGTCTTTAGTTTGAATATAATATGGCTCCTTTGCTGGGTCACCTTGATTCAAGGTGGGAAAATCAAAGGAAGGAGTTCAGGAGCTTGGTTGACAGTTCAGAGATCTTCTAGCACCCCCCCACCCCCCCAAAAAAGCTTAAGTTACCCTCATGGGGCAGTAAGTAAACCAAATGCCTGCAATAGTTGTTGGAACTTGGTTCCTTAAATCCTCGCAGAAGGCCCTACAGAACACCTTTCAAGGCCTGGCAGCTTTGCTACAATTTATGCTGGACACTTCTCCATGCTTCCTCTTTAGCATTTTACACAGATCTCAAGAGACCTGAGGGAAAGTTCCTCTGGTGACACTTCAGAAATTCAAGTCACATACATACCTCATCTCCATGCATATTTGCCACGTATTTGAACTCCGGAACCCCAATTCTGTGTTCCTTTGGAAACCGCCCCACAACAAGAACCCACAGGTTTCTACCTTTACAGGGAAGAAAAAGAGAAAAGTAAGTTGTCTCTTAAAATGACAAATGAACTCCGGGGAGAATGAGACTAAGAAACAAAGGATGCTATTTCTTCCACCTGATTACTTTAATGTCATCTCATGGTGGCTTAAGTTCATAGAGAGTAACACTTCTGTGCTTACAGTGGCTCTTAGTTTACTGCCAGCTAAAATCTTTTCAATTTAATGTAAATATTCTAACTTATTATTTTTTTAATTGAAGACTTATCAGGCTACATCTTATTTTTCCAAAATGTTTATATACTTTGCGATTAGATTCTAGGATCTTATAGAAATGATCTTGCTAATTCACACAATTACACAAAGTTACTGTTGATGATTGACTGAGAGCGTGTCATGGCTTACAATGCAAGGAAATTGGAGGAAAAAAAAGCAACAACAATAAAACATGTAGCTCAGAAGGGAGGTTGTTTTAAAAGAAGAAATCTTGAAGCTTGTATTCAAATACTTATGTGACACTATCCCTTAGCACCCACTTTGATGTCCTTGAGTCCTAGCAAGTAAACTGGAAACCCTAAGCACCCTAATCATGCCCTAAGGAAAACTTCAAAGTCCGAGCTCTGCCACAGACTGTGTTGATTTGGGGAAGAAAGGGCAGAGATAAAGATCATTGAGGCTTTGCTACGTGCAGGCATTGCTCCTGATACTGCAGTTCATGTGACCTCAGGTAACCCCTTGTCATGACCCACTAAGATTATCACCCAAATTTACAAGTTATTAACAAGTTTTACAAAAGAGAAAACTGATCTTTGAAAATATTAAGTCAACTGCTTATGATCACAAGGCCAATGAGAGGCTGTGATTTGAGCCCCAGAGTCAAGAATTGAACTCCAGTCCATTTGAGGTTTAATTCCATTTCAATTCTAGTGTTCCTTCCACTAATGAAAACTGTGCGTCTCTCAAGAGGTTTGGCTTTCTAATTAGTAAAATTAAGAAGTCCCTTTTCAGTTCTAAAATTGGCTTTTTTGATACTAATAGTTTAAAATCAGGGTTTGGGGTATGTTTGATATCTATCGTGTATATACAAAGTTAAAATATCTGTGATATCTAAGACTTAGGTGGAATTTAAGAACCCAGGAAAGGAATTTAATAGCAACCAAAAGGGTCACTATGAGTCGGAACTGATTCCAGGCACACAACAACAATGGACTAATGTTGAGTAGGTTTCTGGAGAATTTCAGATCTAGTTTTTTAAATCAGAGAGGACTAAGGTGCCATGAGGGATCTAGGGAGAAGCAGATACTGGACTTGCCTTTATCAACATTTATTCATAACTTATTATAACAATATTTTAGGGAAATTTGTCATGACAGGATTATGCTTGAAATTCAGTAATGACAGGAATCCCAGAAAACATCGATAAAATGCAGTTTTTCTGATGCCATCTCTTCAGCGCAGAATTCTAATTCATTCATTCATATATCCATTTATTATATTTTGTCATTTCAATTTTTATTGTGGTGAAATATATACAACAAAACATTTGCCATTTCAACCATTTGTACAATTCAGTAACAATTATATTCACCATGTTATGCAACCATCACCAATATATTTATTGGTGATGGTTGCACGCTCTCTCTCCATACACACACACACACACACTTGGATTAAAGCTCTATCCAAGCACTGAACTAGGTGATGAAACTGTGCAGATAAGTCATACTCTCTATGTCCAATGAGCTGCTGATCCAGTGAAGACTAGCAGCACATAAACATATAATTACACTAGAGTGTGATATATATACATACAATAATAAAGGTGTGTGTAAGGTACTTTTGTGGATGCAGTCTAAAAGAAGAAATGGTTAACTTTTTCTAAGGAGTGGGATCATGAAAAGCTTTACAGATGATACATCTGAGAAGGGTTCTGAAGGATGATTTAAGTTTGCCATGTGGACAAATATAGTCCATCTACTGATGCCCCACTAGAACCATTTGATTAAGCAGAACACTCCATTCCCTTATGGTATCAATTCTCAGGTCATCTGGAGCTTCAATTCTACATAGTGATCATTTTCATAGGAAGCAAGTAAGAGCTTTTTCTGAATGGGCTGTTGAACCTGACTCTAGGTATGCTTCTGGGGGAATTCTTCTCTGTAGTTATAAATCCTTTTAAAGCTAGAATATTCACAGATTACTACAGAACATGGTATAGTCCCCTCATGGGCAAGATAAAAATTCAATATCTTCATCATAACACTTATCAATGTTTATTTATAACCCTGCATCAGCAACAGCTGGCCTATTACATAAGGGATAGCATAAGACAACAGAAAACCTGATGTGACTTGGATATCCAATATTATTTGGTTGAAGGAATGAGGGAATTCAAACAGATAAAACCTAAGTGAAGAGGTACTTTGACGGGTAATCCAATCCCAGTTTTAGCACAAATGGCCCTTAAGTGAACTGCAAGATGAGAAACTTACCTTGCTCGACCTCAATGGCACAAAGTCTGAGAATGAAAATGAACCAATAGATGCGGGAGGTACATGTAATCCTTTTGGAATGACAGGCCTCTTGAAGGGTTTTAACCACTCTCCCCAACTGATACTGGCTATCTCTGGCCCAGACCAGAATAAACGCACAAAGGACAAACTATTTACTTTACCGAGCATGATGTCTTCCTCCAGGGACTGGCCCCTCCTGATAACATGCCCAAAGTACGTGACATGAAGTCTCGCCATCCTCGCTTCTACGGTGCATTCTGGCTGTACTTCTTCCGAGACAGAATTGTTTGTTCGTCTGGCAGTCTATTGTATGTTCAATGTTCTTTGCCAACACCATAATTCAAAGGCACTAATTCTTCTTTGTTGTTGTTAGGTGCCATCTAGGTGGTTCTGACTCACAGGGGCCCCATGCACAACAGAACGAACACTGCCTGGTCCTGAGCCATCCTTACAATCGTTGTTATGCTTGAGCCCATTGTTTCAGCCACTGTGTCAATCCACCTCGTTGAGGGTCTTCCTCTTTTCTACTGACCCTGTACTTTGCCAAGCATGATGTCCTTCTCCAGGGACTGAGCCCTCCTGACAAAATGCCCGAAGTATGTAACAGGCAGTCTCGCCATCCTTGCTTCTAAGAAGCATTCTGGTTGTACTTCTTCCGAGACAGTTTGTTCGTTCTTTTGGAAGTCCAGGATATATTCAATATTCTTTGCCAACACCACAATTCAAAGGTGTCAATTCTTCTTCAGTCTTCCTCATTCATTGTCCAGCTTTCACATGCATATGATGCGATTGAAAATACCATGGCTTGGGCCAGGCACACCTTAGTCTTCAAGGTGACATCTTTGCTTCTCAACACTTTAAAGAGGTCCTTTGCAGCAGATTTGCCCAATCCAATATGTCTTTTGATTTCTTGACTGCTACTTCCATGGCTATTGATTGTGGATCCAAGTAAAATGAAATCCTTGACAACTTCGATCTTTTCTCCATTCATCATGATGTTGCTTATTGGTCCAGTTGTGAGAATTTGTTTTCTTTATGCTGAGGTGCAATCCATACTGAAGGTTGTGGTTTCTGATCTTCATCAGTAAGTACTTCAAGTCCTCTTCACCTTCAGCAGGCAAGGTTGTGTCATTTGTACAACGCAGGTTGTTAATGAGTCTTCCTCCAATCCTGATGCCCCGTTTTTCTTCATGTAGTCCAGCTTCTCGGATTATTTGCTCAGCATACAGATGGAATAGATACAGTGAAAGAATACAACCCTGACGCACACCTTTCCTGACTTTAAACCAATCAGTATCCCCTTGTTCTATCCGAACAACTGACTCTTGATCTATGTACAGGTTCCTCATGAGCACAATTAAGTGTTTTGGAATTCGCATTCTTAACAATGTTATCCACAGTTTGTTATGATCCACACAGCCGAATGCCTTTGCATAGTCAATAAAACACAGGTAAACATCCTTCTGGTATTCTCTGCTTTCAGCCAGGATCCAACTGACATCAGCAATGATATCCCTGGCTCCACGTCCTCTTCTGAAACCAGGCTGAATTTCTGGCAATTCCCTGTTAATATACTGCTGTAGCCGGTTTTGAATGATCTTCAGCAAAATTTTGCTTGCGTGTGATATTAATGATATTGTTCTATAATTTCCACATTCGGTTGGATCACCTTTCTTGGGAATAGGCATAAATATGGATCTCTTCCAGTCAGTTGGCCAGGAAGCTGTCTTCCATATTTCTTGGCATAGATGAGTGAGCACTTCCAGCGCTGCATCTGTTTGTTGAAACATCTCAATTGATATTCCATCAATTCCTGGAGCCTTGTTTTTCGCCAATGCCTTCAGAGCAGCTTGGACTTCTTCCTTCAGTACCATCGGTTCCTGATCTCATGCCAGCTCTTGGAATGGCTGAACGACTAATTCTTTTTGGTATAATGACTCTGTGTATTCCTTCCATCTTCTTTTGATGCTTCCTGCGTTGTTTAATATTTTCCCAGTAGAATTCTTCACTATTGCAACTCAAGGCTTGAATTTTTTTTCAGTTCTTTCAGCTTGAGAAACGCCGAGCGTGTTCTTCCCTTTTGGTTTTTTATCTCCAAATCTTTGCACGTCATTATAATACTTTACTTTTCCTTCTCGAGCTGCCCTTTGAAATCTTCTTTTCAGTTCTTTTACTTCATTTCTTCCTTTTGCTTTAGCTGCTTGATGTTCGAGAGCAAGTTTCACAGTCTCCTCTGATACCCATCTTGGTCTTTTCTTTCTTTCCTGTCTTTTCAGTGACCTCTTGCTTTCTTCATGTATGACGTCCTCGATGTCATTCAACAATTCATCTCATCTTTAGTAATTAATGTTCAGTGTGTCAAATCTATTCTTGAGATGGTCTCTTAATTCAGGTGGGATATACTCAAGGTTGTATTTTGGCTCTTGTGGCCTTTTTCTGATTTTCTTCAGTTTCAGCTTTAACTTGCCTATGGGTAATTGATGGTCTGTTCCACAGTCAGCTCCTGGCCTTGTTCTGACTGATGATATAGAACTTTTCCATTGTCTCTTTCCACAGATGTAGTCGATTTGATTTCTGTGTGTTCCATCTGGTGAGGTCCATGTGTATAGTCGCCATTTATGTTGATGAAAAAGGTATTTGCAATGAAGCAGTAGTTGGTCTTGCAAAATTCTATCATTCAATTTCCAGCATTGTTTCTATCGCCAAGACCATATTTTCTAATTACTGATCCTTCTTCATTTCCAACTTTCGGATTCCAAAAACCCACTGCCGTCGAGTCGATTCCGACTCAACAAATGAAGGTACCGAAAGCTTTACTCCATCCACGTCATTAAGGTTGACTCTACTTTGAGGAGGCAGCTCTTCCCCCAGTCATCTTTTGAGTGCCTTCCAACCTGGGGGGCTCATCTTCCGGCACAATATGAGGCAATGTTCTGCTGCTATCCCTAAGGTTTTCACTAGCTAATTCCTTTCAGAAGTAGACTGCTTCTTCCTAGTCTGTCTTAGTCTGGAAGCTCAGCTGAAACCTGTCCTCCATGGGTGACCCTGCTGGTATTTGAATAATGGTGGCATAGCTTCCAGCATCACAGCAACATGCAAGCCCCCACAGTAGGACAAACTGACAGACATGTGGGGGAATTCTTCTTTAGTCCTCCTTATTCATTATCCAGCTTTCACATGCTTATGAAGTAACTTAAAATACCATGGTTTGGGTCAGGTGCACCTTAGTTCTCAAGGTGATATCCAATATTCAGTGCCGTGTTAAACTTAGGTGTGGTCATGTGACTTGCTCTGGCCAATGGAATGTGGGTAGAAATGACATCTGTAACTCTGGACAGAAGCTTCAAGAGCCAAAGCATGGTTCACCAATTCTTTTCCCTCTGTCACAGACAGGCAAGGTTTTGATCGAGGCTGCTCTGTCAGCTTGTGTCATGGAAGGAAGATATTAAGGAACAGAGTCACAGCTAACCAACAATGGACATACAATGTGAGTGAGACATAAGCCTTTATTTTATGGTTATAATACGCTGAGATTTTGGAGGTCTTCTACTTCTGCAGCATAATCAAGCCTACCCAGTCTGATACACTTTTTCCTTCAAATTTTATTTATTTTGTTGTTGTTATTGAGAATATATATAGCAAAACCTATACCAATTCAACAGTTTCTACAAGTACCATTTAGTGACACTGATTACATTCTTCAAGTTGCACAACTATTCGCACCCTCCTTTTCTGAGTTGTTCCTCCTTCCTTAATGTAAAATCACTGCCCCCTAAGGTTCACATCCAATCTTTCCAGTTGCTGTTATCAATTTGATCCCATACACATAGTTCTTAAAAAAGCATAATGCTCAAGGCAGAGATTTTTTTACTAGTTAAGCTAAACTATTGTTCAGTTTTAAGAAGACCTCAGAGGATATTTTTTGGTTCAGGGCAATAGTTTCAGGGGTTCATCCACCCTCCATGGCTCCAGAAAGTCTAGAGTCCATGAAAATTTCAAATTCTGTCCTACATCTTCCCCCTTTTGATCAGGATTCTTCCACGGAATCTCTGGTCAAAATGTTCAGTAATGGGAGTTGGGCACCATCCAGTTCTTCTGGTCTCATGGCAAAGGAGACAGCTGTTCATGGAGGCAATTAGCTGCACCTTCCATATCCTCCTCTTTCTGACTCTCCTTCTTCCTCTGTTGTTCCAGGTGAATAGAGACCAATTGTGCCTTGGATGGCCGCTTGCAAGCTTTTAAAACCCCAGGCACTATACAATGAAGTAAGAGGTAGAACAGAAGCACTAAATACATTATTTGGCCAGTTTAACTGGGATGTCCCATGAAACCATGACCCTAATCTCCAAACCATGGAACCAAATCCCAGGAGGTGTCTGGTGGTACATAAGCAGCCTCAGCAGCTAGTCTTTTTTTTTTTTTTTTTTGGTTGTTGTTGTAAATATATCTATCACAAAACTTTTGCCAATTCACCTTTTTACAGGTGTACAACTTATTGACAGCGATTGCAACAATTGGCTGTGCAACCCTCACTTAATGCGATTTTTCCATCACTGTTAATCCCCCTTTCCCCCCCTCCTTTCCACCCCTGGTAACCACAAATAAACTTTGGTCTCTGTACATTTGCCGTTTCTTGTCTTTTTATATAAGTGAGGTCATATACTATTTTTCCTTTTGTGATTGGCTTATTTCACTCAGCATAATGCCTTTAAGCTCCATGCATATTGTAGCACGTATCAAGACTTCATTTCTCCCACTGGCTGAGTAGTATTCCATTGTATGTATGTACCACATTTTGTTTATCTATTTATCTGTTGATAGGCATTGTTTTAGTTACCTAGTGCTGCTATAACAGAAATACAACACGTGGGTGGCTTTAACAAAGAGAAGTTTATTTTCTCACAGTAAAGTAGCTTAAAGTCCAAATTTAGGATGTCAGCTCTAGAGGAGGACTTTCTCTCTCTGTCGGCTTTTTCATCAATCTTTCCCGGGACTAGGAGCATCTTCACGCAGGGAGCCGGGTCCAAAGGATGCACTCAGCTCCTGGCACTGCTTTCTTGGTGGTATGAGGTCCCCCTGTCTCTCTGCTGGCTTCTTTCTTTTATACCTCAAGAGATTGCCTCAAGACACGATCCAATCCTGTAGGCTGAGTTCAGCCTCACTAACACAACTGCTACCCATCTTCCCACATTAACATCAAAGAGGCAGGATTTATAACATATAGGAAGATCACAGGATACCAGGAATCATGACCCAGACAAATTGATACACACATTTTTTGGCTGACAAAATTCAATCCACGACAGGCATTTGGGTTGTTTCCACCTTTTGGCCATTCTGATACACTTTTGGTAACTAATCCAATTCAAAATTATCTTTCCCCTCACTGAATGTTCATTATAATTACTGCTAATTCCAGTGTTTTTTTCAGACAGGGGTTCCCAGGATCCTAATATTTTGTGGAGGTGACCCGAGGTAAGGAAAGTTTAGAAACTTTGCTTTTAAAACTACTCATCTGGCACAAGTTATACACAAGCTTTTGTAAATAATATTCTTACGTGTACTTCTTAAGTCTCAGTCCAAGTCATCAACTTCTGAATATGTTGCACACTTTTGTTTTTATAGCACTAGCAGGTGTCACACATATAAACACTATCTGTTTGATAGTGGACTCCCAATAAATCCATAATAAAACACATTGAAGTAATTGCATTAAGAAGGAATACCAGAGTAAGACATCACTGACAAAGTCTATCTCCCAGAATTTTTTCCCGGCAATCTCATATCTGCCTGCACCATCAAACAGTATTTGTATGTGGACAGACAAAATTTCACAGCTGAAGTGATGCTCTGAAGTCTAGTAGTGCAAAGTTTGGCATGCATAGAGGAAAAAGGATCATAAAAAGACTTAAATAATTGCCGTGTGGTAAGCTACCTGTTGCCGCAGAGTCAGCTCCAACTCACAGCGACCCTAAAGGATAGAGCAGAAACGCCCACAGACAGGCTTCCCAAGGCTGTAATCTTTACAGAAGTTGACTGCCGCATCTTTTTCCTGCAGAGCGTTGGTGGGTTCAAACTGCCAACCTTTCAGTTAGCAGCCGAGCACTTAACCACTGCACTAACAGAGCTCCTTTGTGGTCAACTCCTTAGTTGCGGTAATCTCAACCAGAGTGAGAGAGGGAGCTCTTCAAGGACGCCTTCAAACCCAGCTGCAGACAAGTGGTAGTCCAGTAACTTGCCGGAACACACAAGCCTGCCTGGAGCTGGGAATCAGGAACTAGACAGCAGAGGCTTCAGCTAACCCACAGGTATGAGACCAAGCGGAAGGCAGCAGCAGCGCTGTGGCCTGCAGCCTTGATAGATTACGTGCAGCTTCCCAAGGTGACCAGACTCCTTTGTACATCCTGCTACGAACTTAGGTACCTCTTCGTTGTACAAAGGCTTAACCTTTCATTTTCTCATTTATTCATTCAACAAATATTTATGGCCATTTTAGCAGTTAAAACAAATGTAAACCACTAACTGTTATACTGTCCTGAAAAACACTAATTTTCTATTTCCGACATCACTGTCATCATTTGAAAAAATGAAGTCCAAATGGGAGTATGAAAATAGCAAACTTTCCTTTATTGGGGAGGGGTGGGAATTAATCAAATATGAATCAGATAACATCACTCCACTGCTTATCCTTCAATGGCCCCCATGGCTTTAAGATAAAACCTAAGCCCTTCAGCGTGGCACACCAAGCCTCTCATGATCTGGCCCTTTCCTGCCCCCAAGCCTCCACCACAATTCCATACAGCAGACTCTAGCTATTCTTACAGGAGTTCCCAAAAGAGCCAACCATCAGCCACCACACCTTTAATGCCACTCTTTCTTCTGCATGGATAGTCCATAGCCCACCTGATCCAAGTGGCCAGCTTCTACTTGCCTTTTCCAGGCTCAACCGAAAAGGCCCCTCCCACCCCAAAACTTACGCTTACGCTTCTCCTCAGCACTATCCCTTCCTAGCCTCGGTTAGACTCTCCTTTCCCTCTCATAGTACCTCTGCAATTCCTCTCATAACACTTATTGAAACCACAGGTTTTCCTGTAGGCAAGGGATTGTATTTCTCTGTGCTTGCAGGATCTAGTATAGTCCGTGGCCCATACATAGTAAAGGATCAATGAAGGGTTGCTCAGTGAGGGGATGACTGGATAAATTAACAAATAAACCTGAGGAAGTCCAGTTGAAGCCAGGGTCACCCCAGTCCAAAGATCAGATGGAGCTGTTTTCCAGTCTGTAACTAGTCTACAGGGTGCCATCCTGGGTGGGCCCTGAATGGGACCCAATTTTCTAGATCAATTCCAGAGTAGATTAACCTTCTTGGAGAATCTCCATCACCAAGATTCAAACCAAGTATGAGGAGATGGAGTTTCATTTGCTTACGCATTTGTTCCTCACGCAACTAATGTGCCCAAATGATACCAGAGGAATGTAGATTTTAGGTTCCATTTCACTACTTCTGAACAAGTCAACAGAGACAGGTTTGGGATTTCAATTTATGAATCAGGAATTTTTCTGATGGCCTAGAAATATTTCCTTTATTAATTGAAAAAAAAAGGAAAGGAAAAACCTGAAGATGCATTGGGTAGGAGTAAATTTTCTTTTCTGATTTCAAGATGGTCAAGATTCCCAGAAAAGCAGAGTAGCTTGTCTCATTAATTACCAACCATAAACCAAAACAGGAAGATGGTAGGAAATTCTTCCACCTTCCTGCTCCCAAAGCCCTGCCTTCTCTATTCCTCCCACTCCATTCCCAGGTCAGAGGTTGATGAATTTGTTCCTCTTCCTCTAAAAATTTTAATTTTCAACTATAAATAATCAAATTATAAGAAGTTTTAAAAAATTGAGTTTTTAAAACTAGCCATTGTAATTTTTCTCTGCTCTCTTCTAGTCTTTTTTAAATATAGAGATGAGAAATTTGTTTTTAAATCCCCAAAGTGAAAACCTCTAGAGGCCTCATACTATAAAAAGCCGAGAGCTTCCCTTTTTGGTCCCTTGGGAGACAGGCTAAACACAATCAGATAGCTCATCTTTTCAAAGAGCAGCAATAATAATAGGTCAAGTTGAGTACTATTACACATAAGTACTTAAAGAGATTTTTTAAATGTTATTTTAAAAGATGCAATAATTACAGCTAGAACTATACATTGATTGCCCACCTGAAGTTTCTTCTTTATGGTAATCAGGGCATTCCGGTTCAGTGTTGACGTTTGGGTTCTTTGCACCCCATTGGTTTTTTTATTTCTTATGAGGTAGGTGTCATACAGCTATAACTTATGATGAGGTAAATCAAGATCCAAAAATGGATCAAATTGGAGTTGTTTTCCAGTATTGATGGAGAAGTCTGTGACTAGTCTACAAGGTGCCATTTTAGGTGAGCTCTGAAAAGGACCAAATTTTCTAAACACCATTTGTTGGAGATCTGCTTATCCTTATTCCCTATTTATTGCTAGCACAAGAACTCATCTTTTAGTGGCAAGGGATAATGGCAATTAATTTACAAGTTTCCCCATAAGCTACAGTGGGGAACAAAGACTTTCCTGTAAGTAATCCTACTCCTTGAGTTTGTATCTTAAAAGGCTTTCATTCTAAAGTGGCGCAAACCATAGTTCACACAGAAGGATGCTGAGCTCTTGATAGGAGGAGAAGCCCCGAAGTTGCCAAAACGAGGTCACTACAAGGACCAAGCTTGACCTAAAACTAGGACATTAGGTGAATTTGCGGGATTAACAATGATAGGCTTCTCACTACCACCGTTCTGAGATTTAAATCTCACATATGGGTCAATAGTTTAGTTATTGTTGTTGTTGTTAGGTGCCTTCAAGTTGATTTTCAACTCATAGTGACCCCATGTGAGAGAGGAGAGCTGCCCCATAGGCTGGGATCTTTATGGAAGGAGCCCTGGTGGCACAGTGATTATGCGCTTGGCTGCTAACCTGAAGGTTCTGGTTGAAACCTATCAACCGCTCTGCAGGAGAAAGATGTGGCAGTCTTCTTGAGTAAAGATTACAGCTTTGGAAACCCTATGGGACTGTTCTACTCTGTCCTATAGGGTTGCTATGAGTTGGAATTGATTCAAGGGCAATGGGTTTTGGTTTAACCTTTACAGGAGCAGATTGCCAGGTCTTTCTCCTGAGGAGCTGCTGAGTGGGTTTGAACTGCCAACTGGTTAGCAGATGTATTCTTTTTTTTTCTTTCTTTCTTATTAAATTTTTATTCTGCTTTAAGTGAAAGTTTACAAACCAAGTCAGTCTCTCATACAAAAACTTATATACACCTTTCTTATATACTCCTAGTTGCTCTCCCTCTAAGGAGACAGCACAATCCTTCCCTCCACTCTCTATTTTCATGTTCATTCAGCTAGCTTCTGACCCCCTCTGCCCTCTCATCTCTTCTCCAGACAGGAGCTGCCCACATAGTCTCATGTTTCTACTTGATCCAAGAGCCCACTCTTCACCAGTATCATTTTCTATCCCACAGTCCAGTCCAATACCTGTCTAAAGAGTTGGCTTTGGGAATGGTTCCTGTCTTGGGCTAACAGAAGGTCTGGGGACCATGACCTCTGGGGTCCTTCTAGTCTCAGTCAGACCATTAAGTCTGGTCTTTTTACAGTAATTTGGGATCTACATCCCACTGCTCTCCTGCTCCCTCAGGGGTTCTCTGTTGTGTTCCCTGTCAGGGCAGTCATCGGTTGTAGCCGGGCACCATCTAGTTCTTCTGGTCTCAGGCTGACGGCGTCTCTGGTTTATGTGGCCCTTTCTGAGCAGACGTGTTTTTAACCATTGTGCCACCAGGGCTCCTTGATAGTTTATTAAGGATATCAAAATCAATATTTCAGTGGCACACCACCTGCCTCAAAACAGCATTTTGAGATTTCTTAGATGATAGGCAGTATCTCTTTAGTGGCCCTGTATATAATGATGAAGTACGCAGGGACTAGAATGAAACTGCCAGGGTTTAAAGCCTAGCTCTGCCACTTATTACCCACGAGCCATGTGGACTAAGCAATATGCTTAATCTCTCTGATGAGTTAGTTTTCTCATCTTTGTTATGGGATAAATGGTACCTGCACCTCATGGGGTTCTTGTGGTATCTCATTTAATCCTGACAAGCTTTAAAAATAGTGCCTGGCAGATAATAAGCACATGTTTGTTTGAGAGCCTCAAGTGCACAGAATTAGCTGATGACAAATTATGTGTCCTAGCAGATGACATAGCATCAGGATGATTAAAGGAAAATTTCTAACATAAACAGTACCCATAACGTATGGACAGATAACCTTATGCCGACTGTCAACAGAAATGACGTTCTAGATCTACAGGTTCATTCAGGTAGATCAATACCCGCTGAAGTTTTAAAAGCTTTGGTGTGGATTCAGAAAGTGGAAGGGGCTATCTTGTGAGAGCATGTCCTTCAAAACCTATTAGAACAAAACCATCACAAACTTGCATACCACCTGTATCAGGTGAACTTTAATTTCTAAGTCCAAGGACTGGATCTCATTCAGAAATCCATACAAAATGCTTGAGGGCAGTACTGAACCTGGAAGCAGCACACACACGTAGCCATGAGGGCAGGGCAGGAAGCAAGTCACTTCTGCCAGTTGTATTGAATTACTAATCATAAACACATCTTTCACAATATTTTGTTACATGGTCTGTTGCCAAAGTAATTGAGGCCATCGCATAGATTTTAACTATCTCAAGGATGATGATGCTGGAAGCCATGTGAAGAATTTCCAGTCTGGCTCTGTCATGGGGAAACTTCAGCTCATCATTGTAAGAGGGTAAGCCAAGAACTCGTGGATAAGGAATTGGTTCATTAGGAATTTGTCAGTGACATAAAATGGGTTCAATATGAATCAGTTAATGTCAAGAAAAGGCAGCAGGACTGTAACAGATTAAGAGTCTAAAGAGGCATAACACTGAATGTAATATGTGAGCCTCAATTGGATTCTGGGAGAAAAAAAGCTATAAAAGACATTCTTGGGACTATTAAAAACAAAAGACATTCTTGGGACTATTAGAGAACTTTAAAAATGGAGTACACTGATATTATGGAGTTATTATTTTTCTTAGATAATGATGTATATGCTTAGGTAGGAGAAAGTCATTCTTAGCACGTCATGCTGAAGTGGTATTTAAGGATGACATGGCATGCTATTTATCATTTCTAATGGTTCGGCAAAATCTGTAGATAGAGTTCATGAGAGAGATGAAGCAAATGTGACAACATATTAACAATTGGTGGATCTAATGAAAAACACATGGGTATTTATTATTTTCCCAACTTTTTTATAGGTTTGAATTTTTTTCTCAAAATAAAAAGCCGAGGCAGGGAGAGGCTTAAAAAGGTAAAGGTAAAAGTCATGCCCTGAAAAGTGACACTCAATGTAGGTGTAGTGAGCACAGTAAATGTCACCAAGAAGTGCTCATGAGGAAAGGATGCCTATAGTAAAGAATTTGACATATATAAGATGGCAACCACTCCAACAAAGACCAAAAAGTCACTCTAGAATTACATATGGATGGATTTAGGCATATATGTATATGGGTAGGTACAAGGGTACACATATGTGAGAAGAGACAGAAGTACCTATGTGTGTGTATAAATATAGTACATGTGTGCAGACACATATATTCACTGAAGATACAACTATAGATACTTCCTCAGCCATTACCAAACATGTTCCGAAATTGGTTTTCTAGGTTTGAAAGCTTAGGACCATAGTTGCATGGGACAACTCAGTCAATTGGCATAATATAGTTCATAAAGTTCGTGTTCTTTATTCTAGTGAAGTGAGTAGCATCTGGAGTCTTAAAACCTTGGGAGCAGCCAACTAAGATATAATTATGGCCTCTACTCATCACGAGCTAAAGCGTAAGACAGTAACCAAAATCTCAGAAAAGAAACAAGTCTACAAGGCTGACATCCTACACCAGCCATGACCTCAACTACCCTGAGATAAGAACTAGATGGTGCCCAGTGACCGCCACTGACCGTTAGGCCGGGGTCACAATAGATGATATTGGATAGAATGTGAGAAAAAGTAGAACAAAACCCAAATTCTTAAAAAAGGCCAGACTAAGTGGACCAGAGGACTTCCCGAGGCTATTGCCCTGAGATGCTCTTTAAACCTCAAAGTCTCTCCTGAGATTACCTTTTAGCAGAAAAGCAGAGTGACACACAAAATAAAGGATATGACCTGTTAAATCGGTATTCTACTAAAAAAAAAAAAAAAAATCTATGAGTCCAAAAGGTCAACATTTAATCCAAAGCAAAGATGAGAAGATAAGGGGGCAGGGAAACTTCAGTACTGGAAATGGAACAACCAGAACACAAAGAGAATGTTGACACATTGTGAAAAATATAACTAAATGTGATTGACCAATTTGGGTGGATATTGTCAAATGGGAACCTAACTTGCTGTGTAAACTTTCACCCAAAACACAATCAATTATTAAAAAAAAAAAAAAGTCATGCCCTGTTTTCTGCAGCTCGTAACGATGGGAAGCAGGATCAAGAGAAATCAGAGTTGTTCACCTGAAAGGTGAACCCATGAAGAGGAGAATGGAATGGAGGCTCCCAGGTAAGAATTCATAAGTTGTCTCTTTCTGCTGTAAATACAGGCCTATACTAGGAAAGGGTTAAAAAGTTACTATGTAAACCATCCAAAACCTGATCCAGTGGATGAGCTTTATTAAATCTCCAGATACACATGGAGAAAAATGACCTTGATGCAAATGTGAATGTTAACTAAAGGACATTTTCTATGTTTATTGCAACCAGAAAAAAAATTAAAAATATTCTTAAATCACACAATTTTTATGATTATTGAACCTTCCAGTCACTAAGTCATTAATCTAACAAAGGCCAAGTGCTTAACATAAGATAAGAATAATGCATCAGTAAAGTTTGGGTGTTGGACAATTTTAATTATGTCCTCCATTTCTTCCTCAAGATTGGACTTTAAATTAGGGAAAAAAAGGAATGTTAATGGTTGGAGTTGTTCTCCCTGCCCCGATTCGATCACCACTTCCCTCAGGGTTTGGACAGAACAGAGTAGCAAGACTATTACAGGAAAGACGGGCGAGAGGAGAAGGACGGCACGGGGAGAGGAGGCAGGGACAGGGAAGGAGAGTACAGTAAAACCTGTGAAAGCCAAACCTGTGTAAGGTGGAAACCTATCCATCCGAGAAGGAAAACTCAAATATTTTTCACTAAAATGATCAATAGAAGAGTGGTAAGACTGCGCCGTGTCAAAGGCAGAAAACTTGGGAGATACAGGAAAAACAAGGCAGTCCTACTGAGTTCTGGTTCTCATGGGTTTCACTGCATGAAAAAAGAAGGGCCTGATTGTCACCCAGCCTGCAAACAGGGATTCAGGAGAAGTCCTACTTTATCCAATGGGGACATCAATGCAGGACTATATATTTGTGGCCTTCGAGGGTCTTTTCAATTTATCCTTTAACAAATTCATAGCAAAAAAAAAAAAAAAATTTGTTATCAATAAAAGTAAGATGCTGCATAATAATCATTCTACCTCTTTTGAATATGAGATCAATTTATATTTGTTTCTGTTTATTTTTAATATAAAAAAAAATTAAGACTACTAAAAAAAAACCAAACTCATTGCTGTTGAGTTGATTCTGACTTATAGCAACCCTACAGGGCAGAGCAGAACTGCCCCATAGGGTTTCCAAGGAGAGATTGGTGGATTTGAACTGCCAGCCTTTTGGTTAGCACCTGAGTTCTTAACCACTGCGCCACCAGGACTCCAATTAACACTGTAATTCTATATAATTTAAACAATGAGCTGGTGCTAATTAGTTTCTGTAACAAAGCAGCATCTAACCTGTAAAATCAATAAAAAATATAAAAATTTACTTAAAAAAAAAAAGTGAGCCAGTGGCCAAGCATCCACCCCACTGCAACACTAATCGCCTTAAGAAATCATCAACAGGTTCTGAAGCTCACCAAAGCAATTGACAATGAAGCTTTCAGCAGAACCATTAGCAGTTGCTACCCACTGAGGGCCATCACCAGGTGAGCCACTTTAGTAGGAATTTCTGTTGATTTTGGACTTTTCCAGTGTTTTACAGAGATTTTGATTATCAGAATTACAGATGGGATAGCATATTTAAACTCCATCATAATCTTGGAATCAGAGAAAGAAGTCAGAGATTTTAGGAAATCACGTGTGCTTAAACTACTGATATTTTATATCATTTTCAATGCGTTTCACTCAGGTTATCTTATAACTTAACCCTCAACAGAAATCCCATGAGATAGATGAGGTGGGTACTAGCCTTAGTTCACAGACGAGGAACTAGATTTAGACGGTCTGAGCTCTGAACTGGTTTTTAATTTGTTTGCTTTACTGAGGTTAATGCTTGAGCCACATTGGTTCTCCACAGCAAAAACAGAATTTCTTTCCTCTGTTATCACCTTACATGCAATAAAAAAAACTTGCTTTTCTTAGGACAAAGTCTTTGAAATCCATGAGGTATCTAATTTCCAAAACACAGGAGGAGTTTCATCTCCCATGTCTCTCTCCCTGCCCTACAAATCAAACCAAAACGCCAGTTGCCATTGAGCTGACTTCAATTCACAGTGACCTCATGTGTGTCAGAGTAGAACCGTGTTCCACAGGGTTTTCAGTGACCGATTTTTTAGAAGTTGCTCACCAGGACTTTCTTCCAAGGTGCCTCTGGGTAGACTGGAATCTCCAAGTTTTTGGTTAGCTAAGCATGTTAGCCGTCTGTACCACTCAGGGAGTCCCACCCTACAAAAGCAACTATTGGTAAGTAACTGCACTTGTTGTTGTGTGCCACGGAGTTGATTCTGACTCATAGTGACCTTACAGGACAGAGGATAACTGTCCCATAGGGTTTCCTAGGCTGTAATCTTTATGGGAGCAGATCGCCAGGTCTTTTCTCCTGCAGAGCCGCTAACAGGTTTGAACTGCTAACAGTTACACCTCGCTACCTCTCCAGTAACAGCATTAGGCTCACCAAGGAGAAGATGGTTTCTGGAAAGTCACGTGTTTATTTTCTTTTATGTCTCTAAGAGCTTAGAGACACCAAGTGCTTACAACTCAAAATCAACATTACCTGTAAAGTAGGCCTATGCACAACACAAACAAAGAAACCTGCATTTATTATAGAAGATGTAAAGGTTTCCAACTGGTTCTCTGGCTGTGCATTTACAATTGGCTGATCGTAAGTCTTTTTGGATGACTTCCTTAAATTTAAGACTGTAGCTTTAATAATGCCCATAACTGTAGCAGCTGTTCACGTGTAAAAGGACAAAGTTGAACGTTCAGGCTCTGAGCTGTCAGAGCAGGCTCGTGATGACATGGGCCAACTCCACTGAATGTTTTAAAGTAAGAAAATTTCCCAGGCCCAAATCATCAGCTTCATCAAACTGATGAAGCTGATGATTTGGTTGCACCTGATGAAGGTTGCATCTCAGATCGGCTCCTACCTTAAAATGTGGGTTGAGAAATGCCCATTTCAGAAGGAGCATGACGAAATGCAGCTGTTACTAAGCCACTTGAGTTACTACCCATTAAAACACCTCTTATCTTGATCTTTGTTAGTTTGTATGTATTTAATGAACAATTTGGGCCCTGCCAATTTCACAAAGGACTGAGGCAGCTTGGTCATAAAGCACATTGCTCACTGGTGAGCTATTCTCAAGGAGAAAAAAATAGGCCAGTGCCATGCTCAAGGCTGCGTGTAAGTGCATGCTACAAGCCAGGTCTCTTGAAAGGCACCTACTTGTCCATAGGCTATGACACAGAAGCCTTAGTGGGAAGCCCAAATAGTTAAGAATCCATTCCAGAGGACACTTTCTGACTGTATTAGACAGTTTCTCACAATGAGTTGACAGACGCAGCACTGGTTCACCTCAAATCTCACCTCTGCACCCATCACTTGCAGTACATGGTGGCCAGCCTTTGGCCTCAATTGAGTTTAAGAAATTTATGGACAAGGACCATATTCTAGCTGTCGCCTACTCCACTTCACCACCTTTAATCAAATGCCTGAGCTAAAAGGATGAGGCTAATTATTACGAGAGAGTGAGCAGGAAGATCTGTCAGTGTTTTCACATTGCTCAAGTCAACCACACTCAGCAACAGAGTTACTAACAGGGTAACAATTCCTTGAGACATGCCCAACCATCACTCAGAATTAGATGATGAGCTCTTAACGACCCATGGATTTCTCGAGCAGCCCCCTCCATTTAACACTCATATAAGTGGCCATGAAATGGTGTGACAAAGACCCAGAGAGAGAGCTGAGAAGCGGTTTTAACCACAGCTTCTGTATTCTGGGTGGAAAAGGAAGTAAAAGGGATGAAAGATCAGGATGGTGATACAGTCGTATGTGGACGGCTTCTATCTAATGAAGATAAACTCTGTAGAATAGAGCCCAGCCTGGAATTTATCTTCTTTATATTAAAGTGCAGGAAGGTTTTAAAACATCTCTCATGATAGGCATGCAAGGGATTCAGGGACATTTTGTTGTGTGTCTACATTTTTGTGGATTTAGTCTATTTTTATCATGATGACACATATAAGACATATTCTAGAGTGTGAGTTCAGTCATTCTCAAAGAATCCTTTTGCTCTGTTGATGCCCAGATTTAGGCAGATCAGCAGCAGACCAGGTTGGTAGCAACACTGTGTTTCTTACAAATATAGTCTCTGGGCTACCTACAGCAGAATTAGCAGGGTATTTGTTCAAATTGCAAGCCCTTGGACCCTGCCCAAACAGGAATCTCTAGGAGTGAGTTCAGGAGGTTGTATGTTTCCTAAATACCTCAGCTGACTCTCACACACAACATTAAAAACAAACAACCCCTTCCCACCATGAAACTCTTCAGCAAAATACAACATACCCATAGAAAACTACACATTGTACAGCTCACTGTAGATTTTCATGAACTGCGCACAGACTTGTGTAGCCAGCACCCTAGGAGCCCCCTTTGCTCTATCCCGTGTTGTGGATTCATTCATACTGTGATTTGTAAATGTAGATCATCCATTTTCAGTGTTGCACAGTATGCCATCATGTGACACACAGCAAATTTAGAGCCACTGCCTTCGATAATCGGACATAAACAGTGCCCGTCCCTGCATGGATATGCCACATCAGACATCTGAAGTCATTCTTCTCGACTTTTTACCACAGGGTAAAAGTGTGACAGGAACTACAAAACTCACAGAGCCCTGGTGGCACAGTGGTTAAGGGCTTTGCTGCTAGCCAAAAGGTCGGCAGTTGGAATCCATCAGCCGTTCCTTGGAAATGCCATGGGGCAGTTCTACTCTGTCCTATGGGGTTGCTATGAGTCAGAATTGAGAACTCACATTGTAACTGAAGTCAGAGGCAGGTCTAGAGTGCAGGTGGGCCAGAGGGGCAGCTGGTTTTCAACTTCAAAGAGGCACCTTCCAGGGTGGTCTGATAGCCATAGAAGCATTGTAACTATCTTTCCCTGACACAGTTTTTCAGTTCTGCCTCATGATGGATCATCAGGGATAATTCTTTCCTGACCACTGCATTTGCTGAAACAGCCACTGTAGAGGCAGTGTTAGCACAGTGGTTAAAGACCTACAATCTGGAGCCAGACTTCCTTAACTTTGTGCCTCAGTTTCTCATGTATAAAACATGGCTTATAACAGTACCTCACAGGGTTGTTATAGGGAGAAAATGAGCTAACATTCAAAAAGCACTTAGAACAGGGCCTATGTCATGGATTCAATTACATCCCCCACCCCCAAAAGTGTATGTTAACTTGGTTAGGCTATGTGTGGTTGTCCTCCATTTTGTGATTTTCCTGTGTTATAAGTCATAATCTCTGCCTGTGATTAAGAGGATTAGGGTGGGATGCAATGCTCTTGCTCAGGTCGCCTCCCTGATCCAGTGTAAAGGGAGTCTCCCTGGGGTGTGGCCTGCACCACCTTTTCTCTCTCAAGAGATAAAAAGAAAGGGAAGCAAGTGGGGAGTGGGGACCTCATACTACCAAGAAAGCAGCACCAGGAGCAGAGAGTGCCCTTTGGACCTGGGGTCCCTGAACCGGAGAAGCTCCTCAGCCAGGGGAAATTGATGACTAGGAGTCTTTCTTCAGAGCTGACAGAGGCAGAAAACCTTCCCCTGGAGCTGACACCCTGAATTTGGATTTGTAGCCTACTCAACCGTGAGAGAATAAACTTCTCTTTGTTAAAGCTATCCACTTGTGGTATTTGTTATAGCTGTACTAGATGACTAAGACAGCCTGGCACATAGTAAGCACTACATATGTGTTTGATAGCTAAACTGGTATTTCTAAACTCATCAGTGTAACAGACGCTAAAGGATCATATGGGTCTAATGACAAAGAAAAGTCTGATTTCCTGTCGATGGAAGCTGTGGTAATTTTGAGCGGGTTAGTCCAGAGTGGTTCCCCACTCCATTCCCCTTTAAAGAATTATCTTTTGAAGGTTTGCTCATCTGTTACCCGTATTTCTGCCACCAACTCTATGTTCTCTTTCTTCAATCCACAGAGTGTTAATTAACATGCCTACATATTTCAGCAATCCACTATTACTAAACTCTGGTAGCCATAGGGTCGCTATGAGCCGTAATCAACTTGACGGCAGCGGGTTTGGTTTTGGTAGCCAGAGTTAATGGGAATAAGGCCAAGCGTTAATCCAGGCTTGTATGATTTTCAAATAGGGTATTATCACAAATGTACTTCTGTCCCAGATGATGGACTAACAATCCTATTACATTACAACAAGAAATACTAAAGAATCCAGTCTCTGATTCATTCTGGTTCGTGAGGCTTCATGCATTGGAGATGCTTCATGTATTTCCTGAGCTACCTGTAGCTCCCAGGACACAAGCCTGTTGGGGGCCCAGCTTTCAGCCTCTGTCCCTGTCTAGGTCCATTATGACCTGAATCTACTCCACAGACCACAGCCACCTTCCCATCCTTTCCCTTTTTCTCCTCTGGCCATCTGCTCTCTGAGCATCTTTTCAAAATCGTCCTGGTTCTTTCTGCTTGCAAAAGTCATATGTACTTTTTAAAACTTTGAACATTTGAAAACATATCCTGTAGAAAGTGAACTCTATCCACACACCACTCCATTCAAAAAAATAAATTCCAGATGGGTGTAGGTGTTACATGTAAAAATGAAAACTATAAAAATATTGAAAAAACTGCAAAATCATATTTATGACCTTGGAATAAAGACAGTCTTTTTAAGCAAGACATAAAACACGAAGAAAAAGATAAATGAATATGATCTCACAGAAATTAAAAACTTCTGTAAGACAAAAGATATCATCAACGTTTAAAAGATAAGCCGAAAAATAGGTAAATATAGTTGCTACATATATAACCACAAAAAAAAAAAAAAAAAAAATCCAGACTATATAAGAAGGCCTATAAATAAGTAGAAAACTAGGCAAGAAAAAATGACCAAGGAAATATAAGTAGCTAGTAAACTTTGAATGTAAGTTCCACGAGGGCAGGGATTTTTATTTGTTCACTGCTATTTACAGCAAAAAAAAAAAAAAAAATTTTTTTTTTTTTTAGAACAGTAACTCAGTGTCAAATAAACATGAAAACATTCTTGTTCTGATTCGTAATCAGGAAAATGCAAATTAAAATGGAGATTTTTTTTTTGGAAACCCACTGTATTGGCAAAAATTTTAAATGTTGGTTAGGATATGCGAAAATGTGCATAGTTACGCCGTGTTGGGAGTGTAAATACGCATCTTATTAAAGGGTAATCTGTCACTAACTACCAAGTATATAAAGACTTGCACCTTTTGACTTGGCGATTCTTACTTTGGGAAATTACTGAGCCAAGTACTTGCTCAGGAGCATTTACCACAGCATTTTTTGAAATGTCACAAAGTTATCAATGGCTTAAATGCCCATCAATATGGGACTGATTAAATAAACTATAATGAAATCATACCACGGAATAGTCTGAAGCAGTTAAAAACAATGAGGTATATCTATATATGGGAGCTCTGGTGGCACAACCAGTTAAGTGCTCGGCTGCTAACCGAAAGGTTGGAGGTTAGAACCCACCCAGTGGCTCCAAAGGAGAAAGACCTGTCCATCTGCTAACTTAAAAATCACAGCCAAGAAAAACTCTACAGGGCAGTTCTGCTCTGTCACGTGGGTCACTATGAGTTGAAAAGGACTCCACAGTACCTTACAACAACAATGTATTTATATATATACTGACCTCCAGCACACCCAAGTGAAAAAGGCAAGTTGCATCACAAAGCTTACAGAATGATACCCATAAAACAAAACTGCAGACATGTACATACATGTAAGTGCATAGAAAAAGTTTGGATCTATACTCAACCATGAACAGGAGTTTACTTGACAAGGGATCTGGGAAGAGGTAGTCAGGGTTTCTTCTGCTTTATATTGTTTTAATTGCAAATACCCAAAAAACCCAGCGCTGTGCAAATAAGGACAATGTATTCAAGAACCGCTTGTAATAATAAATACTCAAGTATTGGTTGTATTAATAAAAATAATCCAGAAGAAAGTTTCTGTGTCCACCCTTGTTCCCAAAAAACAGCTTTGTATATAGTTTGGGTATCTCTCTCTCTGTTTTTTCTACACACACCACTCTATTCCTACTATTTAGTATCTTACTTTTTTTTTACCTCACAATATATTTTCAACATCTTTCCAAGTTAAAACATACAAATCTAACCTCGTTCTTTTATACCAGTGTTACAATATTCCACTAAATGGATATGGCGTAACCTATTCCCTATTGATGAATGCTCCATTTTCATTTTTAACTATCAGAAATAATGCTATAAATCTAGGCCTTGCACATATTTTTGCTCATTTTGTTTCTAAAGGAGAGAAAGTTCTCATCTGCTTAGGACTGTTCAGAAGACAGCCAGTGATAACAAGAAAAAAGATGGAGATTACTACACTATTGTTAAACAAGAACTGTAAACCACTTAAAAGGATAGAAGATTTTCCAAAGCAAATGCAAAAGTGGAAAAACAAACCAAAAAAAAAAAAAAAAAAAAGAATCCCCTTATTTTCCTATGTCCATTCCCATTGCCAAGCATATAAATATAAGCCAATTGAAGCAAAGGTTGATTTGTTACCCAGTATCTGAACATACGGAGCCCTGGTAGAGCAGTGATTAAGAGTTTGGCTGTTAACCAAAAGCTGCTCCTTGGAAACTCTATAGGGCAGTTCTACTCTGTCCTATAGGGTTGCTATGAGTCAGAAATCTTTCTGACTCCACAGCAATGGGTTTTTTTTTTTTTTTTGTATCTGAGTGTACATATACTAGATCCCATTTGAATCAGTTATCTGGCAACTGTTATGGATTGAACTGTGTCCCCCCAAAACATGTGTTGTAAATCTTAACCCCTATACCTGTGGTTATAATCCCGTTTGGGAATAGGTTTTCTTTGTTATGTCAATGTAGCAGTATTAGTGTAGGGTGTATTTTAACTCAATCTTCTTTTGAGATTAAAAAAAAAAAAGAGGAGATTAAGGAAGCAGAGTTGGGAGAAGATAGATGCCAGGCCACATGAAGATGGCCAAGGAACTGAGGAACAAAAGCTGAAAAGAAACAAGGACCTCCCCCAGGACCAGCAGAAAAGAAAAACTTCCCCTAGAGCTGGTACCCTGAATTCAGACTTTTAGCCTCCTAAACTGTGAGAAAATAAATTTCTGTTTGTTAAAGTCACTCACTTGTGGTATTTCTGTTACAGCAGCATTAGATAACTAAGACAGTAACTGCCACTTATCCTGAGTCTTTTTTGTCATAGAGCCAAAAAGTTTGGCCCTATATAGAGAGATGTCGTGGAATAGTAGAAAACACAGGCTTAATGTTAGATCTGGCTTCTTAATCTGGACTTCACAGCCTAATTAGAGGGTGATCTCTGGCAAGTCACTGAATTCTATGGCCTCAATTTCCTCTTCTGTAAAATGGAGGGTTGGCCTGAATATTATAAGTTGTATGGCCCAGGTCACAACAAGGTATACTGGCACTCGAGGCCAGGAACGAGGCCAGCCTAAACCTGCAGCTGCAGCAGGAGCCAAGCCAAATGAACTTGGCACTCCTGGGCCTGGGTCTGTCTGCCCGGAACTTGCTTTGTGGCCTTGGTCAAGTTACTTAATCATTGGCAAGTCAATCTTGAAAGCTGTGAATCGGTATTTCCCTCACAGGGTATTGTGGTAAAACACAGATATGGCCCAGCCCTGTGCCCGACATCCAAGATGTTAAACACCAAAGTATGTCAGCGCCACACTTGAAAGTTGCCAAATATCACAATTTATATAATAGCAATAATAATAGCAAAGACTTCTACAGCACTTAGTATGTGCCAGGTACTTTCTGAGCACTTAGCATTTCTGAGCGCTTAGCACCAAGCTATAAGGTACCTGTTGCCACTGAGTTGATTCCAACTCATAGTGACCTTATAAACCAGCTACCATCGAGTCGACTGTGACTTATAGCAACCCTAAAGGACAGAGTAGAACTGCTCCATACGGTTTCTAAGGAGGGCCTGGTGGATTTGAACTGCCAACTTTTTGGTTAGCAGCTGTAGCTATTAACTACTATGCTACCAGGGTTTCCTAGTGACCTTATAGGACAGTAAAACTGACACAGAGGGCTCCCAAGGCTGTAATCTTTTATAAGCAGATTGCAGCATCTTTTTCCCATGGCATAGCTGGTGGGTTCAAACCACCAACCTTTTGGTTAGCAGCTGAGTGCTTAACCACCGTGCCACTACGGGTCCCTTACTTTTTTTTGCAAGTAGAGAGGGATTTAATACAGAGAATTATGGTAAAAATTGTTTGGAGGGACAAAAGTGTGTGTCAAGGTGTGACCCAGAGTTGAGGAAGTGCAGGAAGCTGCTCCACCCTGCAGGGGGCTCCCAGTCCCTTACCTTGTGCTGCTCCTACAGGGACTGGCCCTCACCCACGTTGACCCCTGCTACCCCAGCCAGAACATAAACTTCGGCCTCCTTCCTCTTTTAATCTCAGGCAGGTGCCTCCCATTGTAGCACCTGGTTCTGAACGCTGCCGGCAAGGGCCTCTGTTAGGTGCTGTCAAGTCTGTCCTGACTCATAGCGACAGAACAAACACTGTCCAGTCTTTCGTCATTCTCTCAATTGTTGTTGTGCTTGAGCCCATTGTTGCAGCCACTGCATCGATCCATCTCTTTGAGGATCTTCCTTTTTTTCACTGACTTTACCAAGCATGATCCTTCTCCAGGGACTGCTCCCTCCTGATAATATGTCCAAAGTATGTGGGACAAAGTCTTGCCATCCTTGCTTCTAATGAGCATTCTGGCTGTACTTCTTCCAAGACTTATTTGTTCATTCTTCTGGCAGTCCATGGGATATTCAATATTCTTCACCAAGACCATAATTCAAAGGCATCAATTCTTCTTTGAGTCTTCCTTATTCACTGTCCAGCTTTTACAAGCATATGAGGCGATTAAAAGGGTCCTTTACTTTTGAGGTAGATACTATGATTTTCATTTTACAAAAGAGGAAACAAGCACAGAGAAGGTAAGAAACTTGCCCAAAACCACAGTTACCGAATAGCAGAACAAGGATTTGGACCCAGGCAATCCATGCTCTTTGGGATCTCTGCTCTTAACGCTACTAAGCTGTCTTGTTATCGTTTACAAACATCTGTGTATGTGGATATAAATGTGGTATTTTCTTCCTGTTCTGACAGTTTCCCTACTTCAATACCTGATACCAAGATCTCTTTCTTACCTAGTTTTTTTAAAGTGAAGATTTTTGCCAAACACTCAATTTTTATCCAGCCCCCCTAATTAAAAAATCTATTTATATAAAATGACTGCCACATGATAACTTGTTGCGAAGACCATATAAACAGAGGGGCTGTAAGAAGAGGCATTATTAAACTTCTCCGTGATTCCTATGAGCCTAATATGTTTTGGAATCCAAAAGCTCATAGAGTTACCTTCGTACACTGGGCAGCGCTCTGCTCCATTAACTTACACTATTTCCCTAGAGCTTTTCACCCCAGAATTGAATGGTTTCTCACTAGATCATATATACCTTCACACCAGCTCATAATATGTCCCTCACAGGAAACACAGTTTCCATTGCTGTTGGAGCAAGCCTCAGTGTTTTGGGAGCCTTGAATTCTGTTAATTTACCCAGTGTAAAAAGGTTATTTTGTTTTCCTTTCTTAGCTCGTTTCTATCTCCATCTCCAGCACACAGAGAAAAGCTTTCCCCCTCACTCAGTGGCGAGACTAGGACTTGGAACGACATAGTTACTTGTATGGTGTGGCCATCTCATTCCCAGGGTGCACGGGAAGAGCTGAGGATGGTCTCGCAGGCCCAAGTGCTCCCTATATGGTACCGTTATCTTCCCCCCTCAGATACTCAGGATGCTAAGTGGACACTGTCTTACCCATCAGACTTCCTGTCTGATGTGCAGTCCTTCCTCAGGGGTCCTGCTGTCCTTCCTGACAGCGAGGGTTTGCCCCCTATGCTCCCTACCCTCTCATGCCACCTTGTCCATCAATGAAGTCTATGTATGTCTGCATCTCAGTTGTAGGGAGGGAGGCTTCTGAGCCCAGGCAAATCAGTAAAGGTGGCCAAGTGTTTCTGAGCATTCTGAGATATTCAGAGAGACTCCTTGTTAATTTTTTTTTTATTGTGCTTTAAGTGAAAGTTCAAGTCAGTTTCTCATAAAAATTTATACACACATTGTTATGTGACCCTAGTTGCTTTCCTTACAATGTGACAGCACATTCCTTCTCTCTACTCTGTATTTCCAGTGTCCATTCAACCAGCTCCTGCCCCCCTCTGCCTGCTCATCTCCCCTCCAGACAGGAGCTGCCGACACAGTCTTATGTGTCTACTTGAGCTAAGAAGCACAATCCTCACCAGTATCATTTTATGTTTTATAGTCCAGTCTAATCTTTGCAGAGAGGCTCTTTGCACAAAGTACATTCAGGATGTGAAGAGTAGAGAGGGTCAAGAGCGGGGTCTTTTTGCCTAAACTGATATACAGCTGACCAGCCGAGATGCCCTGTTATTAATACAAGCTTCTAGCATTTGGTTTGGCATACAGAATGTATCCAATGTTTTCTGAGAAATATAAGCTTATTTTGATCAGTTTTAGAGGGCTCTGAACCTTTGTAAGGTTATCACTTGTACATGTCTGATCTCTCAACTAGAACACTGCACTCCCAAGCACAGGGAGTTCTCCCAGAGAGTATTGCACTTTGCTTTGCTTATGGCATATCCTCAGACTTTGCTTGTAAAGGCACCATGGTCAGTACAGTCAATTTCATGCTACCCAGCTCTGATAACTTGCTGTGATCAAGTGGATTCTGACTACAGAGCAGAACTGCTCCAGAGTTTTCTTGGCTGCAAACTTTATGGAAGCAGCTTGCCAGGCCTTTCTTCCATGGAGCTGCTGGGTGGACTATAACTGCCAACCTCTAGGTTAGCAGCTGATTTCAAACCATGTATGCCACCCGGGGGCCTTACCCCTCTCTGATAGTAGAATCTTTATTCCAATAAAATTTTATGTAAAACAAAAAAAAACAACTGATCAACAGGCAGGGGTCACCTTAGTACAATGAGCTCAGTTTTAAGATAGGAGCCAGGGACCACGCATTTTCTGATTTCTGCACAGTTCTCACAGGTTACCAAAGCACTTGGGGTGCATCCAATCAACATCAACTGCTGGCATAAGACTGCTGGGGACACACAGGCACCTCGAACCATGTGGTAGGTGCCAAGGCTAGACCTCACAAAGAGCTCAAGAGCCAGCGGGGCCCAGGTTACCAATGCTTGCCATGGCCCAGCCTTATCCACAGGTTGTTTAGCCCTCATTTTGACTAGCCAACTATTTTATAATCACTTACTAACAGAACTTTTCCATCAGCAGTAGCATTACCTGATATGTGGAA
Organism: Elephas maximus indicus; assembly: GCF_024166365.1. Classification (NCBI taxonomy): domain Eukaryota; kingdom Metazoa; phylum Chordata; class Mammalia; order Proboscidea; family Elephantidae; genus Elephas; species Elephas maximus. The sequence continues at coordinate 129,736,389 of NC_064822.1, forward strand.
ATGGAATATTTAGATAGGGAATGAGCCAATTTTATGTAGGTATGCAGGGTTCATATGCAAATAGGGGTGCAACCATAGAGACCAAACTTGCTTTGCTCTTGGGCAATCATGTTTCAACTTAGGTAAGCATAAAGGTATGTGTTAAACCATATTAGTACTGAGGCTGCCAGGCAGCCCACTGCATCTGACAAAAACGTTAAGGATCCACTATCCAAAGGGCCGACATAAGAGCGACAAGCACTGATTCCCATGCATCTTATCCCAAATCTCCTTAGAGTTATATGCTCGTAGTGATAAGGGAGGACAGTGGGGATCCATAGTAGCGGGTCCCCAAGAAGGCCAGGTGATATAACCACTGAGCAAGCTGACACAATGACTGCATTTTACCTTTTTCATGGTCCTTCGAATGTGGAATTGTACAGATTTTTACATTCTATTTTCTAAAATAAACACGCATTATATTTAAAATGAAAAAAAAAAATCGTATGTGAAAATCTAATGTAAAGTCGTTACAGCTGAGCTGCTCTGGTTTAAGGAATGGGATTCCCAGCTGCCTCGTCTCCTCACCTACTAAAGTTGCCCAAATCACTGCCACAGAGCCCTCTGGGTTCTAAGGACCCATTTGAAAACGGGAAGAATTGGGATTTTGAATCCTGAAAGACCTGGGTTTGAATTCCCAGCTCTGCCACTTACTAGCTAACTTGTCTTAGGGAAATATTTTTTTCCCTGAGCTTCAGTTTCCCATCTATAAAATAAAAACCAAAAAAAAAAAAAAACCACTTGCCTTTGAGTCATTTCTGACTCATGGAGAATCCTATGTGCGTCAGAGTAGAGTAGTACTACCTAATTCACAGAATTGATGTGAGGATTAAAAAGAATACATGTAAGTACCTAGTACACAGCAAGCATTCAATAATCAGGACAACTTTTATTACTATCCCCAAATACCCCTATTTATTCTTTTTTTAAAATGTAGTTTCCCAAGGACAGAGAACAGAATGTCCTATGGAAACACAGTTCCCATGGGGCTACAAATATTGCCAATTTTAGTGAAGTTACGTGAGTCAAAATATTTATTTCTATTTATCACTGTTCTTTGAACAATCTGTCTCCAAAAACAAAACAAAACAAACAAAACCCACAATGACAAAAGTCTAAAACTTTGGGTTTTCCAGTGAGCACAGACTAAGAACTTTATGGCCAAGCTATTTGAGAGTTTGCCACCAAATCTTCATTCTTGATCACGTATACTAGGAAAGTCCGCCTTCTTAGCATACAGTCTCTAGCTGCTTCTTGCAGCACAATCCCACCACACCCCCTAGGCTCTTGCTACATAAGCAAGTCAGTCATGTGCTTTCAATCTTGGTGTCTTGGCATAAGGTGCACTTTACCTGGAATTCCTATTCCTTCACCTGCCTGCTTGATAACATTCGAAGCTTTTTTCAAGTGCCAGGTCCTCGGATAAGCTTTTCTCAACTTTACCAAGGGCACTTCACACCCAGTTCTATTATAGCACTTTTCCCGTTACAGTGATTGGGTGTGAAGCCCTAGCCCAGTTCCTAAAGGGGAAGGTCCAGGTCTTGTTCTTCTTTGCATCTCTGCACATAGGTTCTGGTATGCAGTAGGTGCTCAACACATATTTGTTGAATGAACACATAAATGAATTACTAAAAGGCAGATTTGGGTTAATGCCTCAACCCTATCAGTTATCAAGATATAATTTTGGGTCATCAATTTCTTCATCTCTAAAATCTGTGGCTCTTATCTGTAAAATGGGAGTGTAGAAATAACTTTTCTCAGAGTTTGCACAAAGCATAAAGTGAGAACATTTGTCAAGGGCCCAGCACAGTGCCTGGCACATACTAGGTGCTCAGTGCACAGTGTTGCGTGTCTTTCCTTTTCCCATCCTCTCTGCTACTCTCGAATAGCTTATCCAGAAAATGAGACGAGATTAAGTTCCTTCTCAGTGCTGCTACGTGCTGCCTCAAAATACAAATGGTTATAATTCCTAATAACCACAATTCTCCAAAATTATTTTAAATCTACAGTACCTGTTCCTAGTTACTCTGGCATTTCTTTTGGAATTCTGGATAATTAATGTTTATCAGTTTCTGTATAAGCGTGGTACTGACGGAATTTGCCAAAATTGCTGATAAAAAAATCATTCCTTTTGGTATGATCTGTGCTCTGTGAGGGCAAAAGAAAAAACAGATTATGTATAATACACTAATGAATGTTTTTAATAAATTCCATATGTAAAAAATAAATTATCTTCGATGTTTAAGTGAACAGTGGATCCAATTAAGGTATTTCAATAAAGGTTCCTCACACTGAAAGCCCTTAAAAAAAAGCCCTTAGGAACTGTTAATTTCTTCACACACTTAATATCACACTTTGTTGGTGCTCTGGTTAACTTATTCTAGTATATTTGCACTTTCTCCCTGTTTTTTATTCCAAAAATGGCTGTTCTGCCATATTTCTTAAAGGAAATCTCTACTGTAAATCAGAATGAATTGTAAAATGACCCGAACATTTCCAATTGAAATAACAGTTCTTCTCCAACACCTGCTCAAGCATGAAGCCTTAGGGTGACTGTTCCCTTGGGTGAAGCAAGAAGTCTTTAACATGGTATTCAAGGTCCTTCATGATCTGACCCAGCCCACCTTGCCTCCTCATTTCTTCCTCTCATTCTTTTCTCTCCAGCTACACTCAACTTCTTTGTTACTAAGGTCAAAATGTTCGTTCATGTCCAAACTTTGACCTCGCTATTTATTATCTTGTCTTCCATCTTTCATCTGGCTGACTTCTGTTAAACCTTTAGGACTCAGCTATGGTGAATCCCTCTGCCATATATACCCCCACAGAGATAATCACATCTGTATTTATAGGCTATTTCTTCCCTTCTACCCCCTCCCCAACATTGTCGACTCCATAAGGGCAGGAACCATGTTTGACTTCTTTACCTTTATATTCCTAGTGCTAGCAGCACACAACACAAACTCTATTAGACATTTGATAAATGTTTCCTGAATAAATTGAATGAATCTGTCTGGAGAGAAGTAGAATTTCACTAACTATACTTTGAGACATATCACTTAACTTCATGGCTCTTGGTATGGACTTACAGCAGCATTCTACATGGTTAACTACAACCTCTGTGACAAAAGAGTTAACACAGCTGGCTTGTTTGACTCATTTCTTGCTTATCTTTGGGAACACCTGGAGTAGTGGCAATGGCCCTTTACCAAACTCTAAGCACTAAACTCCTAAAATGTTCATTAATTAGTGATGTTATTGGGTGGGTCAGGATGGGTGGATCAGGATACACCAAGCCGTCAGCATTGTTTAAGCTAAACGTGAGGACTCATGATATGTACATGATACCTAGTCTGGGGTTTGCACCATGGCTGGTCACATATCTACCTGACCAGCTTCCTTTAGGAACTCTGGATACCCAAGACTTGAGTGGGCTTCCCTGGTAGAGACTGTGCACATGTCTCTGCAGTTCACAGCTGGAGAGATACACATGTCCATGCTACTCCTGCAGAGGAAGGCCAAGAAAACCTAAGTTGACCATTCTAGTCTTTGCCTACATATATCTCTGATGTTCTAACCTGTACTGTATCCTTTGCTGCAATAAACCTTAGCTGTGAGTATAAGTTTATGCTTAGCTGTACAAGTCCTTCCAGTGAATCACTAGTGGGTGGTTGTGGGACCCCTGAAACAGTTTCCTTCTGGAACCATTCCTCTTCTGTGGCTTCTGTGACACCACTCTTAGTCTTCTTCCTCCCTCATTGCCAATTTTCTCTCCATCTCCTTTTTTGGCTGCTATAGTCTACCAGACTCTTAAGTATTAGAGTCCCATAGCTCTATTCTGGCCACCTTTTCTTAATCTCCACTCTCTCATTAGATTATTTTATTAGTCCTTTGGATTTCTATACCATCTACACATTGATGACGCCCAAGTCTATTTCTATAGCCAGACTTCTCCCTTGAGCTCCACTTACATGCCCAACTGCCCACTTGACATCCTCACTAGATGTCTACCAAGTATTTTACACTTAAAAACAGAAAACATAAGCGAAACAAAAATATCTATATCAGAGCTCTTGATTTTACCCCAAACCTGTCCTCTTCCAGTTTTCCTCATCGGGGTAAATAGTATGCCATACACTCAGTTTCTCAAGCATAAAACCTAAAGGTCATCCTTGATGTTTCTTTTTTACTCCAATACCCCTCCCCCACCATCTAATCCCTTATCAAATCCTGCTGGTTCAAGTTCCAAAACAAATCTCTAATCCCTCTGCTTCTCTCCATTTCTAATATGAATCTTAATCATGACCATCAACATTTGCCTGGATTACTATAATTGGATTATTTTCCCTGCTTCTATTCTTGCTCCTTTTAATTAATTCTTTATTCACCAGTCAAATGGTCTCTTTCCAAACCTTCATCAGATTAAGGGCAGTGGTGGTTCAGTGGTAGAATTCTCACCTCCCATGCGGGTGACCTGGCTTTGATTCCTGGCCAATACACCTTAAGCACAGTCTTTCCATGGAGGTTTGCCTGTTGTTATGAGGCTGAACAGGTTTCAGTGGACCTTCTAGACTAAGATGGCCTAGGAACAAAAGCTTGGCATTCTACTTCTGAAAATCAGCCAATGAAAACCCTATGGATCACAACAGTCTCTTGTGCTTGGGGTGACCATGAGTCAGGGGCTGACCTGATGGCAGCTAACAACAACATCAGATTACATCACTCCTCTGCTTAAAACCCCTTATTGGTTCTCTCAGAAACCCCATTATTCTCAGAACGGAATTCAAACTCCTCATGTCTGAACTGGTTTATAAGGCCCTCTATAATCTGTCCTCTGAACATTTCTCCAGCTTCCTTAAATATCACTCTTCCCTTGATTACTATGCTTTAGCTACACTGGTCTCATTTTGATTCTTAGAATACAGCAAACCCTCTCCACCTCAAGGCCTTTCTACTTGCTGCCCCCTCTGCACACTGACTTAGCCTGGAAGAGCCTGCTTCTCATGGATTGAACTGCGTGCCCCAAAATATCTGTCAACTTGGCTAGGTCAGGAATCCCAGTATTGTGTGACTGTCCACCATTTTGTCATCTGATGCAATCTTCCTATGTGTTGTTAATCCTACTTCTATGTTAATGTGAGCAGCAGTTATGTAGACTCAATCTACAAGATTAATCCACAATTTAAACCAATCTCTTTTGAGATATAAAAGAGAGAAGGGAGCAGAGAGACATGGGAACCTCATACCACCAAAAAACAAGTGCCAGGAGAACTGTGCATCCTTTGGACCTGTGGTCCCTGCACTAAGAAGCTCCTCAGCTGGGAAAGACTGATGACAAGGACTTTCTCCCAGAGCCAACAGAGAAAGAAAGCCTTCCCCTGAATCTGGTACCCTGAATTCAGACTTCCAGCCTTCTAGACTGTGAGAGAATAAATTCCTGTTTTCAAAGCCATCCACTTTTGGTATTTCTGTTATAGCAGCATTAGATAACTAAGACATAGCTCCTTCTCACGTTTCAGATCTCAGTTCAAATCTACCATCTCCTCCAGAAGGGCTTCTCTGTCCACACTTTTTAAACCAGCCTCCCATTGTTCCTTCAACAGCACTTTCTTTCTATACAACATTCTTTCAAACTGCTATGATCTAGGCACCGAGAATGCATTGATTAACAAAACAAATTTCCCACCCTCATGCCATCAGGTAGGATTGCTGGGGTAACTTACACGCCGTTACACTGAACTGTTTACTTGCTTCATAAAAAAACCAAACCAGTTGCCATCAAGTTGATTCTGACTCATGGTGACCCCATGTGTGTTGCAGAGTAGAACTGCACTCCATAGGATTCTCAAGCTTGTGACCCTTCAGAAGCAAATGGATTCACATATCTGTGAATTTTGCAGGAAAGGAGTCTTAGTTATATATTTGGATAGCTGTCAGTCCATGTTACTTCAACTGTGATCTTGAAATGTGGCTCTAATTTCCTCAGAGAGGCTCCTACCAGAGAAATAAAAAAAGTGGATAAGGAATGAATTGAAAGCTCTTTATTTAAACAAACAGAAGGATTACTTAATCGGTTTCTTCTACCAAAAGCTGTGATAGGGTAAACCTTTTGAATGCAGAAGCACTATCATGAGTGCCTTTGCACTCTCACCACGAAGGCCTTTATCTTCAGCTTTGAGACAGTTCACGGTAAGTATGTGGAGCTCGTGTGAAGGCAACTTATTTGAAGTTGCAGCAGCATCTTTTCAATGTCATTGAGACTAAACCCTCCAGTTGAGCTTGACGAAGGTATGTTATGTGAAGGGTCACAAAGCAGAAATTTTTACTTTTAAAACATCTGACGTGAAACAGTTCTCAAAATAAAGACAAAAAAAAAAATTTTTTTTTTTAATGTGCTACTTGTGTCTGTTTTATTTTAACATAAACTCAAATTAGAACTTATTCACCTCTCAGCAAACTACTACTGCATTGCATTTAATTGCCAGGGAACTGGGAGGAATGTCAATTGTTTTAAATCACTAGACAGGAAGGTTTATCTCCTCCCCCTAACCCAAAAGCAGGTTGGTATTTGATATAATCTTTTTCTTTTTTTAAATTTCACTTTAAGATTTTTTATATCTTACTTTCTTACTTTGTAGTACTCTTAGAGAATGGGGCATTCTAAACACACAAACGTGAAATGAAGAAACAGGGCTGATGACAACTATCATCTCTCAACTCTGGACACTGCTATCACCGTGGTGTTATCTTCAGACACTCCAGACACACATGTTCACTGATTAAGAACAGAAACTAAGCCCTTCTGGATACTGGCTACATAAGCAGGTCCTTTTTCGCTCTCTATATCTATGATTTTAGACCAATAGTTCTCAGCTGTATTAGACAATGTCTCTCTTTTCATATCCAATATTGAACAACACCTCCTGTACTATGCTGGCCTAAAATAAATAGAAAATAAAACACACTTGCATATGTCATTTCAAAAAGATCGATACAATGTTCAAACTGGATATCAAGGAGAAATAAAAGGAACTAATTTATAATAAAATACAGCTTTACCATGTAAAAACTGTTTGGTTTTGGGCTCAGACATAATTGTAAGCTGGTCTTTCACCTATGGTCAACATTAGAAAATTGTGGGGGACAATTATTCATTATGTGTGACTATTCCATGCATTGCTGACAGGTAACAACCCTGACTCAAGCCTACTAAATGTCCCTCCTAGAATGATTTATAAGTTATGACCTAAACCTCCCCCGATTCCTAAAACTCTCCCTTGGGGGAGGTACTGCTATTGAGAACCACTGTTCCAAATCTCACAGAAGATGGCAGTTTGGTGGGTGTTTCATAAATGTGCAAACCAGAATCCCAGCCTTCTCCTTTTGCCTCATAATCAAAGAGTTTTGACATACAGAAAAAAAAAAAATGTCAAACTCTACAACAAAAGATTGAATTCAAGCTGCTTTGGATGAAACTGTGAAGCCTGGAAAATGATCAAGGAATTCCACGGGTAATCACAGAGCACATGAAACATATTTAATACAGGCCTTTACTTGGATGATATAGGTTGCTTGTCAACTCTTCCTAAATCAAGGGGGAGAGTTGTGGATGGGGGTGTAAAGGATAAGATAAAGGTATTTGGAAAAGCTTTTCCTTATAGCAAGGAGGTTTAAGAGTTCAGGCTTTGATATCAGACAGACTGTGGTTCCAGGGACCCCTCTGTCACTTACTAGCTGTGGACAGTTCACTGAATCGCAATTGTTCACAGTGAATTGGGGACAACTGTCTCTTTATACCATTGTTAGAATGATGACTTGAGTCTTGAGAAACATCTAGCCCATTGGCATAACATAGTTTATAAAGAAAATGTTCTACATTCTACTTTGATGATGCTACATTCTAGAGTCTGGGGTCTTAAAAGCTTTTGAGCGGCCATCTAAGATACTCCACTGGTTTCACCCCATTTGGAGCAGGAGAACAAAGAAAACTAAAGACACAAGGGAAAGATTAGTCCAAAGGACTAATGGACCACAGCTACCATGGCCTCCACCAGACTGAGTCCAGTACAACTAGATGGTGCCTGGCTACCACCACTGACTGCTCTGACAGGGATCACAATAGACGGTCCCAGACAGAGCTAGAGAAAAATGTAGAACAAAATTCCAACTCACAAAAAAAGACCAGGCTTACTGGCATAAGAGAGACTGGAGAAACCCTGAGAGTATGGCCCCCAGACACCCTTTTAGGTCAGTAATGAAGTCACTCCTGAGGTTCACCCCGTAGTCACAGATTAGACAGGCCCATAAAACAAAACGAGACGAAAGGGGCAATCCAGCCCTGGGGCAAGGACTAGAAGGCAGGAGGGGAAAGGAAACCTGGTAATATGGAACCCAAGGTCAAGAAGGGAGAGTGTTAACATGTCGTGGAGTTGGCAACCAATAGCACAAAACAATATGTATACTAATTGTTTAAAGAGAAGTTACTTTGTTCTGTAAACCTTCATCTAATCTAAGGTACCATTAAAAAAAAAAAAAAAAATGAAGTCGTGAGACACGTGTAAAGTGCCAGGCAGATAGTGAGACTCACTTAATGTTGAGTGCCATCATTATTTTAGAAAAATTTTCAAACGCCACTTACTCCTAAACTATTGCTGTTTAGATATATTTGAGACTTGGAATAATAGAAGTTACCACATATAAGAAGCAGAGTCAAATTCTGTGCTAAGTTTTGCATAGTCTGTCTCAATTTCCTCTTTTAAAATTTCACAACGACAAATATAGGGGAAATCTAAATTGTTTCCTTACAAGAAAAAAGGCAGTGTCTTTAAGAAACTCTGAATGGTCATAAAACAAGGCTGCTATCAGTCACGTGTCTCGGAAAGGGACTTTGCATTTGAAGCTGGAGTAGGGGAAAGGCTTGTTAATCCAATATGACTTTAAATCACAAGCATACGTACGATGCCTGAAATTCCTAGATTTTAGTGGTTTTCTTGATGTTTAATCTTTAGTATGTCAATACTTGCATTACAATAAGCATTTTATACAGGATTTCAAGCAAACTTGGGAAATGAGCAGAGTGTGAGAGAAAACCAAGGCAACATTTTATATACAATGTTCCTTTCCAAAGGCAAATGACAGGCTAAAATCCATCCCGCCAAGGGCAGTAGACAAGGAAAGATCTGTACACATGATCACAGTACCTGCCTCTTAAAATCTGAGGGGCATAATAAAACCTAAGCCCAGTCTAGGGAGAGTTCTGAAGGCTCCTGGCAGAGGGTTCAATAAACATCTGTTGAATGAATACATGAAAGTGAGAGTTCTTAGAGAAAAAAGCACGAGAAAGAAACTGTCCTTTATACTTTAAGCATAACAATGAGAAACAGTTACTACAGTAACCTTTCAAGCCACTAATTCCAATATTGATTTATGACTAGTATTTGTTTTAGTAGAAGAGTTTATTTTTAACATTTATTTCTTATGAGATGATAAATCAGTATAATAATCCTTTTGAAGGCAATTTGGTCATATGTATCAAATACTTAAAACTGCTTTAGACCCAATACTTCCCTTTTTGGAAATGCATCTCTAATAATTATAGTAATAGTAATAGTAGCACTTACTATGTGCTAGGATCATTCTAATGACCAGGGCCACACAGCTACAAAATAACCTAAAATTCGAACATGGCAACTCCTCGCTCTTTAACCTACCACAAAACTACACACAAGTTAAACACTGTGGTTCCAAAGCTTGTGCTCTGACAACTTGGTTGTATTAGCTGCAAGGATGTTCACCACAGCATTGTTTATAACATGAAAATTTTAGAAACAAACTATCCATCAGTGAGATATAGGTTAAACAAAAACACCTGATAGGACACAAAGCAGGGATTAAAGATTAAGCTTTAGAAACATGTTTGCACAGGTAAACAAACAAGATATTTGGCTCAGTGGGGGCAAAGGCACAAAACAGTGCGTTCGTGTGATTCTAATCTACCAAATGTTTCCTCTGGCCGGTGAAATTTTCTTCTTGGTCCTTTGTTGTATCTTCCAAATTTTTAAAATGTACTTGAAATCCTTTTGTAATTAGAAAAAAAATTACAAAAAATATATTGCTTTCAAGATTAGTACAGCCTAATAAAAATATAATGGAACTCATACATGTAAGTGGTTTCCTGGGTGGCGTGAATGGTTAAGCTCTCAATACTAGCTGAAAGGCTGGTGGAACCCACCCAGAGGCGCCTCGGAAGACAGGCCTGGTGATCTGCTTCTGAAAGGTCACAGCCTTGAAAACCGTATGAGCAGTTCTACTCTGCACACATAGGGTCGCCATGACTCGGAATAGACTCGACGGCAACTAAAAACAACAGTAGCCACATTAATAAAAGTTAAAAAAAAAAAAAAAAAAGGTGAAATTAATTTTTAAAGTATTTTATTTAACCTAACATATCCAAAATGTTATCATTTCAATGTCAATGTGTAATGAATATAAAATCACTATTAATGAAATTTACTTTTTTAAAATTATTATTACAGCTTCACGTCACTCTTAGCACATCTCAGTTTGGTCTAGTCACATTTCAAGTGCTCAACAGTCACATGTGGCCAGTGACTACTGTATTGGACAGCACAGCTCTAGATTCTTGGCAGAAACATATGCTTTCAGGTCAAATGTGCCTAAACCATGACTAAAACCTTCCATTCAGTACCTTGTTGTTGTTGTTATTAGTTGCTGTTGATTCTGACTCATAGCAACCCTATGGGACAGAGCAGAACTGCCCCATAGGGTTTCCAAGGAGTGGCTAGTGGATTCAAACTGCCGACCTTTTGATTAGCAGTCGTGCTCTTAACCCCTGCACCACCAGGGCTCCTACTCAGTACCCCAGTCTTCATGTAATCATCCCTATCTGTTTCAAACTGTTTCTTAAAGAAAATTCTGCTTGGGAACTGGGTAGACCTGAGTCTGAATCTTCCCTCTCACACTTATTCCCTACATGATCTTTGGCAAATAATTTATCCTCTCCATGACAAATTTGACCTGTTCAGTAAATGAGGATAATGCCTACTTTGAATTGTTGAGCTTCAGGTATAATGTATTACAGCACCCAGTTCATGGAAAACACTTCATAATAGATAGATATTATTATTTTTTACCCCTTTCCCTTTGCAACCTTCCTTATTTCGATAAAAATAAAGGTTAGACTTAGCAGGAAATGAGAGAAGATTCCTAAAACAGAGGTGGTAGGCAATTTAATTCAAAATGGTCTTAGAACTCATTTTGGGTGGGTGGGAGTACAGAAACTTGCCTGAGAAATCCACAATAAATACATTTGTATTTGGAAGGTGACTACTCTGAAGACAGAGGGCGAATGGCACATATCTTTGTCCCACATGACTTTCACTTAGCAAATATTCAATCCATTCAACAAACAGATATGGATTATTGGCTATGTGCCAAATTCCCCTAGACAAAGGAGTCAGGATCAAAAAAAAGAGGTGCTCCCTTCACTGGATGAAAGAACAAATGAACGAATCAATGAACATTGTTATCTTTTCTGATTTTTCAACTCAGTTGTCTTTTTTTTTTTTTTAAGTTGCTTCTCTCGCTTCATCTAAGATTGTCTTTACTAAGTCACTAAGTAGTGGCATTTTCCTCAAAAGTCTCAATTTTTTCAAGCTCCTGGGTAGTACAAATGGCTGCTAACCAAAAGGTTGGAGGTTTGAGTCTGCTACCCAAGTGCCTTGGAAGAAAGGCCTGGCAACCTACTTCCAAAAAATCAGCGATTGAAAACATTATGGGAGCATAGCTCTGCTCTGACACACATGGGGTTGCCATGAGTTGTAGTCAACTCGGCAGCAACTGGTACTGGTTTAGGTAAAGGTTATATGTATGTTCAACTTTTACGTGGGTTTCAAAATTTTCAAAATAAAAAAGGTGAAAAATGTAATTCACCAATTATAATGGAAGTTAACTTCAGGACATGTATCAGTGGTTTTATAGCATCGCTGTTTATAAGAGAGATAGTCAGAAACCAGATGCCCCAAAGGGTTAAATGACTGGGGAAATTCATATAATCAAGAGGATAAAGTACCAACATATTGGTAGACTTGGTCAATTCATGGAAATACGTAATGGAATAATGTTAAATGGGGGGAGGGGGATGCAGTATATAATCCCTGATTACAACAATAGAAATGGATGTGATATGCATTTACAAAAACTAAGAATGTATTTGGCCAAATAGGAATGTTACTTTCTTTTCTGGGTAAAGTTGCCCACGTTCATAATAGAAAAAGAAATAACACCCATGGTAAATTCTGAGTTGCCAAGCAAACTTATCCTATACCAGAGAGCAAGATGGCTGAGGAAAACTGCCCACCGAATGAAAATGAGCATCCACAAAGGAGCACTATTTCTTGATTATCAACCTAACATGCAATGACACTTTGGCAACTGGCTCCTGGTTAAGAGGGTACAGTTTAATCTATCAGTTGGAATCTAATGGCAGATCTGGGATTTTTCTTAATTTCACTAGATATTTAGAATAATATATTCAACACAAACATTTAACCACTAATGTCAGATTTTATTTTTACGTGACAAGCCCTCAATCCTTTAACCAACCACAACAGTGCACGCAAGTTAAAAAATTAAGCCTGTTGGCTTTCACTCTTAATGTGGTTTGATAGACTGGATAGATCAGAATAGCTGGTTCCCATTAGGAAGGAGAGTCCCCAACTTTCTTTCACAAGCACTTTATGCTTGAAAACACCAAAACTTACCAAGTCATTCAGTACTTAAAATTAACACCCTCATCATCTTGTGGTTTGAATGATGACTGAACAATAACTCAAGCTAGTTGTGTTCCGTATTTCCTTTATTAATATAATTAGTATTCTTACCTCTTTTTTAATTGCTCTACTCTAGCCCTAAAGGAAAATTATTTCAAAAGGTTGAATATATATCCTGATTCAGGATACAATTTCTCACACACCCAACCTCTGTAATTTTGGATTACAGAGCAAAACAGAGAAATTCTGGCACCAACTCTTAGATAATGTTATTTAAAAACAAAGGTACCATTACACACGCAGCCCAGGGTTTTTATTTTGCATTGCACATAAGTATATTTAGGTAATACTTCTTTTTTAATATAAAAACTATGACCTTAATTTTCAAAAAATGATTTAAAATATGGTAATAAAGAGATTCCCAATTGGCTCAAAAACTCAGAGCTAAAATCCAGGTAGTATTTGAACACATTTTACAAAAAGTTGAGACCCAAATCACATAAACTATCAATCTTTTGATTTAAGCATTACATTTTCTGGTAGCTTCTTTGGAGTATTAATGTAATAAAAGAGGATTAAGAAATAATAAAATCAGATAAAATTATTTGCCTTGTCCCCCAAACATCTTAGCTTAGAAGTAAAGTGATCTGAGTTCCAAACCTCGTTATAAAACTCACCATCTGGGTGATCTTGGGCAAAATATTAAGTTCTCTGTAATTCAAATTCCCTGTCTATAAAAATGAGAATTACTTAGTATATACCAAAACCCGTTGCCATCCAGTCAATTCGGACTCACAGTGACCCTACAGGACGGAGTAGAACTGTCCCATAGGGTTTCCAAGGAGCGACTGGTGGATTCCAACTGCTAACCTTTTGGTTAGCAGCCTGAGCTCTTAACCACTGTGCCACCTCCACTTAGTATATATAATTTCTAAATTAAAACATGTACAAGAATTAAATGATAATCGTGAAAATGCGAGGACACTACCAATCACTGAGTCTAAGGTATATTTCTTATTATCCAGCAATTGCCTTGCCAAATAAATAAACTAAAAACAAACAAACAACAAAAAAAATAGCCTTTATTCAGTATCAGAGTCACTGCCCTCTCGCACCCCCAACTTTAAACCGTAGGGCTAATTATACGACACAAATCTTACCAACAGAACTGTACTATTTTAGTCTAAAAGAAACTTGAAGAAAGGATACTAATTGTCTGAGTCATATTTAAAGAAGCCAACAAAAAGGGAAACCTGAGATGGATACACGGACTTTCTCAGGAGTTTATCTTGAAAAGGAACTAAAATATAGATCCCAGGTAACCAATGTCTCCAAGATCCAAAAAGGCAGAATTCCAATAATGCAAAGGACTCACTGACAGGGAACTACAATGGAGAAGTTAAAATTCAAAACTTCTTACTACTCCCCTGACAAAACAAAACAACAAACAAAAGGAGAAAAAACAAAAAGGCACTGGTTTATCCGCCTAGAGCCCCCCAGAGTAGCTTCATGGAGAGGGGACAAGAAGTTAAGGCATATTTCATCAATGGAAGGGAGGACTGGGGATTTGGGGAAGTGCGCACGAGACGGACCCTACCTTTCACAGATTTCCCAATACTGTGTAAGTGAGTGATAGAACTGTAGTTTTGGGCAACACTCTTCAAAAACTCTTCCATCGCTTCCTGGTGGTGGTAGTTGAAATCCAGAGCAGCTACCAAAGGAAGCAGCAGCCCTAACCAGAGGCGCGCGAAGTCCATGCTCTAGAGATGAATAAAAATATAATCAAGCTGAGAACAGATGAAGGGGGCGTTACAGCTCGGGCTCAGGACTCAAGTCTCAGGGTTCCCTGATACTGACGCTCCCTGCTTCCTCAGGCAGTAAAAGTTGGAAGAGACACCTTGGGGATTTAGCAATGCGACCGGTGACCAAGAGCACCGCAGCCTCCGGAGTCCTCCGTCCCGCCCGCTCCCTCCCTCTCCTCCGCCCGCCCTCTCCCGGCCCGCCGCCGCCCGGCAGCTGCAGCAGCTGCGCCCAGCCCCGTGCGCCCTCAACCTCACCCCGGCCCCGGCGCGCAACTCCACCCGCCGGCGGCCGCCTAGCGGGGCCAGACATTATAGCCCGGCCAGGGGGCGGGCGCGCCCAGGCCCCGCCCCTGGCGCCTGACGGATGTCACGTCGGCCCACTCAGGCGCCGGGGGGCCGCTCTGGGCGGGGCCGACTCGCGCGGCCGGCCGGCTCCGCCGCCTTCGCACCTGGGCGAGCGCTCGCCTGCGCCGCGCCGGGCTAGGTGCGCGACGGCCTGGGGAGGTGTTGCTGGAGATCCGAGCTGGCCCTCGCGGTCTCAGCCTCTCTCAGCACCCCGGCCTGGAAGCGCGTCGTCCACTCGGCCGCGGCTCCGGCCCCCGAGGGAGGTGCAGGGCCCTCGGCTGAGGGGGCGCTGGCGTTGGGTGGCTCTCTGGCCGCAGCGAGAGTCCAGGCGCCCCGAGCCCGCGAGGGCTCCTCCCGGGTCTCCCGGCGCCGGCACGATCGGCACAGCAGCGAGCGCAGCCGCGTCGGGTAGGCTCTCCGGCATTGCGCTGCAGTCGTTTAGAATTTTTAAGTGCTGTCAAGTGTGAATTCAAGAAAAATTTCCAGCAAATTTATACGTAGATAGAACTTGAGCAGAGTTAAATTTAAATCAGGAAATGTCCTGGAGAAAGCAGAGCCACTATTGAAAATCCGACGCTCCCCTCCAGTACTTGCTAAGGCAATTTCAGTTCTCTTTTCCTAATATGCTTCCTTCTGGAAGGAAGCATGGGGTGCGCTGTGTCTGCACTGCGGAGAATAAGGACTTCACCACACACACACAAACACATACCCACCCACACCCACACCCCCCCACACCCACACCCACACACCCAGCAATCAATCTGAGAAGCCCTGGCGGGGCAGTGTGGGACCAGTGAATACAGAAAGTTTGAAAACCATTGATTTGGGAACACATTCTTCATTAACAGATTAAAAATACTGATGTCTGAGTACCACCCCAGACGAATTAAAAAGAATTTCTCTGGGTAAAGCCCAGCAAAGAGTGTGTTTAAAAAGCAAGAGTTGAGAAAGGCTAAAGTGATTGCTGCCCCTTTACTGCAATTAACGGACACTGTTCCTAGAATTGAGCCCTGAGGAAGCCCTGAGGCCTCCTGTGATTCTCAGGCCTCAGAGCATAGTGGTTATGAGCTCAGACTCTGGTGCCAGGGGGTCTGAGTCCCTATTCTTTGCCCTGAAAGGGTCTGTGCCACCTCCCTGTGCCTTAGTTTCTTTGGTCTGTAAAATGGAAATAATAATTGTACTCACTTAAGTAAGGTTTGCAGGCACATAGTAAGAGCTGTAAAAAAAAAAAAAAAAAAAAAAGCTGTAGGAGATGTTAAATAAATAAATCCAGTTTAACTCATATGCCTTTATACAGAACTTTCTAAGAACTGGAAAAACTTAATATGACATTGTTGGGTTTTTCAGTAGATTTTTTTTTTAAAGCTATGCAGCAGTTACTATGCTAAATGTGACGTCTAGTAGATAATACGGAGAGGTTCTCCTTTCATTGTTGTTTATTGGGAAAGAAGTCTGTGAGGATGGGGGATGGGGCTTGAGGAGATCAGTTAAATTTAGGCAAAGTTACCCTAAGGAATGGGAAACTGAGTAGCAACAAATTGAAGGATTGCTGGTCTGACTAGGAATCATAGATTTGTTATAGAGTCAATAGCAGTTAGATGATTTTCTTTAGTGGTGTTGTGGCTGGAGATGGGAGAAGATAGGTGGCTTTGTCGATACTGGGGTGGAGATTGCCAGTGTTGTCATTACAGAAAAGCAAAGGGAAGAGTACTTGAGAGATACAGTTGGAAAAGCGGCTCTTGGAGTTCATGCTACGTAGGAAAGGAAGTAAACTCAGGAAAGAGCCAATCAGAGAATGAAGGTGTGAAGTACCTGATTTAAAATGTGGACCAGGGACAGCATCAACATCATACGAGAGTGTGTTGGAAATGCAGAGTCTCAGGTGCCACTCCAAGCCTACTGAATCAGAATCTGCATTTTAATAGGATTTCCAGGTGATTTGTGTGCACATTCCAGTTTGAGATGCCCTGGTATAGAGGTGAAAAAGAAATAGTGAATGTGAGAGTGTGAAAAGATGAAAAGGTTGGCCTAATAGAGTAAAACATTTAAAGTTTAAGATTTTCGAGGTAATCTTTCTAAACATGATTCATCAGCAGCTGCCCCATAGAGCCCCACGTTATAACCCAGCCAGGGCTATAAACAAAGGTAAAATTATAATAAAAAGACAGATGTTTTGACAACACAAAAAATGTAGACCTTCTATACAGACAAACCCAGCAGCATAAAGATTACCAGAAGAGTGACAAGCGGGAAAAAAGAATAGCTCTTACAAAATCAAGACTAGGCAAAGGACATTAATAGGCAAAACCAGAAATACAAATGACCAGTAAACAAAAGTTACCAACCTAGTTAGCAATCGAAAAACTTCAAATTAAAATGGCGAGGTAACATTTTATCATATTGAGAAAGATTAAAAAGACTCATACAATACCTGTAATTGGACAGGACGTAGGGTAATGACATTCCTGCTGTGTTAATGGTACAGTAAATTGATACAAACTTTCAAGAGGGTAACCTGGGGATAGACATTGTTATAGATTGAATTGTGTCACCCCAAAATGTGTATCCACTTGGCTAGGCCATGATTCCCAGAATTGTGTGATTGTCCACCATTTTGCAATCCGATGTGATTATCTTATGTGTTGTAAATCCTAATCTCTGCCTGTGTCTAATGAGGCAAGATTAGGTTATATTAAAGAGGATTAGGGTGGGAGGCAACACCCTTCTTCAGGCCATAGCCCTGATCCAATTTAAGGGGAGTTTCTCTGGGGTGTGGCCTGCATCAGCTTTTATCTTACAGGAGATAAAAGGAGAGAGAAGCATGCAGAGAGAGGGACCTCATGCTACTGAGAAAGAAGTGCTGGGAGCAAAGCATGTCCTTTGGTCCCTGTGCTGAGAAGCTTCTTGACCAAGGGAAGATTGATGACAAAAACATTCCCCTAGCACCGACAGAGAGAGAAAGCCTTCCCCTAGAGCTGGCACCCTAAATTTGGACTTCTAGCCTCATAGACTGTGAGAGAATAAGTTTCTATTTGTTAAAATCATCCAATTGTGGTATTTCTGTTATAGCAGCACTAGATAACTAAGACAGAATTTGGTAATGGGAGAATGGGATGTGGCCCTAACAGATATCTAAAATTTGGAAGTGGTTTTGAAACTGTGAATGGATATAGGCTGGAACAGTTTTAAAGTGCCTGATTGTAAAAGCCTAGATTGCCTGGAAGAGACCATTGGTGTAATTACGGACATCAAAGGCAATGCTGGTGAGCACTCAGAAGCAAGTGAGGAGAGCTGTAACACTGGAAATGGCACAGACACAAGAAGAGCAGCAGAGAAATGGCAGCAGCGGAACCAGGACACTGGTGTGAGCTAGCAAGGGAGCCAATCTATGGAGCAAGGGAGCTGAGTACCTTCGGGCTGAGGTTTACTGGTGGAGTGGGGTGCCTCCAGGCACTTAAGAGCTCTGGAACACTTACCCAAGCAGGGCTGATGTCAGGTTGGCCCAACAAGACTCAAGTAGCTGAGAAGCCAAGAAACCAGGAAGCAGAAGCTGAAGAGATAAGGAGCACAGGAAGCAGAACTGCCTCAGTCTCAAAGGGTGGGGCCATGGCCTTCTAAGTTTCAAAGAGTCAGATCTTCACCACCTCAGTTCCGGACCGTGAGGCCACCATTCATGAGTGCCAGGAGGATGGGGCTGGATCCACTGCCCAAACCTGAGGGGATGGGGCTGCCATGTCCAAGGGGCAGAAGAACTGGGCCTGCTGGGCCTTGGCGGGGGGGGGGGGGTGGTCACCACTTAGACAGACTAGAAGAATTAAAAAAAAAACAAACCCAGTGCCATCAAGTAGATTCCAACTCAGCTACCCTATAGGACAGAGTAGAACTGCCCCATAGAGTTGCCAAGGAGCGCCTGGCAGATTTGAACTGCTGACCCTTTGGTTAGCAGCTGTAGCACTTAACCACTACACCACCACGGTTTCCAGACTAGGAAAATGGGGTCATCCAAATCTGAAGGAGCAGAGTTGCCATTCCAGTTGGTCTGGAAGGTGGAGCAGAAGCCCGGGGCCAAGGGGCCTCCATTCAGAATCCGGAGAGTGTGACCAACACCCAGAGTCTGGAGGGCAGGGCCATTGCCTAAGTGGTCTTAGAGAACAGAGGATTATTTTCAAGTCTTGAAAGCGTATATAACATGTTCTGCTAACTTGCTTGGCACCCACTATCCCTTCTTTCCCTCCAATTTCTTCCATTTGTAATGGAAATGCCTAGTTTGTGGCTGTTCTACCATTTTACTTTGGAAGCAGATAACTTATATTCTAGATTTCACAGATGAAAAGGAATTTTGCAGAAGATGAGATTTTAGACTTGGAGTTGACTTAAGACTTTTGAGATGATATAATAGGGTGAATATGTTTAACATTTGGCAAGGACATAAATTTTTGGGGGGCCAATTTTTGGTGGAATGTTATGGATTGAATTGTGTCCCTGGAAAATGTGTATCAACTTGGGTAGGCCATGATTCCCAGTATTGTGTGGTTGTCCCCATTTCGTGACTGGATGTGATTATCCTGTGTGTTATAAACCCTAATCTCTGTCTGTGGAGGATTAGGGTGGGATGCAACACCCTTTTTCAGGACAGCTGTGACCCAATGTAAGGGGAGTTTCCCTGGGGTGTGGCCTGCATCATCATTTATCTTACAAGAGATAAAAGGAGGGAGAAGTGACCAGAGAGAGGGAACTTACATCACCAAGCAAGAAGCACTGGGAGCAGAAAGTATCATTTGGACCAGGGGTCCCTGTGCTGAGAAGCTCCTAGACCAGGGGAAGATTGATAACAAGGACCTTCCCCCAGAACCAAAGAAAAGAGATAGCCTTCCCCTAGAGCTGGCACCCTGAATTTGGACTTCTAGCCTCCTAGACTGTGAAAGAATAAATTTCTGCTTGTTAAAGCCATCCAATTATGGTCTTTCTGTTATAGCAGCACTACATAACTAAGACAGACATCAAAATTTTAAACGAGGTATTCCATTTTAGCAACATATACTATAGAAGTAATTTGAAGAGTGGTGAGTTTATATATGTTAGGCACTACAATTTTTCATTGTGATGAAGTAGATAAAATGCAAATGTCCAACAATAGCAGATTGGTTAGATCAGTGGCTCTCAACTGGGGACAATATTGCCCTGAAGGAGACATTTGGCAAAATCTGGAGATACTTTTGATTGTCACAAATGGAGGTAGGGTATTACTAGCATCTAGTGGGTAAAGGCCATGCATGCAGCTATACATCCTACAATGAGCAACACAGCCTCCCTCAACAAAGAATTATCCAGCCCATAACATCAACAGTTGACACAAAAGTTGAGACACCCTGGTTTAGATAAAGACTGTTATACCCATATGATAAATTATTTTGCAACCTTTAAAAATGATGGTATAGAGCTATATTTATTAACTTGGAGAGATAAATTGTTTAGTGAAAAAGCATATTATAAAAATGAAATGAATAGTAGGATCCCATGTGGGAAAGCAAACAAAACACTACATATTCATACCAAGAAGCTTTGAAGGTTGCTCAAAAATGCTAAGTGGTAATCTCTGGGTTGCAATGTTTTAATTTTATTTTTTTAGGCTTTATGCATTCCCTGAAAAAAAAATTCCACTAAACCTGCATTACTTATTTTAATTAGTAAAACAATGAAAGGCATTTTTATCTAAAAAAAAAAAAGACCGAAAGAGGAACAGTTCTGCATGAAGACAGGATCTAAAGATATCTTTGGAGTGAATTACAGAAGTGAAATAGAGGCGAAGGCCACTGGGCATGGAATATTAAGGAAGTGAAAAGCTGGGATGTTGGATCAGCCCTGCTCAAGGACTCTGAATTTCACTGAGATAGGGCAGGAATTGGAGCATCTATTCCTTCTGCTACTACTATCCACAGCAATTGTTTTTAGCTGTGGTTCAGTTGACCCCCAACTCACAGTGACCCCATACACAATGGAACAAAACACTGCCTGCACCATCTCCACGATAGGTTGTAGGTCAGACCATTGTGATCCATGGGGTTTTCACTGGCTGATTTTCAGAAATAGATTGCTAGTCCTTTCTTCCTAGTCTGTCTTAGTCTGGAAGCTCCACTGAAACCTGTTCAGCATCACAGCAACACACGAGCCTCCACTGACAGACACGTCGTGGCTGCACATGAGGTGCGTTGGTCAGGAATTGAGCCCGGGTCTCCCACATGGAAGGTGAGAATTCTACCATTGAACTACCACTGCTGCCTTCGATAACAATAGCTTACATTTATTACTCACTTTTTGTGCCAGATATTACTAGTTTCTTTAAAAGTCTCAGTTTCTACAATTTTGGTATAGATTACCTCATTTAATTTTCATAACATCCTTATGAGTTAGGAGTTATTATTACCCCTGTTTTACAGATGAAAAATATTGGGAGAAGGAATCTGCCGTGGACTGCAAATACCAGCATATTCTTGCTGAGTATGCCAAAAATGTAAGACTCTGACTGCTTTTTACCTGAGCCGTTGCCAGGGTTGTCTGCAGTGAGCAGCCTTGAGATGGGGTCACATATTCATCTAGGACAAAGACTAGGCTAGCTTCTGCTTACTATAAAAAAACCAAATGTCAAACATTCAGAGACGAGCTTATGCCAGTACTACTCAAACTATTTCAGAACATAGAAAAGGAAGCAATACTCCCAAATTCATTCTATGAAGCCAGCATAACCCCAATACCAAAACCAGGCAGGCACCAAAAAACAGAAAATTATAGACTGATATCTCTCATGAATATAGATGTAAAAATTCTCAACAAAATTCTAGCCAATAGAATTCTGCATCATGTCAAAAAAATAATACACCACGACCAAGTAGGATTCATATCTAATATGAATAAATATCAGGTATGCAAGGATGGTTCAACATTTGAAAATCAGTCAAAATAATCCACCACATAAATAAAAGAGAAGAAAAAAACCCACATGATCACCTCAATCAATGCAGAAAAGGGATTCAACAAAGCCAAACATCCATTCCTGATAAAAAAAAACTCTCAATAACATAGGTATAGGAGGGAAATTTTTCAACATAATAAAGGGCATCTATGCAAAATCAACAGCCGACATCATTCTTAATGGAGAGAGGCTGAAAACATTTCCCTTGAGAATAGGAACAAGACAAGGATGCCCTTTATCACCACGCCTATTTAACACTGTTTTGGAAGCCCTAGCTAGGGCAATAAGGCAAGAAACAGAAATAAAGGGCATCCATCTTGGTAATGAAGAAGTTAAACTCTCCCTATTTGCAGATGATATGATACTATACACAGAAAACCCAAAGATTCCACCAGAAAACTACTGAAACTAATGGATTCAGCAGATAGCAGGATATAAGATAAACATACAAAAATCAGTTGGATTCCTATACACCAATAAAGAGAATGACAGAAAGGAAATCAGGAAAACAATACCATTTATAATAGCCCCTAAAAAAATAAAATACTTGGGAATAAATCTAACCAGGGATGTAAAAAACCTATATAAAAAAAAAACTACAAAACACTACTGCAAGAAACCAAAAGTGATCTACGTAAATGGAAAAACATACCATGCACATGGATAGTAGACTCAACATTACGAAAATGACGATTCTACCCAAAGTGATTTACAAATACAAAGCAATACCGATCCAAATACCAACAACATTCTGTAAAGAGATGGAAAAACTTATCATTAACTTTATATGGAAAGGGAAGAAGCTCTGGATAAGTAAAGCATTACCAAAGAAGAATAAAGTAGGGGAACTCACACTACCTGACCTCAGAACCTACTATACAGCTGCAGTAGTCAAAGCAGCCTTGTACTGGTACAACAACAGATACATTGACCAATGGAACACAATTGAGAACCCAGATGTAAATCCATCCACCTATGATCACCTGATCTTTGACAAGGGCCCAAAGCCCATCAAATGGCGAAAAGACAGTCTTTTTAACAAATGGTGCTGGCAAAACTGGATGTCCATCTGCAAAAAAATCAAACAGCACCCATACCTCACATCATATACAAAAACTAACTCAAAGTGGATCAAAGACCTAAATATAAAGCCAAAAACCATGAAGTTCATAGAAGAAAAATAGGATCAATAGTACAGGCCCTAATACACAGCATTAACAGGATAGAAATCACAACCAACAACATACAAGCTCCAGAGGATAAGCTAGATAACTGGGATCTTCTAAAAGTTAAACACTTAATGCTCATTAAAAGACTTCACCAAAAGAGTAAAAAGAGAACCTACAGACTGGAAAAAAAATTTGACTCTTACAAATCAGACAAAGGTCTAATCTCTAAAATCTACAAGAAAAACTAACATCTCTACAACAAAAAGACAAACAATCCAATTAAAAAATGGGCAAAGGAAATGAACAGACACTTCACCAAAGAAGACACTCAAGCGGCCAACAGACACATGAGGAAATGCTCACAATCTCTAGAGAAATGCAAATCAAAACCACAATGAGATACCATCTCGCCCAGGCATTACTGGCGTGGGTCAATAAAACAGAAAATAACAAATGTTGGAGAGGATGCAGGGAGATCAGAACTCTTATGCTCTGCCGATGGGAATACAAAATGAAACTATCTTTTTGGAAAATGCTATGGCACTTCCTTAGAAAGCTAGAAATAGAAATACCATTTGATCCAGCAATTCCACTCCTAGGAATATATTCTAGAGAAATAAGAGTCGTCACATGTGATGGTTATGAGGGAGGGGAGGGGTGGGGATGGAAAAGCACTTAATAGACAATAGACAAGTGGTAACTTTGGCGAAAGGTAAGACAGTACACAACACTGGGGAAGCCAGCACAACCTGTACAAGGCAAGCCCGTGGTAGCTCCATAGACACATCCAAACTCCCTGAGGGAGCGAATTTCTGGGCTGAGAGCTGTGGGGACCATGTAGCTCAACTGGTATAACAGAGTTTATAAAGAATATGTTCTACACTCTACTTTGGTGAGTAGTATCTGGAGTCTTAAAAGCCTGTGAGCAGCCATCTAGGATACTCCACTGGTCTCACTCTTTTGGGATCAAGGAAGAAGGAAGAAAACTAAAGACATAGGGGAAAGATTAGTCCAAAGGACTAATGGACCACATCTACCATGGCCTCCACCAGACAGTCCAGTACAACTAGGTGGTGCCTGGCTACCATCACTGACTGCTCTGACAGGGATCACAATAGACGGTCCCAGACAGAGCTGGAGAAAAATATAGAACAAAATTCTAACTCAAAAAGAAAGGCCAGACTTGCTAGCCTGACAGAGACTGGAGAAACCCTGAGAGTATGACCCCGGACACCCTTTCAGCTCAGTGATGACACCAGTCCTGAGGTTTACCCTTCAGCCAAAGATTGAACAGCCTCATGGAACAAAGCAAGACTAAAGAGGTGCACCAGCCCTGGGGCAGGGACTGGAAGGTAGGTGGGAACAGGACAGCTGGTAATAGGAAACCCAGGGTTGAGAAGGGAGAGTGTTGACATGTCGTGGCGTTGTTAACCAATGTCATACAACAATGTGTGTACTGTTTAATGAGAAACTAGTTTGTTCTGTAAACCTTCACCTAAACTTCAATTTTAAAAAATTAAATTAAAAAAAAAAAGAGACCTCCCCCTCCAAAAAACAAACGCATTGCTGTTGTGTCAATTCTGAGTAATAGTGGCCCTGTAGGACAGAGTAGAACTGCCCCATTAGGGTTTCTGCTCACTATAAAAGTGGTGAATTCTCAAGCTCAGTGTTTCTCAGTCACAATACAAATCCACTGCATTTGCAGCACCCACCTGGTCCCGCCCACGTTACCCCCATGCGATGTCGGAGCAAGAAGAACCCAGGTGAACACAAAGCTCATCCTACTTGTTGTAAGCTGCGTAATGAAGGCCTTTGGAATCCCTGGGTGGTGCAAATGGTTAATGCACTGAGCTGCTATCTGAAAGACTGGAGGTTGGAGTCCACCCAGAGGCACCTCAGAAGAAAGGCCTGGTGATCTACTTCTGAAAAATCAGCCATTAAAAACTCTATGGAGCACAGTTCTATTCTGACACATATGGGGTCACCATGAGTTGGAATCAACTCAAGGGCAATTGGTTTTTGGTCTCTGACCCAGTAGTCTCATGTCTTCTGCCAGCATCTATGGAACAGCAATAGGCCAATTTATTAGCTTGCAAAAACAAAAACCAAACCCGCTGCTGTCCAGTCAATTCCGACCCATAGCAACCCTAGAGGACAGAGTAGAACTGCACCATAGGGTTTCCAAGGGCGGTTGGTGGGATCAAACTGCTGACCTTTTGGTTAGCAGCCATATCACCTAACCACTGCATCATCAGGGATCCACTAGCTTGTAAGCAGGGTAAAAACCCAAACTTTGACAAAGTAGCGCAATTACTTGCCAGGACTCCACACTAGACTCCAAGCTCTGTAAGATTAGGGATTTTTCTGTCTTTTTCCTCTTGTGCTGAGGGCAGAGCAGAGTGCCTGATGTACAGCAGGCACTTAAATATTTGCTGAAAAAATATGCCAGATGCTGAATTAAGTGATATGGTAAGTGATTTACATTATGTATCTCATGTAACCCCTATAATAACCCTTGAAGGTGTTGTGTTGTTGTTAGGTTCTGTCAAGTTGGTTACTGTCCGGTCCTATGCCATCCACACAATCGTTGTTATACTTGAGCCCATTTTTGCAGCCACTGTATCAACTCGTCTCATTGAGGGTCTTCCTCTTTTTCACTGACCCTCTACTCTACCAAGCATGATGTCCTTCTCCAGGGACTCATCCCTCCTGAAAGCATGTCCAAAGTATATGGTCTTGTCATCCTTGCTTCTAAGGAGCATTCTGATTGTACCTCTTCCAAGACAGATTTGTTTGTTCTTTTGGCAGTCCATAGTATATTCAATATTTTTCTCCAACACCACAATTCAAAAGCGTCAATTCTTCTTTGGTCTTCCTTATTTCTTGTCCAGATTTCACATGCATATGAGACGATCATAAAAACCATGGCCTGGGTCAGGTGCACTTTAGTCTTCAAGGTGACATCTTTGCTTTTGAACACTTTAAAGAGGTCTTTTGCAGCAGATTTGCCCAATGCAACGTGTTGTTTGATGTCTTGACTGCTGCTTCCATGCATGTTAATTGTGGATCCAAGTAAAATGAAATCCTTTACTACTTCAATCTTTTCTCCTTTTATCATGATGCTACTTATTTTTTTTTTTACTTATTGGTCCAGTTGTGAGGGTTTTTTTTCTTTACCTTACCTTGAAGGTAAAGGACTATTATTTCCTTTTTACAGATGAGGAAGGTGAGGCTCAGAAAGATTAAATAACTTGCTCATGGCCACACAGCTAGAAAATGGTACAACCAAGACTGAAACCTGGCTTGTCAAACTTTAAGGCCTACTGCTGAGCTACGTGTCAGGCTACCCGCCCCCCCCACCCCCGCGCCGGTTTGTTTTATTCTTAGTTTAAGCATAACTCACTCAACAGGGGAAGAATCTCTCTCTCTCTTTTTTTTAAGTTCTTTTTTCTTTCTTTTTAAGAGAAGTTCTCATGAAATTTCATATGTAGAATACAGTGCCTTGTACTAACACCACTCAATAATTCTCTCCATCCTGTGCTGCTTCCCATACATCTCAGAGGAGCTGGGTATGTGATCGTAACCCTGACTCTCCTGGGACCTCCCTCAGCACTGTACTTCGGGTTGCTACCTCCTTTAAACTAACTCTCCCAAATTAGATCTATACTTCCACCAAAGCTGATTTATTAATTCTTGATGAAGATAAAAGAAGAAAGGGACCTCACAATATTGTAGAAAGGAAAGATTGTTATTTTTAGTCAAGGATATGGAAGTTGTTAGTGAAAAGCTAGATGCTTTTCATTAAAGTCCATGATTCTGTCCTTCCCCTAGACTACCAAACAGTGATATCTAATCAGTGGGATCCAGAAGTGTAAAAACACAGCTCAACTGAAGCACTCTGTTTGAAACAAGAACTCTGTAGTCAGTGCTGTTCTCTTTTTTGTTGTTTCTTTTTTTATTAATAGATTTTATTTTTTATTAGAATGGTACATCTTTTTAATAAGCATTTCTGTAGGAATTGTGATTTCTATTTATGCAAGCTATATCAAAGCCCAAGCACAGTAGTTCTTTTATCTCAGATATGCTGACTGTAAATATGTTAGCATTCCTTTGGGGAATTCATAATGGATTTATGTACACATTTGTGTTTGTGATAAACTTCTGAATCCTAAAGTTTTTGATGGTACACATAAATAAATAAAGGGATTAAAAAATGCTATTCAAGTCATCGAACAGCTCAACATAGTTTCTGGAACAGTATAATACTATACTGTAGGGACTGTAAATGCATCATTTTTCCATGGTTCTTCAGCACTGTGTCACCAAGGGAATAAGCCTATTTGCTGCCCTGGCCCAGGCTCTCATTTCTTTCCTTCCTCCCTCCCTCCTACCCTTTTCCCCTCTCCTTTAACCCTTCCCTCTCTCTTTATCAATTATTTATTGCTTACTTTATGCCAGAATACAGCCGTGAACATGACAAGCCATATCTCTGCCTTCATGTAGCTTACAGCTTACTAAAAATATCCGTTGCTGGTGGAGTGGATTCCAACTGACAGCAACCCTACAGGGCAGAGTAGAACTGCCCCACAGGGTTTCAAAGGAGCTGCTGGTGAATTTGAACTGGCAAACTTTTGGTTAGCAGCCTAGCATTTAACCACTGCTCCACCAGGGCTTACATCCTAGAAGAGTCACAATTCTCCACTAGAGAATCTCCTGTGTTCTAAGAAACTTGTGATCTTCCTTGGGGGCTGGCTCCATATTACTTTCTGCTCCGTATGTTTTACCCTCAGTGGTTTGCATCACATTCTATACTGAATAACATGAACTTCTTAGCTCAACGTTCCATTTACTGACCAAACCAAAACACTCTGTTGCCATTGAGTCGATTCTGACTCACAGCAGCCCTGTAGGACAGAGTAGAACTGCCCCATAGAGTTTCCAAGGAGCGGCTGGTGGGTTTGAACTGCTGACCTTTTGGTTAGCAGCTGAGCTCTTAACCACTGCACCACCAGGGCTCCTATTTACTGACAGTGAAGCAAAATTAAAGCTTTATCAGATCAAAGTTTGATCAAATACTCCAATCTGCCAAACACACCAGTTGAGAACCACTGACAGAAAAAATCTAAACAAACGTGAATGCAGTTTAGTTCAGGAAGATTCCCCAACTCCAGTCCATGAAGCATCACATGTTATATATTTTCTGTTTCCCCCATGGCATCTGGGTCACTGCTTAGTGCATGCTTGCCAATTTATAAATATTGTTAGAGAAGGCTATCAATATATCATACATAATAAGTGAATGAATTTCTAAAAGCAAAGTCTGTGGGGACAGATTGCCTGAATTTAAACCCCGTCTCTGCCACTTACTGTGTGGCTTTGGGCAAGTTACTTAACTCCTCTGTGCCTTCATGTCCTTATTTGGAAAATGGAGACAACCATGCTATTGACCTTGTAGGATTGTAGGGATCTTATAGACTTGCATATATTAAATGAGTTAATATGTACAGAGTTTAGAACAAACAAACAACCAAACCCATTGCCGTCGAGTCAATTCCAACTCATAGCGACCCTACAGGACAGAGTAGAACTGCCCCATAGGGTTTCCAAGGAGTACCTGGTGGATTTGAACTTCTGACCTTTTGGTTAGCAGCCATAGCACTTAAACACTACACCACCAGAGTTTCCTAGAGCAAATAGTGTCTGGCGTATAGCAAATGCTTTATAAGCCCCAAACTAAAGCTATTGCTTTTTGTTGCTGTTGTTATTACTATTATCATCTAATGAAAATGAGACAGACAGAAAAGGACACAACATGTAGTATACGTTTCTCTCTTTTATTTCTGTATCCCCGTTCCTTCCAACATACTCCCAATAATGGAATAGACCTTCATCAATTGTGATAATTTGTAAGGGAACAATTGTTAGAACAATGACTTTTTCTCTTAAAAGCATGCAAAAATAACTTTGAAAGCAGAAATAATTCTCACTTTTCCTGCTGTACTTTATATGATAGATTTGAGAGAAAGCTTCCCGGGCCTAATGAGGCAAATCTCCAAAGCCAAGACAATCTCATTCAGGGTTTAATTGGGTCACTAGATTATGTGGGTATCAAACCATCTGACACAAGAGCAGATGAATAATGCACTCTTGTCTCTTCAGGAAATATAATCATGGCTCTTCATTTTCTTCTCTAGCTTTGTTTTAAATATTGAGAAAGAACTATCCTTTTGGCTAATTAAAAAAAAAAATCTGTATATTTGAGAAAGGGTCTACCACATTTGTTAATACCTCATACCGTCAGTGAAAAGGAAAGGGGGGGGGTGGTAGAAAGAAAAAGATACATGTATAGCAAGAATGACAAAGAGGGTCTATTTGAATATAGTTAACACTTATAAGTTCATCTAATCATTTACTTTTAAATGACCCTTTGAAACCAAACTAGATCATTTCCATTCAACAATGACCTCCACAAAATCAAATTATAAATATACTCAGACAACACCCAAAGCAAAACCTCAGGTCTCCTCATGATTGATTAATTGATTGATTCATTCATTCTATCAGTAATTATTTATGGAGCATCTAATAATACGCTGAAGAAAAGCATTGAAATACCATGGTGAAAAGGAGAGACACAGTCTTCCTTTTCATAGAATTCATATTCTGTTGGGGCAGACACAAAGATAAACAGTTGCTGCATTACCATTTTGATGTGTATTACAAAAAGGGACTGACGGGACACTATGAGACAGACTACCAGAAAGTGCAAATCAGGTTAGGGGTGCCTATGAGTAGAGTCCAAGAAGGTTTCCAGAAGATGTGTCTGTTTAAGCTAAGACATGAAGATGGAGAAATGAAGGGTCCAGGCAGAGTAGAATATGTTTTATCTGATACGTTCATGTAATCTTACGTAATCTTTACTACAGTTCTTCACACACATTAGAAACAATGTTGAGGTAATAAGTGGTTTCATTTTTATATATTTATACTCCCATATTTTCTATCCATTTCCAGTATCCCCACTTTCCAAATAGTCCTAACAGCTGTTCCCCTAACCCAAAGCAAACTCTGAAGGTCCAAAATGGAAATGAACAAACAAATGAGACCAAAACCTTTAAGGGCTCTCAGCTAAGCCTTTATTTAATTCCTGTTGGAAATGGTCTTTAGACTATAGATGAGTTCCTTCTGTGTCACCATTCCAGAATCAACAGAAACATGAAACTTAGCTTTACAATTGTCCCTATCATCTAGATCAATACATTTACGTCAGTACAACCAGAATGCTCCTTAGAAGCAAGGATGGTGAGACTACACCTCACATACTTTGGACATGTTATCAGGAGGAATCAGTCCGTGGAGAAGAACATCATGCTTGGTGAAGCAGAGGGTCAATGAAAAAGAGGAAGGCCCTCAACTAGATGAATTTACACAGTGGCTACAACAATGGGGTCAAGCATAACAACGATTGTGAGGATGGCGCAGGACCAGGCAGTGTTTTGTTCTCTGGTATGAGTCAGAACCAACTTGACAGCACCTAACAACAACAACAACATCATCATCTATGCTCCAAAAACCCTGAATTTTATTATCTATGACAGTTGGAGTATAGGGATTATATAAATATTTATTTTCTGAAGTTTTCACCAAAAGCGTGAAACCATTCATTTTGTGATCTTAAATTATCATTAACTGGTGAAGATGGCAGAGGGGCAGTGAGTGTCAGATGGATTAATTTAGAGGGCCTTTAAGGAAATGAGAATTTTTCAAGTGAAAGGTTGACACAAAAAAGGAACCCGGTGTTCAGGATGTAAAGAATGTTCAGGATATAAAGCCCATGGGTAATTGACCAAGCCCACCAGATTACACATTATTTAGTTTCTAATGGTTATCCCTTTAGGGCAAATAGGGAGTTGGGAAGGCTTTGTGGTTTTTGAGGAGGAGGTCCCTGTACCCCGTTCACTCTCTCCCTTGGGCTCCAGAACTGGGTGTTGAAATCTGAGGAAATTCAATACCCAACCTGAACGAAGCCTAGTGCCCCGGGTGCTCAGCTGCAGAGTTGGGAGCCAATAGCCTCAGTAAGGCTCCAGTCATCTCAGCAATATGTGGATTTGCTACGAAGGGTAACGCAGTAGGACTGGGAAGGCTGAATTGCTCTAGAAGTAAAAAGGTCGTGCTAGAATCCAGCATCCTTTGGTTCAGGAGCCATTTATTGCTGCCAAAACAACTCAGTAAGTCTTCTGCGTCAGTATGTATTTTGGCTAAACATGATGCTCTGACTTTGGAACCATTGGTCAGTAGCCAGCATCACACTGGAGGTGGTGGTAAAAATACCTTTTACTTGCTGCCCACAGTTGTTTGTGGGCATATGTATTTCCTTCAATAAATGATAGCCTCTCTGTGGACAGGAAATACATTTTATTAATTTCTGTATCCTCCTTAGTGCCTAACACAGTATTTTGTACATAGTAGGAGCCACCGTGTTACTTTGAGGATGAGGGTGCGCCTTGAGTCAAGCCATGGTGTTTTCAATCATCTGATACGCATGTGAAAGCTAGATCATGAATAAGGAAGGCCTAGGAAGAATTGATGCCTTTGAATTATGGTGTTGGCAAAGAATATTAAATATACCATGGACTGCCAGAAGAATGAACAAATCTGTCTTGGAAGAAGTACAGCCGGAATGCTCCTTAGAAGCAAGGATGGCAAGACTTCGTCTCACATACTTTGGACATGTTATCAGGAGGGACCAGTCCCTGGAGAAGGACATCATGCTTGGTACAGTAGAGAGTCAGCAAAAAATAGGAAGACCCTCAACGAGATGGATTGACACAGTGACTATACCAATGGGCTCAAGTATAACAACAATTGGGAGGATGGTGCAAGACCAGCGGTGTTTCATTCTGTGTACATAGGGTCATTATGAGTTGGAACTGACTAGAGGCTCCTAACAGCAACAGCAACATTCAGAGTCCCTGAGTGAAACAAACAATTAGGCACTCAACTACTAACCATTGGCAGTTCTAATTCACTTAGAGGTGCCTTGGAAGAAAGGTCTGATGAAAAGTCGACTTTTGAAAACTCTACAGAGCGAGTTCTACTCTGAAACACATGGGGACACCATGGGTCAGAACCGACTTGCCAGCAACTGGTTTGGTGTTTTTTAGGAGCCATTTGAGTGGTTACGACTATCAGCTCTGAAGTCAAATAGATGAGGGTTTAGATCTTTAGAGCTGAACACAGTAGCTATAGGTTTGGTGCTTAGAGCTGCAAGCAGGTGTTCACCTATATGACCTTAGTCCTCTACCTATCCTTAACACTTCTAAGCTTCAGTTTCCTCCCATAGAAAAGGGAATTATTGATAGCATCTACCTCACAAGGATGTTGTGAGGATTACAAAAGATTGTCCATGTAAAGCACTGAACAAAGTACTTGGTATTCAATAAATGCTGCTGTTATTGGTGAAGGTTGTGCACTAGGCACTCAAGAAAAGTTTAATAAATTGTTGAGTTAGTGAATGCATTACTGGTGCACAAGACACAGGTGGGGCACGGCAACTGAAAAGTCCAGGGAAAAGTGACTTCAGGAAGGACATGCCCAGGGGTTCAAATGATGGTACCAAGACCTGGTTTCTTTCTTTCCATGTGCTGGCTTTGCCATCACTGTGTTAGCTCCATTCTCAGGTAGACTCCCTTCTCCAGGTTCCAGATCTACAGAGTCTGCTTCCCTCATGTGTCCAGTGAAAGTTCCAGAGCTGGGTCTTGTCAGCTTGGATAGGCCTGATGAGGATCAAGAACCTGTCCTTGAACAAATTGCTGTGTCCAGGGGATAGAATGCACTCATTCACTGGCTAAGACCTTGTTCATGTGCTCATTCCTGGAGTGAGGTCCCTCCTAAACCAGATGGAATAAGGGTGAAGACAGGGGTGGTTCCTCAGAGGGAAACTGAGGTACAGATACTAGAAGAAGGTGAATAATTAGTACACAGAAAAAGACAGCGCCCATTACAACTCTCTAGATTTTCACAGTTCCATATTTCTGATTGCTACACTGAGGACATGTTCCTCCTTGATTAAATCAAGAACGAAAGCCTGATCCTTAAATCAAATGCCTTACTACGTATCGCTACTTGTGCTTCTGCTTCTTGCTTCTCTAATCTAAGAAAAACACGTACGCTTTAAAGTCTAACAGGACTGGCTGTGCCACTTCCATCTGCATGACCTTGGGAAATCTACTCAATCTCTCTGCATCTTACTTTTCTCTTCCGTAAAATGGGAACACTGATCCTGTCCTAGAATCATTGTGGATAATAAATGAAAATCACTTAGCACAGTGCCCAGTCTTCAACAACATTCAACAAATATATTTTGGGCTGTCAGTTTGGGGGAATACAGTGGAGAACAAGGCAAGCCAGACTCTATTTGATTGTACTTAGAGTCTATGGGGGATGCGACAAGTTAAAAGAATGTGGTAAGTACAGAGTGGTAAATATTCCTATAGGGAAAAGAGGGTAGGATGGGAGCACTGGCTTAGTCTTAGTGGTGAGCATGGGGTGGGTTGGGGCAGGTCAAGAAAGGATTCCAAGAGAAAGGGGCATCCAAACGGAGACCTGAGGACAGGTAGGAGTCATCCAGCATTTCAGAAGAGGGCACTGTGCTTGCAAAGTCTGAGAAGTAAGAAAGAGCCTGATGGTTCTTATCATTGTGAGAGTTCATATCACAGATACCAAATGCTGGCTGTGTCAGCCCTCACCACCAGTGTATCGTGTCCAGAACCGGTGGAGGGCTGCAGACAGGGAGGTGGACAGAGCCTGGGAGAGCAGGGTGCAGCCAGGAGTCAGGGGGCTTAAGAAAAAGTTGTGAGAGTACCCCAAGATGGAAAGTGGAAATATAAAGCTAATTTAGGGCTGTAGTCTAGCTTAAGAGTGACTTTCTTTAAAAGAAGAGGACAAGGAAGATGGGAGGAGAAAAGGACACTAGATGCCATCAGTTATGAAATGTGCCAGTGAAGACTCCTTGTGGGGTGGATGGGCACATAGGAGAGAGAAGAAGCTGGAACCCCATGAGCGGGTATTTGCCAAAGTGGAGTTTCACCTTCCTCTCCTGGACTGGCATGTTTCTAAGGCAAGGTTGTGTGAGGGGCCAGAAATCCTCTATATCCAAGCAATAAAGAGGGCATGTCTTCTAGAACTGTCTATCTTACTAAAGATTGGTTTTGGAAGGAAAAGCCTACCTAACTTTTAAAATTTGTCCAATAGATATAGGAACAGAATGCAAATAAACATGTTTTTTTTTGAGGCGGGGGATAAAATAGGAGCCTTCAAATAAATGTTGCAGTTGTGGAGAGCTGTTTCCTGCTCTTCCCTCAGACCCGGGGGGGTTGGTTCAGGATCTTTCTGTTCTGACATTGACAGTACCTCGGAGGAGGAGTTCAAGAAACACTGGCTTACATG
The DNA here is from genome assembly GCF_024166365.1 of Elephas maximus indicus. Lineage (NCBI taxonomy): Eukaryota > Metazoa > Chordata > Mammalia > Proboscidea > Elephantidae > Elephas > Elephas maximus. Next base: position 129,770,950 of record NC_064822.1, read on the forward strand.
ACAGGTGAGAGTCAGGTGAGAGTGAGGCCTGAGTTGGCTTTTTCCTGAAGGGCGGTTCTTGTTGGCTCCTATCACCAGGACTGGCTGCATAATTTGTGGGGCCCAGAGCAAAATGAGGATGTGGGACCCCTTGTTAAAAATTATTAAGAATTTCAATACAGGAACAAAAGAGCGTTAAACCAAGCTCAGGGCCCTCAGCAACTGTGTACCATGATCAAGAAGCTGTACCTTTCTCCCTTTTTCCCAACACACGACTACTACGATGTTTCTGAGGCAGAGCACCAGCTGAAGAGAGCGAAGAGGGAGAGTTCTCCCGCTTCATTCTGTTTATAACCCTTTCATGCCTCCCACAGGGTCTCAGCCTTCTCCGAAGTGTTGGGAAGAGGGTGGACAAGGTGAGATTCCACCGAGGCTTCATCTTGTCAATCGGCCCTGCAGGTGTTCCCATGAAAGTGAGCCCGGAGGGTGTTGTGGATTGAATTGTGTCACCTAGAAATATGTGTTGGAATCCTAATCCGTATACCTGTGGATGAAATCTATTTGGATTACTCTGTCCTATAGGGTCGTTATGAGTCAGAATTAACTTGATGGCAATGAGTTTTTTGAAAGGAACTTTGGTGTTGCAGTGGTTAAAGCACTCGGCTGTTAAATGAAAGGTCAGTAGTTCGAACCAACCTGCTGCTCTGTGGGAGAAAGATGTGGCAGTCTGCTTCTGTAAAGATTACAACCTTGGAAACCCTTTGGGGCAGTTCTACTCTGTCCTATAGGGTTGATATGAGTCAGAATTGACTAAATGGCAATGGGTTCGGTTTTTTGGTTTGGTTTTTGCTACTTTAATTAGACCATAGTCAAATAGGGTGGGTTCTAAATCTGATCACTTCTGAGTTATGAAAAGAGCAGAATGAGCACAGACACACACAGGGAAAGACAGGTGAGTTTTGCCAAGGAACTGAGAGATACTCAGGGCTACTGAAAAGGAAGGCATCAACATGGCTAAGACTCTGATTTGGACTTTTAGCCTTAACGGCTGTGAGAAAATAAATTTTCATTCTTTAAAGCCACTTGCTTGTGGTATTTTTGTTACAGTAGCACTAGGTAAATAAGACAGGGAACCGTTTGTGGCTAAACGTGTATGCCTCCTCCGTGCATATAGGCGGATTGGAAGAACCATGAAGCATGATTTCTGCTACTGGTGTTATACCACGGTCTGTTTGTACTCTTCTGGCTGAGGCTAGATGGCTGATTTTCTTCATCCAATAGTTACAGGTGACCTAACCAAAACACTATTTCCCAGGCAGGTAATGCTAGGCAAGGGAGGTAGGTACTATCTCAAAGAAAACCTCCTTCTCTGCAAGTTATTGTTGGGCCCAGCCTAGGATATTCATACTCAATGTCCCTACAGAATATTTTGGCTCATATTAGATAATGAAGTCAAAATGAAGTCAAGGCAGTACAATTCACATGACTGCTAATGAATAACCTCCTTCATTCTTTTCTCTTTGAGCAGGAATGGGAGAAGAAGAGCCCAAGGGTCTCCAAATGTCTAAAAATCTTACAGAAACAGTTTCTTGTCTCCATGCCTGAAATATTTTTCTTTCTAACCTTACTTGTTAGAATTCTATCTAGCCTTCAAGGCACATTTCAGAAGGCATAAGTTTTTTTTGTTTTTGTTCTTGTCATTGTTGTGTTTTGTCCTTTTGTTCTAATAGACTTTATTTTTTAGAGTAGTCTGAAGTTTACAGAAAAACTGTACAGAAAGTACAGAGAATTCTCTTATACCACCCTCTCCTCTGTAGATTGTTTCTCATATTATTGACATTTTGCTTTCCTGTGGTATATTTGTTACAACTGATGAACCAGTATTTATTATTAAAGTCCACAGTTTACGTTAAAGTTCATCCTTTGTATTTTATAGTCCTATGGGTTTTGACAAACGAGTAATGTCATATGTCTATTATTATATATGATACTATATAAACTATAGTATAGTTTCATTGCCATTAAAATGCCCCGTGCTCCAGTCGTAATCTTTTCAAGGATCATTTCTGACTGTCCTCATCCCATATTCCTTCGCTTATATTTCTCCTACTTATTTTGTAACATATCCTTGGGTGCTTATTCAATAAATATTTAATGAATACCAGGTATGCACCAGATGTACTTGTCTTCCTCTGTTTTAAATTCATTCATTTATTCACAAATACTGACCGAATGCCTTCTATTTCCAGGTGCAGTGATAGAGCAGTAATCCAGAGAGATTCAGTCCCTGCCCCTCCTATGGCAGTAGCCTGGTGATAGAGAGAGTTCTTACCAGCTTTTTGAAGGCAGGGTCTGCTTATGATTCATCTTTGTGAATCCTTCAGCTACGAGGACATCCCCTTCCACTTACTATAACCCAATAAAAGGCTCAATAAAAAATATTTGTTGAGTTAAATGGGATATGATAAAATTTCAGTAGCACTCAGTGACAAGTGACATAAGAGTCCCTCATAATTCTACGCAAATATTTTGCTAGTTGTGGGGTTTGTTATAATGTGAATGTCTTGACCACAGAAGTCAATACCATGTGTTTATAGTAGCTTTGTTATGATTACAACATAGACATTCGTCACGCATGAGATCGTCCTAGCCAGGTTTTCTATTTTTGTTAGGCTTTTTACAATTGCTTTTGTTAGTTATTCCTTCATGATGTCTTGGAGAGCTACCTCATAAAATTATTAATGCTGATTAGTTAGGAGCCTTTCATGGCATTTCAAAATTTATGAGCTATATAGGTGACAGTGAAAACTTCAGAGCATTTTTGTTGTGTATTTTCTGTGTGCCATATAGTTTAGAAAAAGAAAGAAAAGCTTTAAGAGCATCATATGTTCCTAGTTCAGCACAGCTTTGGTGATATAGCCCAACCTGGAAGAGTTTGGCAAATAGTCCCTCAATCCTCTCCCTATTCCCATCACTATTCTGAAACTGCCCTTTCGAGATTGTCAAAAAAGACCTCCAATAGTCATGTAGCTGCATCTTACATAGGCTGTCATCCACATCTAGTACAGTTTATGCTCCCCCTTCTTGGAGCATTTCCCTCTTGGCTTTTGAGAAACACACTGTCCGAATTTTCCTCCTTCACAATGGCTCTACCTTCTTAGGCTCCTCTGCTGACTTCTCTGCTCATCTTCTAAATGATGACATTCTAGACTTATCTTCTCCATGTACCATCCTTCTTTAGATAATCTCATCCAGCCCCATGGCTTTAACTTTCATCTACCTACTGCTGCTGTAACAAAAATACTGCAAGTAGGTTTCTTTAAAGAAGAGGAATTTTTCTCACAGTTTTGGAGGCTAGATGCCCAAATCAGGACATTGGATCTAGGGGAGGGTCCTTCCTTATCGATAGTCTCAGGTGTTCCTTGGCTGGTAGATGGTTCCTCACATGTCTTTTCCCACTGTGTATGTATGTGTCTGCTTATTCTACTCATTTTATAAGAACCTACTCAAAAGGGATTAGGTTTAGGACCCACCCTACTCTGGTATGGCCCGATTAACATAACAAAAGAAAATTCTTATTTCCAAACAGGGTCATATTTATATTACAGGAGTTAGGACTTTAGCATAACTTTTTTGGGACCCCAATTCAATTCACAACAATGTCAATGACTCTCAAATTTATATTTTTATCCCTGACTTCTCCTCTGCTTCTCAGCTTACATATTTCAATGTTCACTTGACATTTCTACTTGAATGTCTAATTGGCAACCCAAAGATAACATCCTTTAAAATGTGTCATGGATTGAATTGTGTTCCGCAAAAATATGTGTCAACTTGGTTAGGCCATGATTCCCATTACTGTGTGGTTGTCCTCCATTTTGTGATTGTAATTTTATGTTAAAGAAGAGGATTGTAACACCCTTACTAAGGTCATATCCCTGACCCAATGTAAAGGGAGTTTCCCTGGGGTGTGACCTGTACCACCTTTTATCTTACAAGAGATAAAAGCAAAGGGAAACGAGCACAGAGTGGGGTAACTTATACCACCAAGGAAGAAGTACCCGGAGCAGAGCACATCCTTTGGACCCAGGGTTCCTGCATGGAGAAGTTCCTAGTCAAGGGGAAGATTGATGAGAGGGACCTTCCTCCAGAGCCGACAGAGAAAGAAAGCCTTCTCCTGGAGCTAACATCATGAATTTGGACTTCTAGCCTACTAGACCGTGAGAAAGTAAATTTCTCTTTGTTAAAGCCACCCACTTGTGGTATTTCTGTTATAACAGCACTAGATGACTAAGAGAATTTAACTGTAAAGTCTGTTCCTTCGCCTGGATTTTCAATCTCAGGAAATGGAACCACCATACATCCGGTTACTCAAACAAAAACACAGGAGTCATTCTTGACGCCTTCCTGTTGCTCGCACACGACCACAACAGTAAGCTCCATTGACTTTATCTCCAGGACGTATCCTCATTCTGTCTACTGCTGATACCTCTACTGCAGCCACCTTGGCCCAAGTTACCATCACCTTTGTCCTGACTGCTTTCCCTGCTTCCTTTCTGGCTTCTAGAGTCTAGTTACCACTCAGATGTCCAAGTATTATTCTGAACATAAGCAGATCATATCAGCCCTCTGCTTAAAACATTCCAATGGTTTCTGGCCACACTTAGAATCAAACTCAATATTTCCTCCTGGCCTCTGAGACCCCACATGAACTGGCTATCTCTCCAGCCTCATCTCCCTTGGTAATGCTATATTCTAGCCACAATACCCTTGAACACATGGAGCTTCCTCTTTCCTTAGGGCCTTTGCACTAGCTGTTTCCTATGCCAGATACACTTTTCCAGATCTTCCCATGTCGGGCTCCTCCTTATCACTCAGGTCTTAACTTCAATATCACCGCCTCAGAGATGCCCTCTTTGACCACTCAGCTGTAGTCCCACACTTCTTTTCACATTGCCATGTCATATTTTCATCATGGCAGTTATTATTATGAAATATTTTATGTATTTGTTTATATATGCATCCCCTTCTCCCTGCTTAAAATGTAAATGCTATAAGAATAGGGACCTGGTCATCTTGTTCAGTGTTGTATCCTCAGCATCTACAGTAGTCCTTGTCATAGGGTATGTCCTCAGTACATGTTTGGTGATTGAATAAATGAGTGACTGAGTATTCTTTAGGAAGAGATAGTCCTGTCTATAGGCTGCCACCTATATAATGAGACTCAGAGGCATTTCAAAATCCCAGTTACCTAGCCAAAAATTTCAACCATTGAGTCACTCCATTGGCTACTGCCATGAAATATTATTGTTGAAAAAAAAAATCACCTAAAAGAGAATAGAGATCTCATGCATTAACTCATCAAAACATGAGCCTGCATTAGTAATTCAGTTATCTTCATCTTGGAAATTAGAGGAAGATGAACCCAGGACAAGTACGGTTTAACGGAAATGTGAAATAGAGAACATAAGAAGTTGGTTACATGGGGGTACTGACCAGTCAGGACAGATAATGGGTGAAATATCAGGAGGTGGTGGGAAGTTGTTTCCTGATGAAGAAAAACTGAAGAGATGATGAAGAGAGGGTGTGCTGAGTACTTTTCATGTGCTAGCATTGTGTTGAGTATGTTGGTATTGCAAATGGTTAACATTTGTAGTGGCTAACTGAAGGGTTGGTAGTTTGGGTCCACTCAGAGATGCCTTGGAAGAAAGGCCCGGCAAACTATTTCCAAAAAAACCAACCATTGAAAACTCTTTGGAACACAGTTCCAGTTTGACACACCTGGAGTTGTCATGAGTTGAAACCTACGATGGCAACTGAGTTTTTTTTTCCCCCTAGCATTGTGCTAGGTGCTTTAGGGATAAGGAAGAAGTGAAACACAGACTCTGGACCTTAGTGCCTCATAAAGCTGACTCTAGAGTGATTTCTGGTGGGAAAAGATGAGCATGCTTAATAAACAAATCACAAACGTTTCAGCTCTGCCATATCCTCAGTCTTCTCTCCAAACTCAGTTTATATCTCTACTTTACAAGCAAAATCAGTTGGCTCTACGGTTTATAAAATTCACTAAAACATACAAATGCAAAAGCAAATGCTACTCTGCTGATCTGGGATATATTCTGGCAAGAATTCTTAGATAAAGATACGAACACATGCTTTGTTCATTTCTATCAACAGCCTTTTTAATGGTTTTTGAGACCTAGTCTAAATCAGTAAAAGTAAGAATTAGTGTTTCTGATAGGTGTTGGCCTTGTAAAACTGGAAAAAAGGAATCACATTTTCTATAACATATGAATGCACAAGTGATTCACTCTTTGGCCCAGGATGGAAACATTTATTTCTGGCATTCTTGGCTCTTCTTTATGCATTAGTTTCACAGATTTTTCTCAATGAGATGTAGACACTGGATGGGCTTCATTCATGAGAAAACACCAAGATAAATGGAGTGACTAATGTCCAACAATTTGAAACTAATAAATATTTATGAGAAACTTATATCTGTCTTTGTGAGCGTTTCTCTCTAAAACATGGATATAACTATGATATGTCCCAGCTTCTCTTTAAATGATGGATCCTAGTGTTAGTACCATAAAGCTATGTGGCAAAATCAGTATGAAAATTTTGTATAAAATATTCACATTGAATCTTGAATAAAAGGGACAATTCTTCTTTATACATATGACCCTGCCCCCTGCTGAGTCCAGAGCACCACATTTTGGAATCAGTGACCTAAGTTTACATGATTTGTGGGACCCAGTGTAAAAGGAAAATGTGGAGCTCTTGTTTAAGAAAAAAAAAATTATTAAGAATTTCAAGATGGCAACCACCAGTTGCCATTGAGTTGAGTCGATTTTTACGGTGATCCTATGTGCATCAGAGAAGAACTGCACTCCATAGGATATTCAATGACTGATTTTTTTTGAAAGCAAACTGCCAGGCCTTTCTTCTGAGGAGCCTCTGGGTGGACTCACACTGCCAACATTTGAGTTAGCAGCCAAGTGCGTTAACTCTTTGCACCATCCAGGGACTCCCAATATGGCAACACTAGAGCATTAAGCCAAGCAGGGGGCCCAGTGTGACCGCACAAATCTCAAGCCCAGGAAGCTGGCCCTACATAAGTCATTATTTTAGACCCTCTTAAACCCGTTAGCTATTGCCGTCTAGTCGATTCTGACTCATAGCAACCCTATAGGACAGAGTAGAAGTGCCCCATAGGGTTTCCAAGGAGTGCTTGGTGGACTCAAACTGCCAAACTTTTGGTTAGCTGCCAAACTCTTAACCATTATGCCACCAGGGTTTCCTAGACCCTCTTAGGAGGATGTATTTAGGTGACCTAACCATTTTAAATTTACTGTTTTCTATCTGCAGAACAGTTAATACATTTTCAAATATCAGCATGCCAATTATCTACAACAACTAAAGGAGGAAATCAAGTTACTTATATAATTGTGTTATTCAAATAAGATAAAATAAAATTTAAAACAATTTTCTAGTGGAAGGGTTTCTGCTGACGAAAGTCTTCTAATTTAAACTTGAAATTCTTTTGGTATGAGTTTTAGAATTCCTTCAAAATATTAGTCCCAAATATTTCCAAATATTTACTAGCCTGCGCAAATATTTTAAATGCTTCCTCTCTAGTATAGTGGTTCTCACGCCCAGCTGATGGTCATAAACATAACTGGTGAAGCCTAGTGCACAATAAGGAGTCCTGGTGGTGCAGTGGTTATGCGATTGGCTGCTAACCAAAAGGTCGTTGGTTTGAGCCCACCAGCTACTCTGCAAGAGAAAGATATGGCAGTCTGCTTCTGTAAAGATTAAAACAAATGAACAAAAACCCAAACCTATTACTGTCCAGTTGATTCCGACTCGTAGTGTCCCCATAGGGTTTCCAAGACTGTAACCTTTACAGAAGCAGACTGCCACATTTTTCTCTAGCAGAGCACCTGGTGGGTTCGAACTACCAACCTGACAGCTTAACCACTGTGGTTTCCTTTGCGTAAAGATTTCGGCCTCGGAAACCCTTTGGGGAAGTTTTTTTTGAGTCAGTGGAGGCATATGTGTTGCTGTATGCTGAATAGGTTTCGGTGGCACTTCCAGACAGAGTGGGAAGAAAGGCTTGGTGGTCAACTTCTGAAAAATCAGCCATTGAAAACCTTATGGATCACACCAATCTGACCTCCTTGTGCATGGGGTTGCCATGCTGGGGGCTGACTTGAAAGCAGCTGATAACAACAAGTACAAAATGAAAAGGTGGGGCTCCTTGTTAAAAAATTTTTAAGCTGTAAAAAATACTGTTCGTTGACCCACTGCAGAGCTGTGGAATCAGAATCTCCTGGGTCTAGGTTCTCAATAAGAAAGTATATAAAAATAAAGTGGTTTTTTTTTTTTTTTGCCTATTTATCTTGACATTTTACTCTGCCTAATTGGGCAGGTGAAAGGCTATTTGAGAGGATCTGCAACTCAATATGAGGAGCTGTCATCCCTAGTAAAAAGAGGAATGTTTGTTAACATCAATTTACTGGATTGATTCAGCCATTCCATGGTACAAAAATTCCAGAAGAAGAGAAAGAATCATAAAAAAAAAAATGAAAATACAAATGATCTTTTGTTTTAAATCCCCAAAGGATTTATCAAGACATTCCTCTGAAACAAGTAGAGCACTCTCCCCAAAAGGAATTCTTCTGAATAAAATTTCTTCATTGTTATCAACACTTAATTTGTGCTTTTACTGCCAGGTTAACAAAAGTGAGTGAAGCCAAGCAGCACCCTCTTTATTTCTTCTTCTCACTACCACAGTCTCCTGTAAACTTTAGATGAAGGACAAGTTTAAGTAAATGATATGCTATTGTTTGAGAAAGGTGTCATCATCTATCTGGGAGTTCCAGGTTCTCCATCTATAAATCCTGACTAAATAATGATCTTGACCTGTCTTTGCAACTCATTTGCAGCAATGTAGCTTGGAACTAAGAGAATTAATGGAAGGTTTGGCAAAGAAAGGCTTGATCTGAAGACCATTTTCATTCCTAACATAAAGAAACTCTCCAGCTTGTCTTACTTCAAGTCCATGTTAAAGTTAAGGAAATCCATGAATTTTCCATAAACTTCCTGAATATGCTTCATTATGGAGCTCTCAGTTATCCAACTGGTTCTCTTGCTTCCCTTTCTCTCCACGTCATCCTCTTTGATCAGAAATACATGCAACTTCAGTCATTGTGTGAGGCTTCTACTTCCCTTGTGCAAGGGAAGGAAATAAGACCAGTCCTTAAGAAGAAAAGGTGTGGCTCATATGGGCTAGAAGGATGTGGAAGGATGAGAGGAGAGGGCTCAGATCAGGCTTTCACTAGCCGCATGTTATAGACTTATGTTTGAGTTGATGAGTGGGGACCAGACAGAGATCAGCCAGATAGCATGTCTAAGAGAACTAGCAGAAGTAGGAAGCATAGAATGGGAAGACAGGACAAATAATCAGCTTTCTGCGGAGCTAGCTTGGACATAGATTTGCTTCCATGAGTCTGTAATCCAATGTGGAATATTTGATCAGAAATACATTGAACGCTAATGAGTAGTATCTGAGCTCTGCTGCTTCCCTGGGTGTATAAGGGATGGTACGGTGAGGACAGGATCATGTGGACTTCCGGCGGGATCAGGAAATGCAGCAACATTGAGATCTACCCGTTTTTAAGAACTTCTCTGAAAGACATTGGATCCTTTTCTCCAGCTGAAACTATGAATACATTCACCTAATAGTAAGTGTCCTTAGCCAAGATCCTATGATTTGAAGTAATGAGAAAATCTGGCTAAGTAACCCATAAACTTCTAGTTTAAATGGGACCTCTTCAAATAAAACCTTAGGATCTGGGACCAAGAAAAGGTTAAGACTATGCAGAAAGATCCCCAGGCAAATCACCAAGCTAGGGTTTCTTTTTGAATTCCTGTTTCCTCTCTGGAGAAGATTTGGAAACTTGAGTTTTCAGGAGTGATGTACTACTTTCCTCAAATTTACAAATATTTCCCTAGACAGACAATGCAATTTTTTTATAAAGCCATAAAATGTATAATTACTGTAATTATCAAAGTACTACAAGAATGCTGTACAAAGGTAAGATGCCAAACATTTAAACCAAAACTCCTCTTCTCTCATTATGAACATGGGTTCAGGATTTAGCTAAATATGTAGCTTAGTGCTTAGTGTCTTGCCACAGGCCTCTTACTTAGTATATCTTAAAAAGCACATCAAAAAGAGACAAATGTTTATGAAGGCAGCTGAAGTTGTTCTTTCTTAATAGGTCTTAACGCAGTTGGCTTCCCTGGGTTTCATTTATTGACTTAGCTAATGTGGCAGGGTGTATATTATTAATTTAAAATAGAAATGCACTTGGAATTGGTTTCCTGTTGGATCAGATTCACCAATGAAAGGAGAAACAGGTTATTTTCCACTCCACCCTCTCAGGAAGGCAGGAAGGCTTTTGTGTTCTGGAATTTTCAGCTCTCTTACCTTCATGTGTCTCTGAACATCCCTTCCTCCACTCCAGACCAACGCATTGCTGCTGCTGTAACCCCCTAAAGACTGGAGTTTTATTTTCTGGAGAGGGAAAAGAGAGGACCTCTGGACTTGGAAATGCCAGCCAGAGGTGAAGGAAGGATACCCCTGCTCAGGTGGTATGGTGACGGTATACTGAATGCTGATGATGCAGAAACTCCCAGATCTCCATCTCTCTCTACTCAGCTCCTGGCAGTTAGCTAGACCTTACCTTCCAAGCAGGAGATTATAAGACTCTTCTCTGGAAAATTTCTGACCAGCCCACTGGAAATACTTAAAAATGCTAACATGGGGCGAGGGGAAGTATGTGGCCAACAAATGGGCCACCCATATCACCCTGGCCCAAGAGTGAAGATAAAGGTTAATAAGCTTCACCCTTATACTTTCAATCGCTTTTTAGTCTTCCACTCTTAATCTGAGACACTAGTGAACAAAATAGTCAAAAGTACTGAACTCAAGGAGCTTTACATTCTATTGGGGGGCAGGGAGGTGAGTGACTGAAAATAAAACAAATAGGTAAAATATAAATGCTTTGGATAAAAATTGGGGGGTAGTAATTATGAGAATGCCAGTTGGGAAGGGTATTGCAATTACGTTCAGATGGGGTAGCAAAATTACATGCATCTATTCAATCTGCCAATCATGTTCTTCACTTTTGATTTTCACATCTCATGATAATACCTTACCTTCTCTTTTTGAGTTTCCCTTGGAAATCTTCTGTTCAACTCTTTTACTTCATTATTTCTTCCATTCACTTTAGCTACTCTGCACTGAAGAGCAAGCTTCAGAATCTTTTTTGACATTTATTTTGCTCTTTTCCTTCTTTCCTGTCCTTTGAAAGCTCTTTCACTTTCTTCATGTATGATAACCTTGATGTCTTTCCACAATGCTTCTGGTTTTCTGTCATTAGTATTTAGTGCATCAAACCTATTCTTGAGATGGGCTCTAAATTCAGGAGGAATATATTCAAGTTTTAAAAGGCAAAGATGTCACTTTGATGACTAAGATGCATTCAACCCAAGCCCTGGTCTTTTCAATCACTTCACATGCATACTATAGTGAAAAAGGAAGATAGAAAAAGAATCAATGTATTTGAACCATGGTGCTGGCGAAGAATACTGACTATACTGTGAACTACCAAAAGAACGAACAAATCAGTCTTAGAAGAAATACAACCAAGAATGCTCCTTAGAAGCAAAGATGGCGAGACTTCAGCTCACTTACTTTGGACTTGTCATCAGGAAAGACAAATCACTAGAAACGGACATCATGTTTGGTAAAGTAGAGGGTCAGCGAAAATGAGGAAAGCCTCAACTAGATGGATAGACACAGTAGCCACAACATTGGACTCAAATATACCAATGATCCGGAAGATGACATAGGACTGGGCAATATTTGCTCTGTTGTACGTAAGGTCGCCATGAGTCAGAGCTGGCTGGACAGCAACTGACAACAATTCAATCTGCCATGTTCACTCACAACTTTCCCACACTGAAGTACTTGCAGTTCCTCGAATGAACCCACCTGTCCTGGCCTCCAGGCCCTTGGTATATTCAATTCCCTTGATCCAGAACCTTAGACAATTCCGCTCGATCTTGCATGCAAACTTCTGTAGAAGAATGAGATTTGGGCTTGTTTTTAAAGTCAATTGGTTTAGCCTTACCTATTTATTTTTATTTCACAAACTGTGCAAGGAGGAAAAGCTTCAGATATTTTGCTTACAGCGAGAAAATCCACAGTCTTTTATACTGGCCGAGTTCATTATAACAGCACCAGTGAGGTTTTACTGGTTAATTATCACAAGGTTGGTGAGCAAGTTTAACTTCATGCGACAAACACAGTTTACAACCTCAAGTGAACGAGTGCAACTCTCTGTAACAACATTCTAACAAATGCAGTTCCATAGTACAAACAGTCATAGTCTCCAGGTTATAAATCAACAGCCCTTGAAACTAGGAAAACATACCTCTCAATATTACAGAAACGCCCTTGGCCCTTCTTAGTAAACAGAGAGAAACCTAACTTTATGATTACAAGATAGAGAGTGATTATAGGTTTAACCTAAATTTTATGGTAACAGGTGTGTAAACATTCTCTAACCTTCTTCCATATTTTTTTTTTTAACAGAGGGTAATGACTAACCCGTGCTTCCTGAACTTAAAAGCACTTCTGTCACAACTCAGGATTTCTTATTAAGTGCCATTGAAATGGCCTACAGTCTCAACTACAATTGAAAACAAAGATGAGTTAAAAACTTTGAAGTTTAACAATAATTTAATTTCACCTTCTTTAGCTCAGCTTAGGAGCCCTGGTCGTGAAGTGGTTAAGCACTAGGCTGCTAATCAAAAGGTCAGCGGTTTGAACCCACTAGCCACTCCTTGGGAGAAAGATGTGCCAGTCTGCTTCTGAAAAGATTTACAGCCTTAGAAAATCCTATTGGGCAGTTCTACTTTGTTCTGTAGAGCCACTATGAGTCAGAATTGACTCTACAGCACTACAGGGCTTGGTTTTTTGTTTTTGTTTTTAATAGCTCAGTTTCGTCACATTCTTCCAGGAAACTTCCCTGATCCCCCAAGAAGGAAACTGTGACCTATTTTCCCCGTCATAAACTTAGCCCATTGCCTATTTCCTTTTTTCATGCGCCCCAGTAGACTGGGCACTTCTTGAGAACAGGAACTAAGTTTTTCTTGCTCTCAGATCAATCCCCAGGACCCAGCAGAGTGGCTGGCATTTGGTAGGCACAAAATAAACATTTGTTGAGTAAATGACTGAATACATAAATGAACAAAAGAGTAAGTGTCACGATAGAGAATTAAGTAATTTATATACTTTTAATTTCCTCAGTGATAAAAAAAAACTTATTAAAATTTAAACAAACATTTAAAATGTTAGTTTAAAAAATATTGACCTTCTTCAAACATGACCGTCTCAGTGATGCCTTCTCTGACCATCCTATGTAAGATGCACCCTGAGAACCATCTGCCCTCCCTTTAGCCTTCTTCCTTTCATGATGCTTACAGAAACACTTGATACTCTACAACATACAGGTCATCTGTCTTCCCATGCTAGAATGGAAACTTGATGACAGCAGGGATCTCAGTGTTGATTCAGTGATAAAATACTTGCCTTCCGTGTGGGAGACCTCGGTTCGATTCCTGGCTAATGCACTTCAAGTGGAACTACCACCCATCTTTCAGTGGAGGCTTATGTGTTGTGGCAATGACGCTGAACAGGGTTCAGCAGAGCTTCCAGACTAAGACAGACGAGGACAGATCTACTCCTTGAAAATCAGCCCATGAAAACCCCATGGATCACAACAGTTCGGTCTTGTCGTGCGTGTGGTTGCTATAAGTTGGGGGCTGACTTGATGGCAGTTAACAACAACCCCAGTGCCTCCAACAATGCCTAGCTCGTGGTAGCAACAAATGGATACCCCTCTTTAAAATAAATTTAAGTTATTTAAGGCTAATACTTACAGAGAATAATTATTGGGGTGAGGATAGGGTTTATCTAGGATTTTTTTTTTTAAAGATGAGAACACTGGCTGCTATCTAAAGTCCAGTGGTTTTTAAGCCTGTTTGACCACAGCCCATAGCAGGGATGCGTTTTACGTAGTGACCTGGTACATCCATCGAAAGTAATATTTACCTTTATTACATGTGATACTCTTTCCTCATTTTTTCCTTTCTTTTCCCTTCCATTCTATTTCATTAAAAAAAAAAAAGAGCCAGTCTGACCCACTTAACTGATTCCATAATCCACTGATAGGTTATGACCATAAGCAGTGTTTGAAAAACACTGATTTAAAGAGCTTAAACTTACTAAAATAGCTAACTCATGAAAATAAAATAATGACTGCTTTAGCTATGGCACTACAAGAGTTAGTTCCAGCTCAGTTAACTTATTATTATTATTATGTCTGTTGGATGCAACTGACATGATATAAGCCAATTTTTTTCTAAACAGTTTTGTTTATTCAATGTTGTTCATAAAGGAATTTTATGCTGTGTTAGTAAAATTTCTTAAAGTAATGACAGAATGTGTTGGTTAAAATTACTTTTTTGGCACATTTAGCAAAAAAAAAAAAGGAAATTTAAAAGTCTATATATTTGAAGTATCAAACATAGATAAAAAAATCTTTGACAATAAATGATTATAATAAATTTGTAGGGCATTGTTTCTTAGATATCTTAAAACTTTTCTTCATTTTATGAGAAAGTAGGTTCTCATAAAAAGCAGATTTGATGAGAGATGATTCTAGACCCCAAGTTTTGATAGATTATGTAATAATATGTTCCCTAGGAGTGAAAAAAAATTGTCATAGTAATCATCATGATAGTTGGTGTTCATTATTCCTCAGAAGGAAATGGCACAGACAAAAAGCTTGTGCAACACAAAAGAGGAAATACAAATGGCTAACAAGCATATGGAAAAGTGTTCAGTCCCAATGGAAATTAAAAAATTAAAACAATAGTGAAACTCTTTTAAACCTATCAAAATAGTAAACATTAAAAAAAATGAATTGATTTATTTTTTAAAATGAGATGGCTAATGTGAGTGAGGGTATAGAGGAAAGTGGCCATTCACACATTGCTGTTAGAAATAAAAATTAATGAAGCTGCTAACTTAAAGGGTTGGCAGTTCAAATCCATCAGGCACTCCTTGGAAACTCTATGGGGCAGTTCTACTCTGTCCTATAGGGCCGCTATGAGTCGGAATCGACTCGACGGCACTGGGTTTGGTTTTCTGGTTTACAATCCTTTTAGAAAATAATTTTGCAGTGTAGCCTTAAGAACATTTATTCTCTTTAACTAGTAATTCCACTTCTGGAAATCTATCCTAAGGACATCATCTAATTTTTTTTTTTTACAAAGTTAGTAATCATAATATTATTTGTAATAGCAAAAATTAAAAATAATCATGCAATCACATCTTGGAATATTATCATTCAGATGAGGTTTATAAGAGTTTTTAATACTATGAGAAAATGTATATTGTTACAATGCTAAGTGAAGAAACAGGATACAAAGTATCTGAAGAGAAATGGTCCATTTTATTTACTGTCTCAGATGCTAGTTATAATGTGCTGGAGAATGTTATATCTCAGTACCTGCACTTAAAATCTTCATATCTAGTTCTTTCAACTTGTAGATATATAAAATTTGTTTTCTAGCTGAATTCTGAAAACACTGAGATTGTAATATTTCTCTATGTAGAGGTCTAGAAAAAGAGGCATGAACTAGGAAACTCATTCAAGAGTCAATTTTTACCCTTGGAAATGTCATCATTTTTAGAAAGCATAAAATTGGTCTCATATTCACCAATCAACTCTTCTAGAATATGTTGAGTTTAGGCAAATGCTTTGGGGATTGGAAGACAGGTTGCTATCCTGAACACTAAATTCTGGAAAGTAGACAAATGAGCAGTAAGTCAGGGAGATATATGTCGGACTCTGCAAGTATCATCTTACCTCACCAGTGTCTCTTCTCCTTCCAAGGATCACACACAACTCCAGGTTTTATGCTGTCTGTGACTTCTCCCCTTAAAGGTTACCCTTGGTCTATTTGTACTGGTGTACAAACGTCCTTGTGAGTGGCTGTCTTATTCAGCAGCCTCTGGCACAAACAGGCCTTGAGTTCTGTAACTACAGTCAGTGCCAGCTCTCAGCTTGGACCGCTCAGCTGGGCAGGTTAGTAGCATAAAAGAGGTAAAAGTTGTTGAGCAACTAGACTCAAATATGCATACATAGCGACAGCTTCATTACAAAAATTTCCCCTTTAAAGGCAGAGGTTGTGAAGCCACTGTTTATTCTTAGACAAGCTCTGTGGCAGGACTTGGAAGAAATGTTTCCTATTTTGCAACTGAAAATATAATTCTTTGGTTGAGAATTGCCTACTGTGCCAACCGTAAACGTTAAAGAAAATCCGGAATCACAAAAAAGTATTTAATTTTATCATATTCTTTGTTAAAAGTATAGCTTTAACAGAGGGTCATGTGATGAATTCTTTCTTTTTTTTCTTTTCTTTACACCAATTCTTAATAACAACAACAACGTATGTTAAGGACCAAGTCTGTATTTTTTCTAAAAATTAGACTAAAAGTAAGAATGAAAGGGACTTATGTGCTATGGCTAAAATGTTTAAAATTTGTATTATTTTAATTATATAATACATGCTCATTGTTTAAAATTTGCATTATTTTAATTACATAATACATGTCCATTGTAGATAGGTAAAGAGTAGCTTTCACTTATCCATAAATCCAGCTGCAAGAGGCAAATGGGCGAAAACTATTGCTAATATATTGGGACTAATGTGTTCATACTGTTTTCTTGGCATGTATAAGCATATATGATGTTTTATTCTTCCAGGATGGGATGATTTTAGTAAGTTTTTAAAGATACCAATATATTGTTAATTTCTTTCTATGCCAATAACCATAGTTCAATATCACGATTTGTAATAGTTGCATATACTGTATTTTGCCTTATAATTGTAATATATTTAACCAAACTACTCAATTTTGGATATTTAAAAACCAGTATTTTTCAGATTGCAGGTCATGACCCTGAGTAGGCTGTGAAATATTCTAGAGGGTCAAGATTAGCATTCTTATTTATTATATTTTCAGTAGTGTAGCTTTATATTTTGTTGAATAATTCATAGGACAAGTTCTTTAGCCATAGGATTCTAATTTTTCTAAATTTTATTGGATATTTTTTTTTTAAACTTTTTATCGTGCTTTAAGTGAAAGTTTACAGAATTAGTTTCCCGCAATGTGTCAGCACTCCCCCCATTTCTGCCCTGGGTTCCCCGCTACTTTTCATCTGGATTTTCTACCACTTCCTACCTTCTTATTTTTGCATTGGGCAAATGTTGTCCTTTTGATCTGCTATAATTGATTGTTCTAAGGACTAGGCTCCTCTCTGGTATTGTTGTTTATTTTATGGGACTGTCTATTGTTTGGCTGAAAGGTGATCTCCGGGAATGGCTTCAGTTCCAGGTTCAAAGGGTGTCATAGGGCCATAGTCTTTGGGGTTCCTCCAGTCTCTGTCTGACCAAGATGTCTGGTCTTTTTTTCTGAATTTGATTTTTTGTTCTATATTTTTCTCCCACTTTGTCCAGGACCCTCTGTTGCAATCCACTCAGAGCAGTTGGTAGTGGTAGCTGGACACCATCTAGTTCTTCTGGTCTTGGGTTGTGCAAGCTGTGGTTCATGTGGTCCATTGGTCCTTTGGACTAATTGCTCCCTTGAGTCTTTGGTTTTCTTCACTCTCCTTTGTTCTAGACGGGAAGAAACCAATGGCTGTATCTTTGATGGCCACTTGCAAGCTTTGAAGACCCCTGATGCTACTCACCAAAGTAGGACGCAGAACATTTGTCTTTATGAACTATGTTGTGCCAATTGATGCAAATGTCCCCTGAGGTTACAATCCTTCACCTTTAAGCCTAGAAGCTTCGTCACCTGAGGTGCCTGGATATGTCTAAGAAGTTTCCTTGACTGTGCCCATGTGTGCTTTATTGTCTATATTACCAAAATTGCAGTACCTACGATTATGTATGTAGAAATAGACACAACTAGGAAACCCTGGTGGCATAGTGGTTAAGTGCTACAGCTGCTAACCAAAGGGTCGGCAGTTCAATTCTGCCAGGCACTCCTTGGAAACTCTATGGGGCAGTTCTACTCTGTCCTATAGGGTTGCCATGAGTCGGAATCAACTCGATGGCACTGGGTTGGGCTGGGTGAACCTATATCTGCAGGTGGGTGTGCTCCCTTACACCCTCCCACACCTTTTTGGCTTACCTAGCTACCTATGTATCCATTTGTAAATTATCGTTTGCTAACACTATTGTTGGAGGATTGTCTGTTATAGTAATTGCCATGGTTGCCCTTTATTCTTGTGTTCCTCTCAGTGTCTTCCTTTGCCTTGTTCATTTTGTGCTGAGTTCCCCCATATTGAGTTTTGCCTTTCCCATCACCAATATTAACAAGTGTCTTCTGTCTTTTTTTTTTTTTCTGTCTAGTTGGAGTCCTGGTGGTGCAGTGGTTAAGAGTTAACTTTCTTTGTGGTTACCTCGAAATTTAACTTTACCTTCCTAAATTTACATAGTCTTTTATTTCTTTATATCGCCTTGCCTTCCTCTGCATATGAAAGTTCTACAACTACACCATTTATTCTCCTTTGGTTTTGAAGTTGTCATCATTTACAGGTTGACATCTCTGATTCCTTGTTTTCAGTCTTTCAGCTTTGTTTTATTTTTGAGAATTCTTTATCTGGGTTGGTATCAGGCTGATGCTGTCTGAAGTCCTAATCTCAGGTTGTTGTCTGATGTTCTTGGTTCTATGTCCAAAGAACTTCCTTTAATATTTCTTGTAAGGTTGGTCTGGTTTCTACAAATTCTCCTAGTTTCTGTTTATCTGGAAATGTCCTATTTTCCCCATTGTATTTGAGAGACAGTTTTGCTGGATATATAATTCTTTGCTGGTAATTTTTTTCTTTCAAGGTTTGATGTATATCACCCCACTGTCTTCTTGCCTGTGTGGTTTCTGTTGCATAATCAGAATTTAGTCTTATTGGTTCCACTTTGTGGGCGACTTTCCATTTTTCTCAAGCTGCTCTCAGGAATCTTTCTTTGTCTTTGATTTTAGCAAGTTTGTTTATGATATGTCTTACGACTTTCTTTTGGGAGGTCTATCCAAAATGGGGGTTTGTTGAGCTTCTTGAATGCATATCTTCTTGTCTTTCATGATATCAGGGAAGTTCTCTGCTAGCAAATCTTCAACAATTATCTCTATCTGTTTTTTTGCCTCCTCCTATTCTGGAATTCTGACTACATGTAGATTTTTCCACTTGATAGTGTCCCACAAAATTCTTATGCTTTCTTTATTTTTCTTCATTCTTTTTTTCTGATTTTTTCTCAAACAAATTGGGGTTAAATGATTTGTCCTCTATTTTGCTGATTCTGTCTTCCAATTCTACTCTATGTCCTTCTATTGAGTTGTCTATTTCTGACGTTCTCTTGTTAATCTTTTGGATTTCTAGTTGCTGTTTTTGCATGGTTTCTAATTGTCTATTTTGTCATTTTGTTCTTGCATTGTTTTTTCTGAATTCTTCTATTGCTTTGTCTGTGTTATCCTTGATCTCTTGGAGAATTCTATGTATTAGTCTTTTGAATTCCTTACCAAATCCATTTCTTCCTCTGAAAGTTTTCTGGTTCTTTATTTTGGCCACCTTCTGGAGTCATCTTGTCCTATTTCTTTATGTGATTTGATATTGTCTGTTGTCTCTGAGGCATAAAGGTGCAATTATATTTATATATTGCATGTTTGTTTGCTGCATCCTGATTTTTTTTTTTTTTTGACATATCCGAGCAGGTGGGGTATGCATGCTTCTCTGACTGCTAGTCTGGCTGCTGGTCTGGCTGCACTAGAGCTCTCACCACCTGTCTCCTGGTGGATGGGGCAGCAGCTGGGTGAGTGAGCATGGGTCTCTGTTTGTTGGTCTAAAGAGGGTAGCTGAGGATGTGGCTGGCATTGCTGGTAAGGTGATGTATCTATCCAGCCAGTCACCTGGGCATGGGTGCAGGGAGCATTCTCATTGGCCACTTGGTTGGGCATTGCTTGTTGCCAGGTGGCCGGGGTGAGGGTGCCCAGGTCATTGGTCATGGGGTGCATGGTATGGAAACTTTCACTGATGGTTCTGGTTGGGCAGGGCTGTGCCAGAGTGGTTGGAGCGGGCACAAGCCTCTGGTTGCAGGGGAGGTGGTACCAGGGGCAAGGAGAGGGGATACCACCAGCCCATGGGTGCCCGCTAGGAGGGTGTGCCCCTGTCCACTACAGCGTGATGCAGGGGAGGGTGTGCTGCCAGTCCTTGGGCCTCCAGCACAGGTGACTGGAGGGAGTAGTAGGTGCCACTGGTCTGTGGGCCCCTGGTGTAGGCTGCTGGGCATAGGAGCTGACACCTCTAGTTTGTGGACTCCCAGTTCCAGTAGTGGGGTGAAGCAGAGGGTGTCACTGGTCTGTGGGCCACTGGTGCAGGTAGCCTGGCATAGGAGTCGGTGCTGCTGGTCTTCAGGCCTCTGGTGCCAGAGACCAGGTGGAGAAGTTGATGCTGCTGGTGCACAGGCCCTGGCTTGGGTGACTAGGTTTAGGAGCAGGCATTGCTGGTCTGCAAGCTCCTGGCATGTGTGGGTGGGTGGAAGAGGGGACGTTGCTAGTCCATAGGTCCCCAGCACGGGTGGCTAGGGGGAGAAGCAGGTGCTGCCATTCTGTCAGCCCTTGGTACAAGTGACCAGAGATGTGGGTGCCACCGTTTCATGTGTCCCCAGCCCATGTGGCTGAGTGAAGGGATGCATACTGCCAGTCTGTGGGTCCCTGGCTTAGGGGATGGGATGGTAGCAGGTGCCACTGGACTGTGATCACATGTGGGGAGGGAATAGATGAGGGGGGTGGGGGGCACTGCAGCTCCTTGGACTTCCGGCATAGGGGGACGGGGGACACGGTGGGTGAGGTGAATGCACTTAATTTTTGCAGGGCAAAGATCATTCCTGCCTGGCTCTTGACCTGGGTGCAGAGTCGCTCCTGCTTGGTTGCATCAGGTGATGGGGGCTTTGGCTGGGAACGCTGCTCACTTTGTCTCAATATGACCGTGCTGTGCAGGTTCAGCCAGCAGGGTACCATGCATCTGTAATTCTCTGTGTTTGCTGCTTTTGTACAGTCTCTCCTTCCACTTGGCACTCTGTCTGATTCTTCAGCCTTGTCTTTGATGCTCAGGGTTCCAAAGTTGTCATCTACATCTGATTCACTTGTTTTCTTGGGTCTTTAAGGGGGCGTTATGAGGCATGTGATGCCACTGCACCTTGGACCACCTCCTATGTTTGTTATTTTATAAGCTTAATCTTCCAGATAATGTTTAAAATTATTTTGAATATGTCCAAGGAAAACGCTGTGAAAATTTTGAAATTAAAATTTAAGATTAATTTGGGGATTCATGCCTTTAAAATGACTCCACCAGAAATGAAGTGTGTATCTTTATTTATTTTCTTCTATGTCTCTGAGTAAAGTTCTAGAGGATTTTTCATGTAAGTCTTCATATTTCTTGTTTATTCATTGGTGTTTAATATTTAATTTTCTATTGCAAAAAGTTTCCATTATTTTCTTCCAACCGATCACTGCCAAACACCAATATACTAGAAAGATACCAGTGATTATACATGTATATTATAACTGAGCATACTGATTCCTAAAAATATTTTCCTACCCAAGTTGTTACTCGAATGAGAATGAGAACTATGGAATGTAACTGGAAAGTTTTGCTTCTATCCTTCTTCCTTCCTCAATCACATTTGATTTGAGTCATTTTCATTTCATTCTAATATAAATGGCTGGCCTGAGAACACAAAAATCAAAGCGTAACCAAAAGATATTTGCACGACCATATCTTCTGGAAAGAGTGGAGTGAATTTCCAATCAAACAACACACAACCGGACCCACCTGCAATTGCTTCATCCTTTTGTCAGCAGCTGCACATCCTGGCACCAAGTTCTTCCTAAACAGGAAGAATATAAAGGACCTCTTGGACAGGTAAATCCTGTGTCTGCCTTCTGACTCAGATTGCTACCTGTGTATATAGAATATTGAGTGTTATTATTATTCTTGTTTTACAGACAAGAAAACTTGGCCCAGACAGGTTGAATACTTAATTCATTCAGTTACTCATTCACTCATTCACCCATTCAGTAAATAAGTATTAAGCACCTACCATGTGAACTAAATTGAAATAAATTAAAGCCCCTGTCTCCATGAAAGTTACATTTTAATGGGACAGACATGTATAAACAAAAAATTTACATTGCCACGGTCATACAGCTGAGATTGTAATCAAGGACCAGACCACAGCTTGGCTGCAGAGCCCTTGGGCTTGACCATAGTGAGGCAGAAGCTAAGAAGGTTTTCTGCTGTCTCCTGGAAAGCCCTGAGGGTGGCATGACTTGGGTGAATATAGCATGGTCCAGGACGAGACCTCATCCTGCAGGTTCCATTCAGGGAGAAGACCTTTGTCTACCAGAGGCAGTTGCTTTTACCATGCTTAGAATCCAATTTTAAGTGTTGAATTTTCCTGACCCCCCGCAGCCCACATACCTACTCTGTGTGCCTTCCTTCACATTCTAAAAAAACCCAGTGCCTTTGAGTCCTTCACATCCCAGCTAGCTCAAATGCTAATTCAAACTAATGTGTTAATGATTGAAAGAAGCTAACATATTTACATTTTAACAGGGCTCAATAAAGGGGCTGATGCTGGGATTTTCACATACACAATTGACCAGCAGCAAGAATAAACTTAGAAATAGGGTGATTTGTTATAGGGCTATCACCTGAAGCCATATAGATTAAACCTTAGTTAATAAAATTCCCTTTACTAGCCCCTACTATTCTTTGGAACTCTGGTTGCACAGTGGTTAACAGCTCAGCAGCTAACCAAAAGGCCGGCAGTGCTAATCTATCAGCTGCTCTTTGGAAACTCTATGGGGCAGTTCTACTCTGTCCTATAGGGTTGCTATGAACTGGATTCAACTCAACGGCAATGGGTTTGGTTTGGTGCTATTCTTTCTGGAATCCCTGAGTGGTAGAAACAGTTAAGGAGCTTGGCTGCTAACCACTAGGTTGGAAGTTCGAGTCTACCCAGAGGGACCTCAGAAGCAAGTTTTGGTAATCTGCTTCTGAAAAATCAGCCACTGAAAACCCTATGGAGCACAGTCCTACTACACCTGCGGTTGCCATGAGTTGGAATCAACTGGATGACAACTTGTTGGTTTTATTATTCCTTCATAAATAAAACCAAGGCTCTTCTTCCCTTACAAAATGGAAACTTGACAGTCACATATTTTCCCAAATATCCAGAGTTAATCTCCATTTACAAGTTTCAGGATTTGTTTAGACTTTAATTGTTAAAGAAAAATTTATATTGTTTACTCCTTTGCAATCTTCGGAGATAGGTAGGCTTAGTCTTAGTCCAGTGCTTATTCAAGAATCCTAGAAGCTTTAAAAAGCATTTAAATTGCTAGGGCTAAACACTGTTGGTAGTTTAAACACAGGAAAAAAAAGACTTTCTCTGCCATCAGTACAGCTCTAGCATCAAATATCGTTAGTCCCTTGGAAATCCTCTTCAAATTTTCAGCTCTAATTAAAAAATAATTTGTTTCTTTGGATCTGTGAAAGCTGGAGAGGAAAGAGGAAACCCAAAGGAAAAACCACCCTGACACCCTGTAGCCTTTCTATTATCACTGCACAGAGCTGTGGTTTCTCCCTCTGAATGCTGTGTAATTAAGAGGTTCCAGCAAATTTGGTGAGCACACTTGCTATGGAAAACTTTACATGCCTTTTTTTTTTTAGTGCATCATGTGAAATCCTTGCAAACACAAGGACCTTTTATTTATTGACAAAGAGAACAGTAATTCCAGACAAGCAGCTCTCTTGTCCTTCTCAAATATAAGAAAGAGAATCTGTTCCATATTTCAGCGCAGAGTAACTGAGATGAAAACTGCATATTGTCCATTATTTCTCCTTTATTTTGTGAATACTTTCTATCAAACCACGAAAATTATTTACGTAAACTAGCTCTTGCTGTCTGCTAATTACCAGGAAACAGGATTATTCTTCAGTTGTTCAGGGTCAAGCATTGCATTACTGACCAAATTGTATGGGGTATTAACTTACCTGTCCTTGGGATTTGGAGATTAAATAAAGACACTGGTGGAATGATTTTCTTCCTTTCGTGCATTCCTGGATGGGCAATTAACTATTCATCTCACAGGCATGAATTGAGTACCTTCTGTTTGCTGGGCTGAGTGTTAGGCACCGAGGATGCAAACAAATCAGACAGAGCCCCTGGCCTGGCATAGCTCATTTTGTGAGGGAGACAGGCAGGTAAACAAATAGTGACAATGCCAGGAGACTAGTGCTGTAATCAAGAACACCTGGCAGACACAAGGGCCTCCCTCCCCCAGAGACCCAGAACCAGCAAAGAAAGACAGGAGGCAAATCATAGCCAGACAACGTGCTGATGTTAAATCTTTATTGATTCCACCCAACACTGCACACTCAGACAGTCACCATGAATTGCCTGCGTGCATGGGTGGCCGAAGACCATAAATGGGGTGATTTATGGCAGGTCTCTCAAAAGAGATCTTCCTGGCAAAGTGCTATCTTCCCTAGTCCTTGTTATCAGTTGGTCTGAGTCTCAGAACGGAGGCAGTGATCTCTGCCTTCAAAGACCATAGAGGATTCACTGTGGGTCTCTAATAATAACAATTTATCGAATGCCAGCTAAGCGCTTTCAGCTTATATGTCACCTCCTTAGAGAGTCCCTCTTTGGCAAAAGTGGATTTATGGTGAAGCTAATGATACTCACATTTCAGAGTTCCTGGCTTCTAAGTCCTGAGAGGGATCCTAGTGATATATTCACGTGCTCTTATGGTTTTGCAAATATTGCAAAAGTAAAATATTTTAACCACAGTTAAAATATTTAAAACTTAAGGCTATTCTCTCTTTTTACTTCAATTTCCGCACACCCATGAAGTCAGGTGGCATTGGAGTTATTGTTAGTCGCTGTTGAGCAGTCCCTGACCCGTGGCAACCCCCGGTGTTACACAGTAGAACTGCCCCATAGGGTTTTCGTGACTGTAAAGCTTTGTTGAAGCGCATGGCCAGGCCTCTGGATGCCTTAAACCGCCAACTCTTTTGGTTAGCAGCAGATCAAAAACTGCTTGCGCAGCCCAGGCTCCTTTGGAACCTGGCTAAGGGGAAGTTGATCTAGGGATTCATTTGGTTTGAGTTTAGGGGAAGTATCTAAGTGGTTTGTAGTCACTTTCTTGTCTGGTTAAGTTGTTGTTAGACGTCCTGGTGCAGAAACAATTTCCTGGAATACTCTTATCACTCAGTGCTGATCACCTCAATATAAAGTTGTCCTACAACACCCAGCTCCAAGATGTGGATAGTATGGGAGGGGAGTGGGTTTGAAAAGTGTGGAGGCAGAAACTAGTCTGTGGAGCATTTTCTCAAAGCTCATAGCCCATATGTAAGAGAAACTTCATAGAGGCTTAACCAAACATGACACGTATCCTAAAATTTCCCTGATTTTACCAAACAGCATGTAGTGAAACTGAAAGAAACTTAAAATATATATACATAAATAATAATTTTTTTTTTTGGTTTACCATTTTAGAGGAAAGATGGGATTATCTTTCTATTCTTTTAATAGAAAAACGTATTATTACTAAACAAACAAACAAAAAATAAACTTGTTGCCGTTGAGTCGACTCTGACTCATAGCGACCCTATAGGACAGAGTAGAACTGCCCCATAGGGTTTACAACGAGTGGCTGATCGGTTCAAACTGCCGACCTTTTGGTTAGCAGCTGTAGCTCGCCTTAGCTCTTAACCACTGTGCCACCAGGGCTCCAGTTACTAAACCATTGTCATATGAGGAGATAATTTTTTGTTATATATATTTTACCACAATAATTTTTTTAATTAAAAAAAATGGGGGAGGGACATGAGTCCCTCACAAAATCTGTATCCAGGCCTGTTCCTTGACCACCCAATCTGAAGTAATTGCACAGTCTCTCTTGCATGTTGCTGTTTCATTCTCTCCCTAACACCACTGTCTGATTTGCTTTCCCTTATGAATAAATGCAGCGGATAATGTTGATGTTCCATCCAAACTCCCTTTACCAGCCCATGAGCCCTATCTGCCTCCTGTGAATGTGGCAGCTAACACCTTACCTCTGTGACCTTTTCTGCACTCTTCCCCTTGACTGAGGAGCCGCTTCCGCATTCTGGAATTCCCATTCTTTGCAATGTTATCCATAAGTTGTTATGATCCACACAGCCGAATGCCTTTAACATAAAATAAAACACAGCTAACATCTTTCTGGTATTCTTTGCTTTTAGCTAGGATCCAAAATCTATGTTATTCAGTCTCAAATAACGCTCTGTACCCCAACAACTAACCTATGAGTAGCTACCTAAAGCTCTATTGTTTTTCAGTTTCTCCTTAGACAGTTTTTCACGAAATTCAGTAGTGTGTTCTCATCCATGACCACCATTTTACAGAAGAGTACACCTAGTCACATGCCAGAAGATTTTATAGTCTGGTTGTGGGGATGAGATTAATTTATATGAGATTAATCCATACTAACCCATTAAAATAAGAAATTAAATTCTGCACAGAAGACTGTAATACCTCTGTCTGACTCACCCAAAGGAGAGGGTGAGATCAGTTGTTGCTGGCTGGAGTTGTTGGGAAATGACAGAAGTGATGCATTTCCTCTTGGCACCACTGCACTTGGTACACTTGGGCAGGTCTCGTCACCTGAGGTGACAGTGATGAGCTCAGGGTGCTGGCTCTCCACCAACTGTTGTAGAGAACCTGACTGATGAAGTAACTCTCCCAGCTTCCTATTGCTGCTCCCTTACCCCTCTTTCAACAGCTCATTCTCTTTCCTGCCTTCCATCTCTGTCTCCTTCTCTTTCTATTTATCTGACCTCCTTTTTTCTTTAGAATTTAAGATTTGGTCAGTTTGAGGCATGTATTCTACTTTTGAGGCACTGTGATTTATAGGAGAGACAGGATCCTGAGCCACACAGACGTGGGTGGAATGCAAACTCAGGCCTGTTTTGGGCAAATCATATAACCTCTCAAAGCTCTGTTTCCTCCTCTTTAGACATGGGAACACCAATCTCTCTCATTAGGTTATTTGGAAGATCAAATAAGATGTTATATGTAAAGTGCCTAGCACATAGATAGCTCTCAATAGATGTTTGCTTATTCCCTACTTCCTTATTTGTTTTGGCTGTACTATGCATGCTATAGTTATTTAACAGATGTTTATTGAATTAAAAAAAAATCTTTTTTTTTTTTTTTTTTATTGAATAAGTATTTGGAGTTAAGTTTAGTAGACCCTCATGCCCCTGGAACGATTGAGGTTGGGAGTAATTTAATAATAACATTATAACCCATTTATTATTTTGTGCCACCAATAAATAAATAAATAAATACCCATTGCTGTTCTGAGCGGCTGGTGGATTTGAACTACCCACCTTTTGGTTAACAGCCAAGTGCTTAACCACTGTGCCACCAGGGCTCCTATTTTGTGCCAGACACTGGGATTAAGGAAGTCCTTTTTGTATAATATCTGACATGACCCTTCCTAAATGCGTAAAACACAGTTTTTATTTCTCAGGGTCCAAACATTATATTACAGATGAAGAAACTGAGGTTTAGAGGGAATGAATAATTTACATGAGATTACAGAGTGGAATCTTGACATCAGAACCCAAACCCTGAAGTGCTAGGTTAGACTGCCCCGTTGTTATTTATAACTCCCAGCAGCCCCATGAGGAGGGTTGTCCTTAGGCGCTGTCGAGTGATTTTCGACTGTTGACCCCGCGTGACAGAGTAGAACTGCCCCATATGGTTCTCTAGGCTGTAATCTTTACAAGAGCACATAGAGTCACTGGGTGTGTTCGAACCTCCAACCTTTTGGTTAGCAGCCAAGTACTTAAACCTTACACCATCAGGGCTCTTTCATGAAGAGGGTAGTGCCCAGCAACTGCAGGACCATGTTTCCTGAATGCAAAGTGCAATCATCCTTCTTAAAGGTAGTATTGAGTAATGTGCAGTAAAATAAAATTGAAAGGTTTGGAACAAAGACACTTTCTCATGTTGCTGTTATTGTTGTTAGGTGCCATCAAGTCGGTTCTGACTCATAGTGACCCTATGTGCAACAGAACAAAATGCTGCCCAGTCCAGCACCATCCTCACAATCGTGGCTGTGTTTGAACTCACTGTTGCAGCTACTGTGTCAATCCATCTCATTTTGAGAGTCTTCCTCTTTTTCGCTGACCTTCTAGTTTACCAAGCATGATGTCCTTATCCAGCTATTGTTCCCTCCTGATAATATGTCCAAAGTACGTGAGACAATGTCTCACCAACCTCACTTCCAAGGAGCACTCTGGCTGTATTTCTTCCAAGACAGACTTGTTTGTTCTTCTGGTAGTCCATATAGTTAGTATTCTTTGCCAACACCATAATTCAAAGGCATCAATTCTTCTTTGGTCTTCCTTATTCATTGTTCAGCTTTCACTTGCATATGAGGTGATTGAAAATATCATGGCTTGGGTCAGGTGCACCTTAGTCCTCAGAGTGACATCTTTGCTTTTTAACACTTTGCTCAATGCTTCTTCCACAGGCATTGATTATAAATCCAAGTAAAATGAAATCCTTGAGAACTTCGATCTTTTCTTCACTTATCATGATTTTGCCACTTGGTCCAATTGTGAGGATTTTTGTTTTCTTTACGTTGAGGTGCAATCCATACTGAAGGCTGTGGTCTTTGATCTTCATCAGTAAGTGCTTCAAGTCCTCTCCACTTTCAGCAAGCAAGGTTGTGTCATCTGCATAACACAGGTCATTAATGAGACTTCCTCCAATCCTGATGCCACATTCTTCCTTCTATTTGTCCATTGTTCTCATAAAAAAAAAAGTATTTTAGATAGGAAAGGACAAATATAAGGAAGATTGGAAGAGTTAGGAGTATGGGAGCAAAATGTATTGAGAAAGACTCTTTAGGGCAGCCCAGAGCTGGTAGATACCAGAAATGTCTAAAGGGGAAATTGTATTAGTTTGCTTGTAATTTAAGATGCAACACAAATCTTCTTCCACAAAATCCCTGGTAAGGTCTACATTGTTCTCTGAAGCTTTGTGAGCCTTTGCTTGGTGCAGATGTGATGTTCACTGAGCCCTGTTTTCAAAGCTGGAGAAGAGACACACAAGGAGCCGTGACACCTGGGATATACAGATAAGTGAAAATCAGACCATTTTTTTCTTCTTTTTCCCTCCACCGTTTTCCTTCTCTTCTGCATCTACAGCTTTGTCTTCCAGGCTTATGCCCTTGTTAATCCACTATCTGCTATAAAATACTTTAATTGATCCTAGAGGGGTTATAGATGTGAGTATGGCAAGGTTACTCGGGAGTTCACTGGAACCTCATATATGGTTTGGATGAAGCAAAGGGCCAGACAGATATGTGTGGGTTCTATTTGTAATATAACCATTAAGAACATTGACATTTTGGTAATTGCAACACCACCAAATTTGTGTTGGACTGTAACTGCATGTGCCTCGAATCAGTTCCTAATTGAATTGTTTTCTAACAAACAGGTCACAAGCGCAACCTTTGAAAAATAAGCTGGCAAAATCCTAGTTATGTACTCTCATCTTACACAGAAACTGCCAATAAGTCAGATGGCATATTGCTGTCAGCAAAGTGAAATGGGGGTTAGGGCAATAATCTGCTCTGCTTTGGACCATGCTTAAAATGCTAGTAATTCCTGCAAAACAGAGACCAGGCAATAAAGAGGCTGGATATCCCAAACTGTCTGTGAGGGGTGAGACACATCACCCTGGAAAGTTTAGTTCTGGCTTCTTAAATTTTAATGTGCCTGCGAATAACCTGGAGATCCTGTTAAAATGCTGATTCTCATTCAGCAGATGTGGGGTGCTGCCTAAATTTCAGCTTTTTTAACAAGATCCCAGGTGATACCAGTGCTGCTGGCTCATGGGTCATACTTTGATAGCAAGGGTTTAGCGTATGGTCACTGTTTCCTCTGTGGCATTTTCTGCTTGATGCCATTAAAACTTTTGGCTTTTTCCAAACTCTTGTATGTGTAAACCAACCTATGGCTGCAATCCAACCATGATTTGACCAGTGAAATTGCATCCCATTCGGCTAACTCTTTTCCCAGTAAATGTCATTAAATCTGATACGTCATCTACTATTAAGCTATTTCTTATCCTCTTACAAATTATATTCATTAAAATGAAACCCCTTTCACCTTCAGCACTACCATTTGCAAAAGTGCTAGCTGCCCCCCGGTGTTTATACCCTGTGTGTTTGCCTCCCCTTGAATGTGGATGGGACCTGTGATTTGCTTCTAACAAATAGAATATAGCAAAAGCAAAGGGATTTTTCAGATGTAATTAAGGTCCCAAATCAGTTGATTTTGAGTTAATCAAGAGGGAGTTTATCCTGAACAAGCCTGACTTAAAAATAGAAGTCTTTAAAAGAGGGATCGGGACTTCCTTGAGGTCAGAGACTCTCTGTTGCTGGCTTTGAAGAACTATGGTACCGTGTTGTGAAAGGTCCTACGGAGAAGGTCACATGCCAAGGACCTGAGAGCTGCGAGCATCCTCTAGCCACAGCCAGCAAGAAAATTAGGACTTCAGTTTTACAACCACAAGGAGATAAATTCTGCCGGCAACCTGAGAGGGCTTGTTGTTTGGTGCCATTGAGTCGGTTCCGACTATAGCGACCCTATAGGAGAGAGTAGAACTGCCCCATAGGGTTTCCAAGAAGTGGCTGGTAGATTTGAACTGCAGACCTTTTGGTTAGCAGCCAAGCTCTTAGCCGCTATGCTATCAGGGCTCCAAGGGGGACCTTTGCTTCTGGAGGGAGCTTGGAAGCAGATATTTCCCATGTAGAGCCTCCACACTAAAACATAGCCTGGCTGACACCTTGATTTCAGCTTTGTGAGACCTTAAGCAGAGGATCCAGCTAAGCTGTGCCCAGACTCCTGGCATGTGGAAACTGTGAGATAATAAATGTGTGCTGTTTTAAGCCACTGAGGTTGTGATAATTTGCTATGCAAGAATGCAAAACTAACACACATGCCTTATATTGCATTATTAAATCTTACTCTTGGTTGTGTTCCTCAACTGTGTGTCTATTTATCTATTCAAAATGCAAGTGAAATCTCACCTAGACTTAATTTTATCTGAACTTGAGAACAAGATGGACCATAACAAGGCCATTAAGGTAGCAGAGTTCCTACCCCAACAGAGGAAAGACCTCACTTACCCACATTCCTCCACACCCTCACATTTTTGAATGATGTTACAGTCTAGATGAGGGTTGGTGGTGAAATCAGTACCAACCACAGAACAATCCTTATGCTTTGCCATGATTCTTCAGCTTTTTCCAAGACCCACCACAGCACAAAGCCACTTAATGTTATGCATTCTGGGCAGTCGTACTCGAAAGTCCTATTGGAATAGTCAATTAAATTTCACTCAGTGTTTTGGTAATTAAAACTAAATTTCAAGTTTTCTTTAGGGAGACTTTCCAGTACCATGTAGGCCTAGGGGATCCATCCATCTATTCAATCATCAAGGGTTGACTATGGGCTAGGTGCGGTGCTGGGCAGTGAAGATAGGAGGGTGATTAAGACAGGGTACTTGCCCTAAAGTTGCTAGAGGAGGAAACAGGCAAGTAAACTGGTAATTATAATGTAAGATGAATGGAAAAACTCTGGTGAAAATCAGGATTCTGCAAAGAAAAAGTAGCCCAAATATCACTATGCTGAAATTTCTTTGCATATTTTTCCTAAGAGATGGTGAAGGCAGCTGCTTCTTCCTGCTACTACTATTCTTTCTATTCCAGATATATACGTTGGCATTCAATCTTGTATTTTATTGAAACTAAGACACTGTTAGTTGTAGATCCTATCATTATTTTATGTCCCACCAAAAAGAAAAAAATGTTGACAGTTAAATTATGACATGCTGGAGATCATAAATTACAACTTCAGAGTTGTTAAAGTATGGGAAAATGCTCACCTTAGAATTGATTTAAAGTATTCAATGAATTGTTTTGTTGAATCTCTAGAGCGGTTATGGGAATAACAGAGTAGGGACTTCAGCATGGACCCCAAAGACAAAATGTATGCTCATGCCGTGTTATCTGTGCACTTGTCGACTCAAATCACGTCGTCAGAAGAATG
Organism: Elephas maximus indicus; assembly: GCF_024166365.1. Classification (NCBI taxonomy): domain Eukaryota; kingdom Metazoa; phylum Chordata; class Mammalia; order Proboscidea; family Elephantidae; genus Elephas; species Elephas maximus. The sequence continues at coordinate 129,803,310 of NC_064822.1, forward strand.
ACCTCCTGAGCTCCAACCTCAAGACAGACAGTCATGTGAACTATCTAAGAATTGTAAGGTCTTAAAGTTATAAAAGAATGGAAGATCCCATAATGTTTAAAGATTTTTTAATTACTAGATAGAAAATACACTTACCTATTTTAGGATCCCATCTAGTTCCAAGGTGTTTAGAGTTAGAACAACAACAACAAAAAATGCATCTATGTATATTCAGGGCTAAAGAAAGGCCACATCCTATCACATGAACAGCCTGGGTGGGCGGCACAGACTTCTGTGAGTAGGCAGAATTAGGACATATGAGTCAGGAGACCAAAACCCTTTCATCTTTTTAAAACCCATGACACAATGTCTATAAAAAGACAGTCTGACAGTAAGAAGAATTACTCTGGATGTCTGCAGCTTCAGGTCTCATGTCTGCCCCAAATCTCTGATCATTAGAAACCTTAAGTAATTCTGGTGGACAACTTCATGTGTGTCAGCGTAGAACTGTCCTCCATGGCTGATTTTTTGAAAGTAGATGTCATCCTTAGTAGCTGGGCAATCTCAGCTGACCAGGATGATAGCACTCCTCCCAGGCTTCCTACCCTAGGAAGACCAAGGATTAGGTATAGAAGGATTTCAGAGAATCAAAACCAAGATACTTTGCATTAAGGATCTATAAACATTTAATTTATGTTTTTGTAAAATATATGACAATTTGACCTATAAGAGTAATTGATTTAGCCTTTGATTATAAATTGAAATCTTATAAACTCTGTGTCTGAGAACTTAAAGTTCACTGTATTCACAAGTTTAATTTGGATTTTTTAAAAGAATTATTTAGAATTTTAGAAGATTTTAAGCCAAAAATTGAAGTATTTAAAATGGAAATTGAAAATATTAAGCTTATAAATGTTGACCTATTAGATAGATGTACTGCATAGGAACTGTATTTAATAAGTTTATAAATTGATCTAAGCATTATCATAATTTATAACAATAGGTAAATGAGATGTTCAGGTGAATTTATAAATAAGGCTGTAAGCTGAATTTAAAGCTTAAGAAATAATCAGGGTTTTGATTTTGTGACTTTAATAAATTAAACACATCAAAACAAAACAAAAAACCCAATAACAAAAAGCTCCATAATAATCTTTTCTGTGTGCAAAAATCTTCCTCAGGGCCTCTAAAAGTTGCCTCAACCCTGGTGAGCTCTCCATCCAGGCTGCACATCAGTAATATAGAGAGCTTTTAAGATACAGATTCCAAGTCCCCTTACCTGAGGACTGATTATTGGTGTAGGGTGAGACCAGGGCATATGTATTTTCTGAGTACCATAAGGGACATAATTTACAGAGTTGAGAACCATGTAATAAGCCCACTCCTGCTCACATCAGTGAACTTAAAGTGGTACCCAAATCCTCAAAAAGAAACCTGCCCACACTTACTACTGATTATCAGTTTGGACACCAGTTCTTTAATTCATGGATCAAAGGCTTTTGTTGGCAGGCTTTAGGACATGAGACGTACAGCAGAACCTTCTATCTTTGGATTTTAAGAATCTTGAACCACTTCTTAGTCTTTTTTTCATAATCCATTTTCTATCCCACAATTGTGAGGAAAATTCCTAACATTCTATAGAATATTAAACCTGCAAAGAAAATTGTAAAGTGTGTTTTTACAAATGAGGGTACAAGGTAAAGAGGAATGAATGGTTTGCCCAAAGTCACATCACAGGCCAGACCTCACAGGCTTTACCTCTTGATTCCTGCTATCTTTGAGGGTCACTAACTTGTCTGTTTCCTCATTTCTAAAATGAAGATAATAGTAACAACACCCACCTCATGGAGCTGTTGTGAGGATGAGCTGAAATAATGCATAGGAAAGAGCACATAGCTCAGTGTCACACTCACACATGTTTTGTTCGTTCAACATTTATTCACTGAATTTCGGCTGAGTGCCAGATGCCTTTCTTCCTCTCATAGAATTTACCTTCATCCAAATCGGTGGTGGTGATGGTGTGGAGGGGGCAGGGGAGCAGAGCTTGTGCTGACCCATGAGAGCTGGCTATTCCATTTCCAAGAATTTTGAAAGCTAGTAGATAAGTATACCCCTTGCCATCAAGTCAATTCCGATTCAGAGCAACCCTATAGGAGAGAGTAGAACTGCCCCATAGGGTTTCCAAGGAGCAACTGGTAGATTCGAACTGCCAACTTCTTGGTTTGCAGCCACAACTCTTAGCCACTATGCCACCTAAATATAGCCATTCTTAAATAATGTTCCAACCCTTGAAACCATACAAAAATCTAAAGGGAGAGCTAGCGCTTTTGCAAATGGTAGTGCTGAAGGTGAAACGGGTTTCATTTTAATGAGTATAATTTGTGAGAGGATAAGAAATAGCTTAATAGTAGATGACATATCAGATTTAATGACATTTACTGGGAAAAGAGTTAGCCGATTGGGATGCAATTTCATTGGTCAAATCATGGTTGGATTGCAGCCATAGGTTGGTTTACACATACAAGAGTTTGGAAAAAGCCAAAGGCATTCTGTAAGAATCAATTGACACTACGGAATTTACAGTAAAGAGTACTGTATATTTCATTAGTATTTGTAAGTCAAGTATTATATATTTGATTTTATTCCCTCTCCCCTACAGTCAGTTGTTACACATTTATCACCACTGAGTGACAGATTATTATTAACAAATACGCGGACAATAAATGAGAAATTCAGATGGTAGTAAGAGCTGCGAAGGAATTGAAGCAGAAAAAAAAAAATTTTTTTTTTTTTTTTTTTAATATGCTAGAGTGACCAGTTGTTAGGCAAAGCTCACTGAAAGTTGAATGATGAGGAGGAGGTTGGGGAAATATTTGCAGGTGCAAAGGTTATGAAGGAGAAAAGAATCTGTGTATTGCTATCATTGCTATGGAGCCCTGGTGGTACAGTGGTTAAGAGCTCAGGTTGCTAACCAAAAGTTCAGCAGTTCTAATCCACCAACCACTCCTTGGAAACTGGGGCAGTTCTACTCTGCCTTATAGGGTCTCCATGAGTTGGAATCGACTCGATGGCAATGCATTTCGTTTTTTTTGTTTTTGATTTTTGCTATTCAACTCCCTGGGTGGTGCAAATAGGTAAGCACTGGGCTACTAGCCGAAAGTTGGTAGTTTGAACCCACCCAGTGGCACCTTGGAAAACAGGCCTTGCTTTCTGCTTCTGAAAGGTCACAACCTCAACTCTTTCATAGGTGAATTATTTTTTGGTCGTAAGTGCAGAAAAGATTGAAGTTGTCAAGGATTTCATTTTACTTGGATCCACAATCAATACCCATGGAAGCAGCAGTCAGAAAATCAAAAGGCGCATTGCATTGGGTAAATCTGCTGCAAAGGACCTTTTTCAAGTGTTGAAAAGCAAAGATATCACCTTGAGGACTAAGGTGTGCCTGACCCAAGCCTTGGTATGTTCAATCACATCGTACGCATATGAAAGCTGGACAATGAATAAGTAAGACCGAATTGACACTTTTGAATTGTGGTGTTGGCGAAGAATATTGAATATACCACGGACTGCCAAAAGAACGAACAAATCTGTCTTAGAAGAAGTACAACCAGAATGCTCCTTAGAAGCAAGGATGGCAAGGCTGCATCTTACATACTTTGGACATGTTGTCGGGAGGGATCAGTTCCCTGGAGAAGGACATCATGCTTGGTTGAGTACAGGGTCAGCAGAAAAGAGGAAGACCCTCAACGAGATGGATTGACACAGTGGCTGCAACAATGGGCTCAAGCATAACGATGATTGTGAGGATGGCACAGAACTGGGCAGTTTTGTTCTGTTGTACATAGGGACACTATGAGTTAGAACCAACTGATGGCACCCCAACAACAACAGGTTTATTTGGTAGTAACCATTAAAGGATTAAAAACCCTGTAGAGTGAGAAACAGAGTTTTAATTCTCCTGGAATCCAGATTTCTGGGTTCCATGGTGGTGGGGGTGACTCACACAGGCCATTGGCCTGAGGTGATCTTTTGAACCATTATGAAAACATTGTTCTGGCCCTGTTTCCATGGCAATGGATAAGATGGGGTATAAAAATCTTTGAACGTTCTCTCATCTTTGGAACACTTTGACTCTCTGGTCAGAAGTGTTATCCAATTTGCAAATTGTGTATTAAATAAATTTCAGTTTATATTAATTAGCTTGGTATGATTTTTGTTTTAACAGAAGCACAGTTCTACTCTGCACACATGAGGTCGCCGTAAGTTGGAATCCACTCCATAGCTGCTAACAACAACAACAACGATTATTGAAAAAATTCTGTATCTGCCCCTGAGGTCCCAAATCGGAGGCTCCCATTCACTCTATTTTTGCTCATCTGTGTTTGGTGAATTGCTCAGGGTCACTGTCCATCAGCTTGGATGGAAGCACCTGTGGTTCCGTCAGTTTCCTCTACAAACTATCAGAAACGGTTCCGCACTGTTTAGATAATAATTGTACTACATACTTCTTTCTTGTTTCTGTTCTTTGGTGGAATTCAAAGCCATGGAACCGGTATTTTTTTTTAGCTTTCTCCTGTTCCTAAACTAATTTTTTCTTTCACAAGCCTCAACCAGTCTCTATTTGATGCTTCAAGTCCGCCATCCCTCTAAGTGCTTCATTGCTGGACTTGTGTAACGATGTTGTTAAGGGTGAGCAATTCCTCTTCCCTGCCTTTTAAAGAGGTTTCTTCTCCATTTTGGCTTTGGAAATAGGGTCGCTATGAGTCGGAATTGACTTTACAGCACTGGGTTTGGTTTTTGGGAAGTCAGAATTTACTCAACGGCAACAGGTTTTTAAAGTAAAAGAAAGGCGCCCTGGGTGCGCTGTGGTTAAAGTGATCAAGGGCTAATTGAAAAGTCAGCAATTCAAAGCCACCAGCAGCTCCTCAGGAGAAAGAAGTGGCAGTCTGCTTCCGTAGAGATTTATAGCCTTGGAATCCCTATGGGGTCACTATGAGTCGGAATCGACTAGACAGCAGTGGGTTTTGTTTGGGGTAAAGTAAAAGAGAAGCCCTGGTGGCACAGTGGTTAAGAGCTCAGCTGCTAACCAAAAGGTCAGCAGTTCAAATCCACCAGCCACTCCTTGGAAACCCTATGGGCCAGTTCTGCTCTGTCCTATAGGGTCACTATGAGTTGAAATTGATCAACTTGCTGGCAACAGGTTTGGTTTGGGTTTTTGAAGTAAAAGAAGATGGTTTTGTGCAGGTGTTTTGATTTCCACACCTTTAGTAATCCCACTTACCTAATCATTTCTGGTTCCTGAAATCCAGAGTCCTGCCTGGGCTCTGGGGAAAAGCTCAAAGGGTGCTTCTTTATCACGTAACAACACTATATTCAACTTTATTTAAAAAAAAAAAAAATTTATTGTGGTAAATGTGCATGCGTGTGTATATAAATATAGATATATACACATATACATACATATATATATATATATATATATATATATATATATATATATACACACCTTTGCCATCATATAAAACCCAAACCATCATATAGGGACCCACATCTACACTATATATATATATATATATATACCGGTGGCCGTCTGGTCAATTCCAACTCATAACGACCCTATAGGACAGAGTAGAACAGCCCCATAGGGTTTCCAAGGAGCACCTGGTGGATTTGAACTGCCGACCTTTTGGTTAGCAGCCATAGCTCTTAATCACTACGCCAACAAAACTTACCATTTTAACCATGTTAAGTGCACAATTCAGTGGTATTAATTATATTCACAATATTGTGCAACAATCACCACCATCTATTTCCAAAACTTTTTCATCACCCCAAACAGAAACTCTGTACCCATGAAACAATAACTTCCCCTTCTCCCCTCACAATCAGTGTTTATATGCCAGGGCTCTAATTTGTTTGTTAATGATAGTGAAATGGGTTGAATCCTTCACATTGTAGACCTTTAACTTTCCAAGCATCATTAAATGAAACCATTACCTGGACACGTTCAGCCTAACAGATAAGAACTTTGGCTGCAGCATGAAATAGCTCATTAGTGATCTAAAATACGATGCCTTTCTTTCTTTCCTTGTGCATAGTTTATAAGAAGGAAAACGTTCTCTTCCATGTGCTGAGGAGCTGGTTCTTTTCACTGCCTGTTTGTCTTCAGGAGTGCTTCCATCATTGCAAGTGCTTACGAGCAAGCCTGGAGTGTTTAACTTAGCTCGTGAAATTATCTTCATTAAAAGTCAATACTGACATTAGAGCCAGCTGCTTGAAGTGTTAGCACAGCTGCTTTGTGAGGGAGAGAACAAGATCTTACCATTGCTCCTTGTTCCATGGCTAAGCAACAAGAAAACGTCCATGAGTGAACCAAGAGCTCACAGCACATTCATTTTTGCGTCTTTCACCACTAGCTCAGATTTCAATATGATGAAATTTAAGTTTAAGAATCTGAAAGCAAATGCAAAAGTGCACCCCTGCTTCTGAAACTGCTCTATTTTTTGGAAGCTTCCAGGATCTGCTTTATTCTTTTTTAATTACATGATTCACGGAGTTGTTAACGAACTACCCAAGAGTGCCCCATTCGCTTGGTTAATTAAGGTTCCTCTTGGTCTAAAGGAGCAGATCTACAGTCCCTACTTTCTGAATGACTGCAGAGTTAATAGCTCCATACAACCTGAGCAACTCCATCCTCCTGCAAGGCTTTGCTTCACCTTATTCTGGTCCTGATGAACCCAGAGACTAGGATACAAAATGCTTAAAGCAGAACAAAGAAAGTACCTGAGCAGCCCCGGACAACACCACCTAAGGATGGGGCAGAATTAGGCAGAGGGAAGGCAATCAACTCAATGCAAGCCCAGAGACTCTTTAATCCTTTTCAGCCTGGGCTCTGACCAGTCCATTGTTTCTTTGACATACTCCATTAAAGTATTTTTTGGAAACATAACTACCTCTAAAACCCAAACCAAACCCATTGCCATCGAGTCGATTCTGACTCATAGTGACCCTATAGGACAGGGCAGAACTGCCCCATAGGGTTTCCAAGGCTGTAATCTTTATGGAAGCAGACTGCCATATCTTTCTCCCACAGAGCTGCTGGTGGGTTCAAACTGCTGACCTTTCTGTTAGCAGCCAAGTGCTTTAATCACTGAGCCACCAGGGCTCCTTTGACTGCCTTTAGGCAAAAGGATATAGATATTTGCCATATGTATAATTACAAAAAAAAAAAAAATGCTGTGAATGTGACGGGGGCAATGATCTCTTTTTCTCCTCTTGGTCCCCTCTATTTCCTTTCTTCCTTGGTCCTCAAAGATTAAACAAAACAAAAAACAAAATTAAAAACTAAAGTCTTGTCCTGGGAGAGTAGTTTCAACAACTCCCTGCTATTCTAGTCTATTCCAGCTGTCAATCAAAGCAAAACAATAGAAATTGACCACAATTAAAAAAAAAAAAAGATACATATATATATCTTTTATCACAGAATTTGATACAATATTAAGTCACCCAACATGTGTCAAACTGTGTGTTAAAAAATATATTTAAACTTCCTAACGAATGGAACCGTTACAGATTTTTTGGCATAGGGACACTAAAAAAATTACCAAGACACTAAGTAATTGTGCCAAGTTATCTAATAAATAAATATTAATAGAAACACAAGAAAAATAGGAGAATATAAAATAAAACTTGTACTGGAGATGAATATGCAAGGCATTAAAATCAAGGGGCATGTGGTAGTTGTTGTTGTTAGGTGCTGTCAAGTTGGTTCTGGCTCATAGCAGCCCTATATGCACAACAGAACGCAACACTGCCCGGTCCTGCGACATCCTTACAATCATTGTTATACTTGAGCTCATTTTTGCAGCTACTGTGTCAATCCACCTCATTGGGGGTCTTCCTCTTTTCCGCTGACCCTGTACTTTGCCAAGCATGATGTCCTTCTCCAGGGACTGATCCCTCCTGACAACATGTCCAAAGTATGTAAGACGCAGTCTCATCATCCTTGCTTCTAAGGAGCATTCTGGTTGTACTTCTAAGACAGATTTGTTCGTTCTTTTGGCAGTCCGTGGTATATTCAATATTCTTCGCCAACAGCACAATTCAAAGGCGTCAATTCTTCTTCGGTCTTTCTTATTCATTGTCCAGCTTTCACATGCATATGATGCGATTGAAAATACCATGGCTTGGGTCAGGTGCACCTTAGTCTTCAAGGTGACATCTTTGCTCTTTAACACTTGAAAGAGGTCCTTTGCAGCAGATTTGCCCAATGCAATGCATCTTTTGATTTCTTGACTGCTGCTTCCATGGCTGTTGATTGTGAATCCAAGTAAAATGAAATCCTTGACAACTTCAATCTTTTCTCCGTTTATCGTGATGTTGCTCATTGGTCCAGTTGTGAGGATTTTTGTTTTCTTTATGTTGAGGTGCAATCCATACTGAAGGCTGTGGTCTCTGATCTTCATTAGTAAGTGCTTCAAGTCCCTTTCACTTTCAACAAGCAAGGTTGTGTCATCTGCATAATACAGGTTGTTAATGAGTCTTCTTCCAATCCTGATGCCCCGTTCTTCTTCATATAGTCCAGCTTCTCGTATTATTTGTTCAGCATACAGATTGAATAGGTATGGTGAAAGGATATAACCCTGACGCACACCTTTCCTGACTTTGAACCAATCAGTATCCCCTTGTTCTGTCCAAACAGCTGCCTCTTGATCCATGTACAGGTTCCTCATGAGCACAATGAAGTGTTCTAAACTTCCCGTTCTTCACAATGTTATCCATAATTTGTTATGATCCACACAGTTGAATGAGTTTGCATAGTCAATAAAACGTGGGTAAACATCCACCGGGTATTCTCTGCTTTCAGCCAGGATTCATCTGACATCAGCAATGATATCCCTGGTTCCATGTCCTTTTCTGAAACTGGCCTGAATTTCTGGCACTTCCCTGTCGATATACTGCTGCAACCATTTTTTAATGATCTTCAGCAAAATTTTGCTTGTGTGTGATATTAATGATATTGTTCTATAATTTCCATGCAAGTCACCACAGTACGACAAACTAACAGACACGGCCGGGGGCATGTGGTAGTAGAGTTTAGAAATGCCAACTCATCGTCCAGGTGGGACTGCTCAATGGCAGTGTCTTGACAGGGATAGCAATATATGGCACTGAGGTAACTAACCCCTTACTCCTGCCCCACAATACTGGCAGATGTCACTGATCCATCTGGACATTCTTTTCTGTTTAAACTCAACCTCAGAATCTTTCTTAACTCAGTACTTCAAGCAGCCACTGATCGGAGTTGACTTATGAGATAAAACCTACTTGCTCTTCCTGTTTTAAGTATAATCCTTAGCCTTACAGGCTCGAAACTCAGATTTCCACATTCTGTCAGATGTAGTCTAGCACCCATGATTAAATCTCTCCTGCACACACAAACCCACTGCCATTGAATTGATTGCAATTCATAGCAACCCTATAAACAGAGTAGAACTGCCCTACAGGGGTTTCAAGGTTGTAAATCTTTACGGAAGCAGACTGCCACATCTTTCTCCAGCTAAGCAGCTGGTGGGTTCCAACTGCCAAACTTTTGGTTAGCAGCTGAGCTCTTTAACCACTATGCCACCAGGGCTCCTACACGTACAAAGGCATACTGAAATAATAGGATGGGACGTTTATAGAAGCTACATTCCATCTCCTGAATTTTTACAGGACCACTTCCTGCTTCCTGCCTGCCTTGATAGATACTCTTTGCCCCTTTTTTTTTTTTCCTCTAGTTCCTTGAAAACTCCTTAATTGAAAGTTAATGTTTCAGCTTCTCCTCTCCAATCAACTGTGGACTCTCTTCGCCAGTTTTGGTCTCAGCAGCCCTCTAGGAAATGGCTCTTGGCACTTTTACCCCAGCTTCTCTGGAACCTTGGGCAGAAGCCCCAATCCCCTCAATTCACCTCAGGCCCAATCCCTCCCCCGGATTCTCCTTTGGGGTAAATAGTTTGGATTAGACCTTGAGATGCTCAAGCTTAGGGGAATTCACTGAAACTAATCAAACTCATTGTAAGGGGCTAGTGTCCTATGCTAAGTGGATTAATTTTATTCAGTAGACAATTAAATGTGGTTCAGGTCTGTATTTGAGGGAGATAATTTGATAATAAGCCCTGGTGGCATAGTGGTTAAGTGCTATGGCTGCTAACCAAAAATGTCGGCAGTTCAAATTCACCTAGGCGCTCCTCGGAAACTCTTTGGGGCAGTTTACTCTGTCCTATAGGGTCTCTATGAGTTGGAATCGCCTTGATGGCAACAAATGGAATGGAAGGAACTTGGTAATAAGGTGATGGATAGATTGGAAGGATAATAAATTGTTGTGAAAAAACTCCTGATGTTTTAGCTGACTGCAATCTTAATTATGAGCCAGCCATATAATGGTCAGTGGTAGAATTTTCACCTTCCACGTGGGAGTCCAGGGTTTGGTTCCTGGCCAATGCACATCATGTGCGGCTATCACTCATCTGTCAGCAGAGGCTTGTGTGTGCCTGTGATGCTGAACAGGTTTCAGTGGAACTTACAGACCTGGAGATCTACTTCTGAAAATCATCAAATGAAAACCCTGTGAATCACAGTGGTCCAATCCACAACTGATCATGGAGATGGCATAGGACTGCCAGCAATTTCTTTGGTAGTGCTTGGGGTCTCCGTGAGTTTGGGGCCAACTCGACTGCAGCTAACAACAACAACATATAATGGTGTTCTGTGGCTGCATGACAATCTAACTCCAGCCTTAGTTGTGCATTAGGGAAATACAGTATCCACATCAACAAGGGACATAACCCCTTGTCTTAGTCATCTGGTGCTGCTATAATGGAAATACTGCAAGTGGTTGGCTTTAACAAATGGAAATTTATTCTCTCACAGTCTAGGAGGCTACAAGTCCAAATTCAGGGTGCCAGCTTTAGGAGAAGGCTTTCTGTCTCTGTTGGCTCTGGGGAAGGTCCTTGTCATCAATCTTCCCCTGGTCTAGGAGCGTCTCAGCAAAGGGACCCCAGGTCCAAAGGACACACTCCATTCGAAGCTCTTCTTTCTGGGTGGTATGAGTTCCCTCCCCTCTCTGCTCATTCTTTTATATCTCTTATATCTCAGGAGAGATTGACTAAAGGTACAACCTAATCCTACATATTGAGTTCTGACTCATTAACATAACTGCTTCTAATCCTGCCTCATTAACATCTCAGAGGTTAGGATTTACAACATACACAATAATAACATCGGATCACACAGTACTGGGAATCATCGTCTAGCCAAGTTGATACGAGTTTTGGGGGGACACAATTCAATCCATAACACCCCTTTATACCCTGCGTTGATCAGATTATGTCTGTGCTATACTGTTGAGTTCTAAGTGCTTCAATTTTAAAAAAGGAACATTGACATGCTATAGAGTATTCTGAGAAGGTGGCCAGGAAGTGAGAGGTCTTGAAATCACATTACTTGAGGTCTAGTTAAAGGATTTAGAGATTCTTAACCTTAAAACCAAGGAAACCTGGTTGCACAGTGGTTAAAGCACTCAGGTGCTAGCCAAAAGGTCAGTGGTTCAAATCCACCAGCTGCTCCATGTAGAAAGATGTAGAATCAGCTTCTATACAGATCTACAGCCTTGGAAACTCTATGGAGTAGTTTTACTCTGTCCTATAAGGTTGCTGTGAGTCGGAATCGATGGTGACGGGCTTGGTTTTTTTTATTTTAACCTTAAAACCAGTTCTGGGGCTTTGAATTACTATTTTCAAATGTTGCATGAGATTGTTTCAATGTTAGTTTTTTAGAGATAAATCTTGAAAACACTAATTCCATAACAATGTATTTTTAATTATTCCAATTTAATTTTATTTCTCTCAGACTGTTTAGTCATTTATTAAAAAAAAAAGTGAAAATGTAAGGAAAAATGGGTGTGATGGTTAAGATTGTGTGTCAACTTGGCAGGGCCGTGACTCAGAGTTTTGGCAGTTGTGTGATGTTGTGGTCACTTCTCTGTTGAGATTTGATATGCGATCACCCCCATGATGGGATCTGCTGTGAGTAGCCAATCAGTAGAGGGGGAGTTCCCTTGAGAGTGTGGCCTACATTGACTGTGGCAGATGTTCTGGCAGGGCTTGGGGGCTTTTGCTCTTTCTGGATCCTGCAGCTGGCTCCTGTTCATCTGACCTCTGGTTCTTGGGATTGGAACCAGCAGCTTACCTGCGGTTGTGACTGCTGATCTTGGGATTCATTGATCTTCACAGCCTGTGAGCAACAGCCCTGCTCTCTGACCTGCTGATCTTGGGTTCATCAGCCCCTGCTGCTGCATAAATCAGGAGAAACTTCTTACCTGATCCATGGACTTGGGACGTTACCACCTCTACAACCACATGAGCCATTTCCTTGATATAAATCTCTCTCTCTCTCTCTCTATATTTATACGATTTACTGGTTTTACTTCTCTAGAGAACCCAGCCTAAGACAGTAGGTGAATCCCACAGGGTTCCAATTAAATAAGCAGTCAATTTAATACATCAAAGATGAAATAAAAAATCTAGCATAGATTATTCCCTGCCTGTATTTTAGTGACATGTGCAGCAGGAGGAAACCCTGGTGACGTAGTGGTTAAGTGCTATGGCTGCTAACCAAAAGGTCAGCAGTTCGAATCTACCAGGCACTCCTTGGAAACCCTGTGGGGCAATTCTACTGTGTCCTGTAGGGTCACTATGAGTCAGAATTGACTTGATGGCAATGGGTTTGGGTTTTTTTTTTTTTTTTTTTTTTTGGTGCAGCAGGAGTGGCAGCTTGAGAGGCTAAATTATATTTACTTCAGGAGTCAGACACTTCAGGACATATATGGAGGTCTTATAGGGGAGTCCCTTCATGAGGGGAACAGTAGGAAGGGCTAGAGAGACTTCTGGGGGGAAAGACATCAGATGGAAGGAAGGAAGAGAACAGTGGCCCCCAAACTTGGGGCAAGGATTGTACTGCTCACCAGGTTCGTTGGTCCCATTTCTTCTTCAGGGACTGTTCATAGGGTCCTGGGGAGAGGAGATGGTAAAAACAAAAACAATTTTATTTTCATCTCTATAAGCCATTAAAAAAGAGTGGCCATTCCACTTTTTTTTCTCTCTAAGGGTGCAGAAAGGGAACGTACTCATTTTCTTTATTCCAGTGAGGTATTAATTTGGAAACTGAGGATTCCCAGAGCCCTTCTTTTACCACACAGATGAAATGGAGACCACCAGGCATCAGGAGATCTGTTTTTGCCAGCATCAGAGTGGAACTTCATGCTGTGGCTGAGGAGAACTGTTGGCCAGGAAGGGTGGAACAGAGCTTGGGAGGAATTTGAGAGGAGTTGAAATTCTTATAGTTGGCCAGGAGAGGCGGAATCTAAGAGAGCTCTGGGACTGGAACTTCAGCTATTTTGATCCTTAAGCTGGCATGGCCAAGGAAAACATGATTACCTTTATAAAGATGTGGGTAGTGAGTTCTAAGAGCACAAAAGCAGATCTGCACATATCTTCTTACATGTGCACGTTCCTCCCTAGTGCAGTGTCTTGTACATAATAGGGGCTCACTAAATGTTTGTTGATTTATAATAGACTTCAGAAAACATATCTGTCAGTTTTTTGAACTGCGGTGACTTGCATTTTGCTGATTCTGGAAGCTATGCCACCACTATTTCAAATACCAGCAGGGTCACTCATGGTGGGCAGGTTTTAGCAGAACTTCCAGACTAAGACAAACCAGGAAAAAAAGGCCTGGTGATGTACTTCCGAAAATTAGTCAATGAAAACCTTATGGATCACAACAGAACATAGCCTGACTCACTTGCTTTGGACGCATCATCAGGAAAGATCAATCACTAGAGGGGAATATCATGTTTGGTGAAGTAGAGGACCAACAAAGGTATAGGAAACTCTTAGTGAGATGGATCAGTGAGAATGGATTGGCACAATAGGCGCAATGAGGACTCAGACATGGTGGAGATGGTAAAGATGATGCAGGGCCAAGCAGTGTTTTGTTCCCCATGATCAGTTGTGGCTTGGATCATTGTGATCCATAGGGCTTTCAGTGGCTGATTTTCAGAAGTAGATATCGGGTCTCCATGAGCGGGAGTTGACTCAGCAGCAGCTATATCTATCTCTCTTTCTGGAGCCCTGGTGGTACAGTTGTTAAGAGCTTGGCTGCTAAGCAAAAGGTCAGCAGTTTGAATCCACCAGCTACTCCTTGGAAATCCTATGGGGCAGTTCTACTCTGTTCTATGGGGTCTTATGAGTTAAAATTGACTTGATGGCAACAGGCATCTATCTTAAGTATCTATCTATCTATCTGTTTATCTGTCTCTCTATCTATCTACCTTCAACAGTAATAATAATAACAGCTAATGTTTTCCAAGTATCTAGGCACTTTATATGAACTATTTCATTTAATGCTCCGGGCAAAACTTACAGGTGAGTCATACCTCCACTAGACAGAGGAGAAAGCAGAGGCATTGAGAACCACATGCGAGGGTGGTACCCTTAATAAGGGTAATGACTTAAGTCTTGTTCTCTTCCATGCTCCTCATGCTTTTGTAGTTAGTAGATACTCCATCAAAAGCAGAATTGAACTGAAATATGGAAGCTGAGATTTTAAGATTTATCTAATCATAAAGAACTTGCAGTTTCCATTACTGCTTTCACTAATGAGTCATTTCTGAACTTTCTCTGGTGTGCCATGTCCTGCATGGTAGAGGAGAGAGGGAAAGAGGTTTCTTTCTCTAGAGGCCCACCAAATTGGGCGATTAAGAGAGCAAAATCCACACTCCATGTAACAGAGGATAGCATTTGAACAATAGAGGTTGCTCAGAGTGCTTGGTTCATTTACTGAGTACAGGCTGTGTGTCAGGAGTCCCTGGGTGGTGCAAATGGTTGATACGCTCAGCTGCTAACTGAAAGGTTGGAGACCCACAGATGCCTTGGAAGAAAGGCCTGATGATCTAAAAATTCAGCTACTGGAAACCCTAGGGAGCACAGTTCTACTCTGACACAACGGGGTTGCCATGAGTAGAAATTGGTACAGTGGCAACTGGTCTGTGTGTCAGGTGCTATTTGAGGTACTGGGAATCCAGCTGTGCAGCCTAGCTTTGGGTCCAGATTCTTAGACTCTTTAGGCCTTCATTTTTGCAGTTGTAATATGTGGTGCCACAATTGTTAAGAACTTGGCTGCTAACCGAATGGTTGGTGGTTTGAACCCAGCCAGCGGCTCAGTGGGAGAAAGACCTGCTCCTGTAAAGATTACAGCCTAGAAAATTCTGTGGGGCAGTTCTACTCTGTCATACGGGGTTGCTATGAATCAAAAATCGACTTGATGGCACCCGACAAAGACAATATATGTTCTTAGGATAACTGATGTGTTTCTAGACCCCAGACAGGTCAATCTGACTTGAATGCCTCTCTTCCTTACAATTTGGTGGATCATTGAGATACCATGAAATATAGGGACTATGAGGAATTTTTGCATAATACACCTGAGTTTTGTTTATTAATTTATTTTTGTAAAAAATTTAAAAATGATGAAAAGGCAAAGGAACAATTAAACTTGCCTGTAAGTCCATGAATGGCAATGTCCGCCAGGCCAGAGTTTTCTTTATACACACTTATAAAAAATGTAAAAATACGGTCATTGTCTCATTACTTGTTTCAGCTTTTTTGAATAAAAATCCCCTCCCCCCTCCGTTATAAACAAAATCTACGCATGTTGTGTGGAAACCAGAAAGCACAGAAAGGTATAAAGAAGAAAGTGTTCCTGTTTTGTCTGGGAGGCTAAAAGAACAAAGTTTTGAAGGCTGCTGCTCCTGTTTTGTGGGTTTGAAGGAGGGGAGAAGGGCACTGTTGGGAGAGCAATCAGCAAGTCTTTCTGGACGTTTGCAGAGTTGGAAAGGGTTCAGGAAGAATTTCATTCTGCTCAGGGTGTGTGCATCATATCTGCTCTGCAAAAGAGTTGAGACCGTCCTCAGACCAGAAACAGGAGCCTGGTGGGCAGCCCAGTGACTGCTTATAGATAAGAAAATGGAAAAGTCTGCCAGAAGGAGAAGCAGATGAAAGGCTGGCAGGCTTCAGATGATGATTTCTGACCAGAGGCCCCACGATTATTAGCCCAGGACACTGGCTCAGGACTGCGTCATAAAGTGGAATGAGACTCCCACCCTCTAGTGAAGATGCTGTAGACCTGTGGTTCTTAAACTTGAGTATGCATCAGAATCACATGTAGGGTTTGTTCAAACACAGGTTGCTGGGTTCCAAACCCAGAGTTTCTGATTCAGTAGGTTGGGGATGGGCCCAAGAATCTGCATTTCTAAAAAATTTCTAAGTAAGCCCAAGGAGGTAACTTTCAGGATGGCTTGAAACCCTCAGAGTGTGTTTAGGGGCGGCCTGAGAAATAAAAACCTTCTTATCTTGGTGTGCCGTATACCTGGAGGTGATCCTGGGAAGAAAAAGCATTCTGCCAGACCTAGGTCAGTTCCACCCTGTACTCCCTTGGTTAAGAGTCTGAGTGTCTCAGCCTAGTCTCTCATCCAGATACACTAGGTGGGATGGATTGGCAGGACAAGAACTGGGAAACCTAAGAGGGTGTGGAATGGACCAGAAATAGTAGGAATGAGCATGACATAGACTTGAACTTCTAATACGTCTCCAATTTTGCCATTTTATCATTGCCCCTGTAGTGGTAAAATAATAATAACCTCAAAGAAAGGTTATTTTCTATCACAAATGAAGGCTAAACTCATTAAGTTGGGCCTGACTGTTTACATAGGTGCCGTAAGAATGTTAATTCACCATAAAGGGAATCTTAGTTTTGATTTGCTGAAAAATTTCATAAGAAATCTGATTGGACTTTTAAAAGCCTACATTATTTCCTATCTTGAAAGTAGAGAATTCTCTCCACCAGATTTCACCTGCAGTATTTATATATATATATATATATATATATATATATCCTCTTTTCTCAACGTCCCCAAAATATCCTAATGTTCCTATTGAGCTTCCTTATTCACTTGTACCAGGTACCCTTGGAGGGCTTTGTAAGTATTGCCATAGACCCAATCTCATTTTCTTACCTGACCATACCTGGCTAAATGATAATTATTCTCAAAAATGGCATTCCAGGCCTTGTTGCATAGCTGATTTTTCCAATTATTTCCTGATAAAAAACCAAACCCTTTGCCGCCGGGTGGATTCCGACTCACAGTGACCTAAAGGTGAGGGTAGAACAACCCCATAGGGTTTTCAAGGAGCAGCTGGTGGACTCAAATTGTCGACCTTTTGGTCAGCAGCCGAGCTCTTAACCACTGTGGCTCCGGGGCTCCATCCCGGTAAGAGGAGAGCATATTCTCAAGCCTGTATTAGTTCCCTATTGCTGCTGTTACAAATTACCACAGACTTAGTGGTTTAAAACAATACAAATTTATTATCTTACCCTGGACACCCTTATAGCTCAGTAATGAAGTCACTCCTGAGGTTCACCCTTCGGCCAAAGATTAGACAGGCCTATAAAACAAAACGAGACTAATGGGCAAACCAGTGCAGGGGCAAGGACAAGAACTTAGGAGGGGACAGGAAAGCTGGTAATGGGGAACCCAAGGTTGAGAAGGGGAATATGTTGATATATTGTGGGGTTGGCAGCCAATGTCACAAAACGATATGTGTATTAATTGTTTAATGGAAACTAGTTTGCTCTGTAAACCTTCACCTAAAGTAAAACAAACAAACAAAAAGTTCATTTTTTTATAGTTCGGAAAATTAGAAATTTGAAATGGGTCATATAAACTAATATCAAACTGTTGACAGAGCTTTGTATCTTCTGGAAGTTCTAGGGAAAAGTCTATTTCCTTGTCTTTTCCATCTTCCAGAGGCTGCCTGCATTCCTTGGCTTGTGGTGCCTCCTATCATCACATCTCCTCCTCTGACTCTAACCCCCCTGTCTTCCTTTTATAAGGACATTTGTGGTTATATTAAACAAACAAACAAATGACAACAACAAAAACAGAAAACAAGGTTCCATGGTTATATTGGTCTCACTCAAATAATCTAGGATAATCTACCTGTCTCAAAATTCTTAATTTAATCACACCTGCAAAGTTCCTTTTGCCACGTAAGGGAACATAGTCACAGGTTCTGGGGATTAGGACTTGGGGAACTTTTGTGGGGCCATTATTCAGGCTACCGCAAAACCTATGCAGTAACTATATTACTATGAAGAGTGAGAAGACTCAATGAGAGTTTCTGGATTGACGGAAGAGGGGGCATGGGAGGGGGCAGTGAGAATCAAATATCATTTAAAAGTGTTTCATTTCAGTTTACAAACCAGAGTCAGTTAAATTGTTGTGGGTTACAGAAGCTTAAGAAGAAAGGGAAGGCGCTTCCTTATTTCTTTATATCCAAAAAATAAGACATTAAAACAACAGTATAAGAAAATACAATAAGATTTTCCACATCAGTTCATTTAGTCCTTTTTCACAGTGAAAACTGTGGGGTGGATAACTGAGAATTCTGTCATACACAAGGTATTTTAGCAGACCCGCTGATCTCATAAATACACATGACAACTTTCTGTAGCCACAAATATCTGTTACACAGCTTCTCAAAGTGGGAGCAATGACACATGGTCCACAGATATAGCCTCTCTGTAGCATATAAAAATAAGAAGCAAAAGCCTGTAAATTTAAAATTATGCTTAGTAATCAATGTTTCAGTATTCTATCTTATGTAAAAATGATCTGGGTATTCAATGATTATCCATTTCTCAACTCAATCTAATATCACTCCAAGGTTTTATGTTATTATTTTCTTAAATATTACTTAAGTAATTATTTCCAAGCTGACGTACCACAAAATACAATTTCTGTTTTAGTTTATCAGAATAATGATTCATTTTAGATGAATAGACGTTTACATTTTTCATAACCTTTCAACAAGTGGGAGTTATGTTAGTATATTTGGTTGGTAAACCTGAATAAGATTAGGAAAAATAAACCTGAATAGAATAAAAATGTGTCTTTACATTATATTTAACACTGATAAATCAAAGACAGAGCTGTTTTTATTAAGCTAAAATTATTAAATTATTCTCATGTACCAAAGACTTAATTATGCGAACTTAAATTCTTAAAATGTTTCTGAATTAGTTTCTGCAAGAATAATTAAAAAAAAAAAATTCTAAGACATTTACAGTATTAAAAGTTTAATTTTCTTGGAATTTTAGGAATATTCAACTTTACCTGAGCACTTATTTATCTCTATAAGGCAATCAGAAAGTGCTTCTTTAATTTAAAAGACTTTATTACAGTCTTTATTAATACTCTCTGGAGATAGGAGAACATTACATACTCATAGAACAAGCCCTTTCTGAATTGTGGGGAAAATTATCTGAAGTAATTTATGAAAGCAGTGATCACAGTACCTGGTATATAATCAACCCCCAATAAGGCTCCTTGACTAATCAGAGTCCTACCTGCTTATACAGGTGCTGGGAGATAAATGCTCTCTTTCCTTTGGGGTCACTAAGCTAGGATAATAAAACGTAGAATTATCTGTAGTCATGTCTCTCTGCCTTTTCCATAATAATGACAACACTAATACATTTCCTCCACCTATCTCTCAGTTTGTCATACTGTGGTGTCTTGGATGTTGCTGTGATGTTGGAAGCTATGCCATCAGTATTTCATATACCGTTAGAGCCACCTGTGGTGGACAGGTTTCAGTGGAGCTTCCAGGCTAAGATGGACTAGGAAGACGGGCCTGGTGATCTACTTCCGAAAATTAGCCAATGAAAACCTTATGGTCACAACAGAATATTGTTCAATATATTGCTGGAAGATCAGCCCCCTAGGTTGGAAGGCACAGTGCAATAGCTGCAACAATGAACTCAAGCATATCGACAAGCATGAAGATGGTGCAGGACCGGGCAATGTTTCATTCTTTTAATTTTAAGGTCATCAGGAGTCAGAGCTGACTTGATAGCAACTAATATAAACAACAACTTACATTTCTTGAGCACCTTCTGTAAGTCAGGTGTGATTGTGAGTTGTGTATGTGTATTATCTCATTTAATTTTTACAGCAACCCTATAAGGTAGGTATAATTATTATTGTTCCCATTTCTCAGATGAGGAAACTGAGACTCAAAGCAGTTAAGCAACTTATTCTTTAGGTAAGTGGTAAAGCTGGACTCAAATCAAGACAGTCTGGCTAATGAGCCACTAGCTTACACCACCTCCTGCGTGGAGGACACCCACCTACAATAGAGAGAATAAGACCAGTTCACCAAAGAAGTTAGACTCAAGAGATGGAGAAAAGAAAGAATCCTGCTAAGAGCTCTACCTCTGCTAGCCAGTCAGCTCTACCCCATTTTGTCTTATTTTATTTGATTTAAGCTAATTCAACTTGGTTTGATGCTATTGAAGACAGAATTATACTGAGGAAAATAAAAGATAAAAATGATATGGGAATAAAAAAAAATGATACGGGCATTTTCCTCCAATAGCCCACAAGATAGTAGGAAAGATAGACAAAGAAACAAACACAAAACCATGAAGTGCTAAAGGCTAAAGTGAAGGCACGTTTTAAACGCTGCGGAAGCACAAATTTCGGAAAGACACATGGGCCTTCCATGCATCAGGCACTGTGTTGGGTATCTTTCAGTCGATTTCTGTATATTCTAAGCAGGATGCCATAACTTTCATTCTTCGGCTTCTGGGTCTTTTACTTGTGCCTTTTCTGTGTTGACCGTAGATACCTGTGAGGTCTAGCTAGGATTAATGGTTGGCTCACCTGTGATGTGTCATTTCTTACTTATAGTTTAATTATGATTGTACTATGCCAATGGTGCTGCAATAAGGTCCACAAATGGGCTAGGGAAAGAACTTGTCAAAACATAAAAACATAATTAAAAAGAAATAATGGGTGTCTTTCCCCTAATCAAATTATGTCCTTGTTTTCATTTGAAGCACCAACTTATTAAAAGCGGCCCCCAATTACATCTTCCTTTCACAATGCAAGTAGTTCTTCAGCCACAATTATTTGTTGTTGTAAAACTGCACACACAAATAATTGCACCCACAATTGCCTAATTGTAGGCTGAAAATGAAGGGCAAGCAGTTAATTTTTTCTCAGATGTCTGATGTTGCCTGTCATTAGCTGGCTGCGACACAAGCGAATGCATTGGCTTCTCTTCACCTATGAAAGGTGAAGCCTCAAAGACACAGACCACTGGATATGTACTCCGAGAGTAAAACCCCCTTGGTACTTCTGCAAGAGTGTGTGTTTCTCTGAGGACCCTTTTATTTTCCCTGTCAACCCTTCACATAGTTCTAGTTTACCTACTTTCTATGTCTTGCTTCTTCATCTGTTCTGATTCCTTTGAGAAACATTCTGTCAGCTTTTAGGATATGTATGTGTTTTTCTTCTTTACCAACACCGCAGTTCAAACACATCAATTCTTCTTCTGTTTTCCTTTTTCATTATCCAACTTTCACATACATACGAGGCAATTGAAAAGACCATGACTTGGGTCAGATGCACCTTAGTCATTAAAGTGACTTCTTTGCTGTCTAAAGTCAAAAGAATGAACAAACCAGTCTTAGAACAACCAGAATGTTTCTTAGAAGCAAGGATTGTGTGACTTCGACTAGCTTACTTTGGATGCATCTTCAAGAAAGACCAATCTCTAGAAAAGGACATCATGTTTGGTAGAGGGGTCATGAAAATGAGGAAAACCCTCAATGAGATGAACTGACACAATAGACCCAACAATGGCCTCAAACATACCAACGATCATGAAGATGGAGCAGGACTGGGCAGTGTTGCATTCTGTAATACATGAAGTTGCACTAGTTGGAGTCCATCCATAGCAACAACAACAACAACATGTGCTTTTTACTTTATTCTGTCTTAAATTGCTTTCTTCATTTCTCTCTCTCTTCTTTCCGTCATGTAGTAAGATTAGAAAGTTTTTCTTTCTATAGGAGAGGTAAACCTAGGAAAGAAATAGTGCTCTCTAGATAAGACCAGTGTGTTCAAAGGAACATAGGAAGAAAAAAGTGGAAATCTTTAATAATAGGGAGATAAATCGAGTATGAAAAAGTAAGGGTCTGAAAAAGATGTGCATTGCTATAGTAGAGTTCACTTCAGGAGTTTTCTTTTTGTGGTGATATCACTATTACTCATCCACATAGCTGTGTGGGAAAATAGAGAGCATGTGTAAATAACAACAAAGCAAGCTTTCTAATTTGAGCACTTTGTTTTCTTAAGGGCGTAATCATTGGCTAGAAGGAATAGGAGCAGCTCTGCAGCTCTGAGTGAAGTAACTGATTCAGCATGTCCAAACCAAAAACCCACTGCTGACGAGTCAATTCCAACCCATAGCAACCCTATAGGACAGAGTAGAACCGCCCCATAGAGTTTCCAAGGAGCGCCTAGCGGATTTGAACTGCCAACCTCTGGTTAGCAGCTGTAGCACTCAAACACTACAGCACCAGGGTTTCCCTCAGTTTCCCTCAGCATAGGAGTGGAATAATTGAGACTAGGATTCTGAATTGTTACTTCAGGGTCTAGAACATTACCTCTTTTCCCACCCTCTCATCTTCATCACCTCCAAGGTGCCTTAGCTCCCCACTTCCATGATGAACAATCTTCCTTCTTTTGAGATTCTGTTAGGATTTCTCTTTTAGAAAGACTCTGCCTAGAATTTAATTTTCTTTGCTGTCTTCTCAGAAATGTGTTCTTTTTTTGGTATTTAAATTGCAAATAAAATTGTTTAAGTAGTAAAATTCCTACAAATAAATGTTCTATTTTTTTTTATGGTTTCTCACTCAGAGTCATTGTAACGGTTACTTTTTTATGCCTAAATTCAACACAATGTATATTTATATTTTGATAATTTCCTTTATGTCTTCTTTGTGATATGTAAGTCCTAGTGAAACAGGCTGCTCAGCCATATTGAAAACCCCAATAAACACCCCTTCCCCCCTCTCTTTATCTTGCTAACCACAAGCTCCTTTTGAGCAGGAAATCCCAGCAGGTGGTGGCTCCGGCCACTGACTAGCCCTAGTTACACCTTGTTTCACAGACTGAAATCACATCCTTCAACTGACCACCCCCGCCCTGCCCACTTCCAAATATAGGCATGGGAGGGCTAAAGGCAGAAAATTCCAGGTACCAAACCCAACCCCCTGACACCATTGGAAACAAAAAGCTCCCCAGCCCCCTTAGTCAGCGAGCACGTGGCCTTAAGGTCACTAGACCCCACACGCTCCTTGTATGAGCAGACAATAAACTTGCCACTTTCTGTTTCCGTTGCAGTCAGTGTCCGTCTTATTTCAATTGGCTAATAAGACAGAACAAGAACCCGAGTGGCGTTCGGTGACACTAGTAAACCAGTTTTACAGATATTGAAAGGTTAAATACTTTGATTAGAGCAATAAAATTTGGTAGAAAAATCATAATTAGAATTAAGAGTTTTTTCCCAGAACTACCTTTTGAGAAAATATTACAGAATGTAACTGAATGTGTTAGTCAGGGTTCTTGGTTGCAGACAACAGAGGTCACTCTAGCTGTTGAAGTAGGAAGAGAATAATTAAAGGAACATTAGATCGCTCACAAGGGCAGTGGTGGTTCAGTGGTAGAAGTCTTGCGTTCAGTGTGGTAGACCTAGATTCCACTCTTGGTCAACGCACCTCTAGCTCATTCACTGCTTATTTGTTAGTGGCGGCTTGCGTGTTGCTATGGTGCCAAACAGGTTTCAGTGGAGCTTTCAGACTAAGACAGACTGGGAAGAAAGGCCTGGCAATCTACTTCTGATAATCAACCAATGAAAACTATGGACTGCAATGGTCTGATCTCATTGTGCACGGGGTCACCATGAGTCAGAACCAACTCAGCTAACAACACAACAGATAGTTCACACATTTTCCACGATGGTCAGTGAACTAGGCTTCAATGTACACATCCAGGAGCAGTAAGGCCAGGAAAAATGCAGTCAGAAAAATGGTCCAGAGCACGAAAGGACCATTGTAGTCATCTTCATCCACTCAGCATTTATAGTGCTAAGAATCAAATGCCAGAGGCCTCCAACAACTTCACAGGAAGAACTAGATGTCCCAACACTTTACCTATAGAAAAGCTGACCTCCCTGTATGCGGCTGCCTCGTGTGTTTCATTTCTACATCCAAATGTGGGGGGATAAATCTGGTTTGTGGAAACTGGCTCCCTTGCTAAATCCTAGGGGCGAAAGGGTCTGAGAAATGCATTTTATAACATTTCATTCTCTACCTATAGCAGGGATTGGCAAGTGTTTTCTGCAAGGGGCCATGTCAGGGATGGAATTGTGTCCCCCCAAAAATGTGTGTTTCAGTTGGGCTGGGCCATGATTCCCAGTATTGTGTGATTTTCCTATATGTTGTAAATCCTGCCTCTATGATGTTAATGAGGGAGGATGGGCAGCAGTTGTGTTAGTGAGGCAGGATTCAATCTACAAGATTAGATTGTGTCTTGAGGCAGTCTCTTGAGGTATAAAGGAAAAGGAAGCAAGCAGAAAGTTGGGGACCTCATACCACCAAGAAAGCAGGACCAGGAGCAGAGTGTGTCCTTTGGGCCCAGGGTCTCTGACCCTGAGAAGCTCCTCCAACATGGGAAGTTTGAGAACAAGGACCTTCCTGCAGAACCGACAGAGACAGAAAGCCTTCCCTTGGAGCCGACGCCTTGAACTTGGACTTTTAAAACCTATTAGACTGTGAGAAAATAAAGCCATCCACTTGTGGTATTTCTGTTATGGCAGCACTAGATGACTAAGACAGGCCAGATAGTAAATATTTTAGTATTTGTGGTGATTTAGGAAATAATATTGGAGTCTTTATTCCCTGTCCTTGAGCATAGAGAATGTGATCCAGCTGGAGCTGGGCTTGCAAGGGCCCACAAAGACTCACAAGGACACATTAACTGGGCCCTGAGATAAAGACAATAGATAAAATAATCTTGGAAAATATCTTTTAGGGAAACTTTCACATAAACCAGAACACAAAAGACTTTACACTAGTATCATTTTCTATCAGCATTTAAAAAAAAAGTGAATAGAAATTTGTCGGACCAGTGAAGATACTGCTGACTGTCCTTGCTGAAACCCGTACCAATGATTGTTAAGAGGGACAATTAAAAATGTAAGATAACAGTTTCTAGCCAATATGTGAAAAGGTGAAGCTTTCAGTGGTTTTGCCCATTTGTAATGTTAATATATACTGATGACTCTGTAACCTTCCTTGGACTTGGGCAGACATGCTGTGGCAGCATGCTTGTCCGCTTTCCCACTTTTGTCTATTCTGTACTATTCTCTGGACTCGGACAGACATGAATGTGGCAGCACGCCTGTCCGTTTTCCCATTCTTGCTTTTTCTGTAATATTCTCTGGACTTGGACAGACATGTCTGTGGCAGCATGCTTGTCCGTTTTCCCATTCTCTCTTACTCTGTAATATTTCCTTGGATTCGGGCAGACATTTGCTCTGGCAGGCAGCATGCTTGTCGGCTTCCCACTTTTGTCTTTTTGAATATATGCCAAATAAAACTTTCTTTTTGCTTTACTAAACTTTGTGATTTTTTTTCCACTTTTTTTTTTTTTTTTACAAAAGTGGAATACGGTCTCTATTGCAACTACTCTGCTGCAGTTGTACAAAAACAGCCATAGATAATACATAAACAAATGAGCATGACTATGTTCCAATAAAATATTTTTTGTGGATACTGAAATCTGAATTTTGTAACATCTTCATGTATCATGAAATATTATTAATTTTTACTTTTAGTTTTTGAACTGCTTAAAAATGTGAAAATCGCCCTTAATTCCTGAACCATACAAAAACAGGCAGTGGACCAAATTTGACCACAGTTTGCCAACCACTACGCTTATAGAATTCCAGAACACTTAATTGTGCTCATGAGGAATCTTTACATAGATCAAGAGGCAGTTGTTTGGACAGAACAAGGGGATACTGATTGGTTTAAAGTCAGGAAAGGTATGCGCCAGGGTTGTGTTCTTTCACCATACCTATTTAATCTGTATGCTGAACAAATAATTCGAGAAGCTGGACTATATGAAGAAGAACAGGGCATCAGGATGGGAGGAAGACTCATTAACAACCTACGTTATGCAGATGACACAACCTTGCTTGCTGAAAATGAAGAGGACGTGAAGCATTTACTAATGAAGATCAAAGACCACAGCCTTCAGTATGTATTGCACCTCAACATAAAGAAAACAAAAATCCTCACAACTGGACCAATGAGCAACATCATGATAAACGGAGAAAAGATTGAAGTTGTCAAGGATTTCATTTTACTTGGATCCACAATCAACACACATGGAAGCAGCAGTCAAGAAATCAAAAGACGCATTGCATCGGGTAAATCTGCTGCAAAGGACCTCTTTCAAGTGTTGAAGAGCAAAGGTGTCACCTTGAAGACTAAAGTGCTCCTGACCCAAGCCATGGTATTTTCAATCGCATCATATGCATGTGAAAGCTGGACAATGAAAAAGGAAGAGTGAAGAAGAATTGACGCCTTTGAATTGTGGTGTTGGCGAAAAATATTGAATATACCATGGACTGCCAAAAGAATGAACAAATCTGTCTTAGAAGAAGTACAACCAGAATGCTCCTTAGGAGCAAGGATGGTGAGCCTGCATCTTACATATTTTGGACGTGTTGTCAGGAGGGATCAATCTCTGGAGAAGGGCATCATGCTTGGCAGAGTACAGGGTCAGCAGAAAAGAGGAAGACCCTCAACGAGGTGGATTGACACGGTGGCTGCAACAATGGGCTCAAGCATAACAATAATTGTAAGGAAGGCACAGGACCGGGCAATGTTCCGTTCTGTTGTGCATAGGGTCGCTGTGAGTCGGAACCATCTCGAAGGCACCTAACAATAACAACAACAACAACAAGGCTTATAGTATATGAAGACAAGCTAGGCAGGGCTAGCACGAGCGTGGAGTGAGCCGACTTATATAGTATATTGCCACAGTGGTAAAGTAATATGCTCTCTGTTGTCGTCGTTGTTGTTAGGTACCATTGAGTCAATTTTTGACTCATAGGAACCCCATGTGACAGAGTATAACTGCCCATAGGGTTTTCTAGGCTGTAATCTTTATGGAATAGCCAGGTCTTTCTCCAATAGAGCTGTTGGGTGGGTTTGAACTGCCAACCTTTTGGTTAGCAGCCAAGCTCTTAACTGTTGCATCACCAAGCCTCCTTACATTCTCCCTACTGGTCAGCTATGTTTATTTGCTCATCTACAAATCCAAGTTAACCTGCGTGAACTTCAAGAACTTCTTCAATTTATCACCACTGAAAATTTCTCTGTTTCCTTATTCATTATTCTCTTTCCTTTCACCTCAGGGGAAGAAGTGTTGTTTCGTAAGGCTGATCCCTATCTATTTTTCTCTTGATCTCATCTCCTCCTATTCTTCTCCTGGATTGTTGCTCCATTAATCATCCCTTCCTCTTCCCTGGTTTCTTTCTCTTAGCAACAAGTCTGCCCATGTTTCCTCTAACATAAAAGAATTTTCTTTCAAACTTGCACCTCCCTCAAGCTACTACTTTATCTCTCTCATTACCTACACTGTGAAATTTCTCTAGAGAGTAATTTCCACTGGCATTACTAAGGTAAACTAACAAGGGTAGTCTCTACCTACTTATTCTTTAATTTACTGCAATCTGACTTCCTGCCAGATTGAAACTTCCTTTAAAAGATATTTCCTGGCTACAAATCCAAGAGCCTCTTGAAAGTACTCTGCCTATTTGACCTTTCTGATGCATTGGATGTGTTAAGTGCTTTTTTTCAGCCTCCTTTCCAGAACCTCTTTCAATCCATCTGCATTTGTGAGTCCTTACTACCTCCCAGGCATCACACGAGGTGCTCGGGACACTCTTTTTACCATCTCTGCACCTCTAGACTCTTTTTCCAAGGTTCCCCTTGGCCTCTTCTGTTCTTGCTCTATATTTCTCTAGGCAATTTATCCATTCCCTTGGTCAACAACAATGTAGTGGTTAAGTGCTACGGCTGCTAACCAAGAGTTCGAATCCACCAGGTGCTCCTTGGAAATTCTATAGGGTAGTTCTACTCTGTTGTATAGGGTTACTATGAGTCAGAACTGACTCAATGGCAATGGGTTTGGTTTTGGTTTGGCCAACAACAGAGGTTTATCAAGAATTTACTCTATGCCAAGCCTGTTTTAAGTGCTTTACATGGACTAACTCATTTGATCTTTGCAACAATCCCATGAAGTAGGTGCTATTTACATCTCTACTTTAGATGAGGAAATTGAGGAATAGAGAGATAGCCCAAAGATTGATAGCTAGTACGTAGCTGATCTAGGATTTGAACCGGGAGTCTGACTGTAGGACTTTCCCTCTTTGCCTTCTATTGCCTCTCCCTCCCTTCAAATATCATCTCCATGCTGACTGCCTAATCTATGCCTCCAGTTTGGACTAAACTCCTGGACAGATCCTCCCCTAACATTTGTGGGGCCTGGGCCAAAGAACAAAATGGAGGTCTACATTCCAATTGTTTAAAATCTTCAAAGTTATAAATGAAACTAACAAATGTTGAATAAAATACATCATATTGTCTTGCCTTGACAAATATATCTGCTCAACAATCTGAAAGACCTGGTTGAAGTTTAGAATTCTTAGACTCTATGGAGTTCACGCTAGAACATGGAGGCATGGAACGAATGGTTCTTAGTCCTCACCTGCCGCCTGCTCTTCCACCTCTAGATCCACCTAATACTGTGAGAGGCCTTGTGGACCTGAGCTGTACTGGTGGCACCGCTCACCTTTGGCAGTATTGTCCCAGGCAAGAAGTTTGCATGGACCCTGGAAGCAGACTCAGGGCCTTGTGGGCTAGGATTCTTTGTATACCAGGACAGTGGGCTCTGGGTTAGCATGTCCCCTTCAACTCACAGACCTCCTGTAGCACACTGGGCCCTCTAAAGCAGCACTTCTCAAACTGTGGTGAAGGACCTTTTACTCTTTTTTTCATTTCCAATCTGTTACACACCATTACTTCTTTTAAATCAATAAAAATGAATGACTAGAAAAAATGAGAGAAAAAAAGACATACATAATACAAGTCCACATTTTTCATTATTAGATCCAACAGATATAAAATTACATTTTGATAATAAATATAATTGGAATAAACATGAAAGAAGGAAAAGGAAATAATTACAAAAATTCAACATGTAGCTTTTGAAAGTATGTATACAGGTAATTAGTACAGAGTCACTACCAAGTCATAACTTTTGGTTGTTTCATGCTTATAACTATACAAAAATTTATGAATGAAATAGAATTTCTCATATTAGATGCCTATACACACCCTTGAACGCCATTCGTATCAACATTTAAAGTTTTTAACATGACAATAAATTTGCTTATTAACTTTCCAATCTTAGTTAGATTGATAACCTACCACTCACAGGAAGTAAGGCATATCTAAACTGTTTCCATGCTTTGTTTTAGTAATACTCATAGTGGAGAAGCCTGTCTCACAGAGGTATGTTGACAGAATGGAAAAAGATATTTCAGAGCAATTCCAGCAAGCTCAAAATATTCATTTTTAATTTTTGATCCAAATGGAGCAAAATTCATCTTTAATCCTCCACCAGTAGTCAGTTTCAACAATTTTTCATCTAAATTTATACGAAACTTAAATTATCTTTCAATGACAGCTATGTACTGATTTTTTTTTTTTAAGGGAAATAAAATCCAAACAAACAACAAAACAAAACCTGCTGCCTTTGAGTCGATTCCAACTCATACTGACCCTATAGGACAGAGTAGAATCGTCCCATAGGATTTTCAATGAGTGGGTGGTAGATTTCGAACTTCTGACCTTTTCGTTAGCAGCCAAGCTCTTAACCACTGTGCCACCAGGACTCCAAGTTTTTGCAGGTGGACAATATGATACTACTCCAATAATTGTAAAATTATGGAACATTTCATCGTGAGATTTCTGTAGAGCCTATTTGTTCAAACTTCTAATTTTCATTTTTTGCTTTCAGTTTTCTCTGCCATTGAAAAATACATTGCATCCCTTCCTTGCATGGAACTTTTAAGATCATTGAACATACTGAAACTAACAGACAATAAGAAAGTTTGATTATCCCATTTTCATCTTTAAAGAATTGGAACGAACTGGTTTCTTATCTTGCACAAGAACTAAGAGTTTGTCCACAGTTCAAATATTCTCAGCAGAAACAGTTCCCTTGGTAGCCATTGTTCCTCAGTGGCCATTAACCATCATTTGTAATCAGCATCCACTTATCACATATGAAGAATAACCTTTTTGCAGCCTTTATGTATTCCACACATTGTACTACGTCTCTAAGCACTCAGTTTAGTTCAGCTGACCTCTGTTTTGTAGCAAGACTTTCAAGACGGAGGAAGTGGTGTGTTGATCTACATTCTGGCCCAAATTCCTTAAACTGGGCAACTAATCCAGAATGCTTTCCAATCATTGCAGCTGTGCCATCGGAACATAACCCTACACAAAATCCTGAATTCCCGACACGTCTATAAACTATAATCCTATAAAATTTTATACAGTTCACAACTAGTTGTGTTTCTTGGCTATGAAGCTGAAAAAAAGAATTATTTCTTCCTTTCATGATTCTGTTCAAATCATCCATGTACTAAAAGAGCGACCATGTTAATGATATCTGTGCATTCCATCTAATGGTAATGAAAAATACTAATTTCATTTTTTACCTAAGTTGGTCTTCCATGTCATTCGGCGGTTCCCAAATACACTGAGCTACAATTTCACTGTAAAATGGCATTTGAGCTACCTCCTTTGCCACAGTGTCACCCAACATTTCTAAGCCAACATCTTTGTTGCG
This sequence comes from Elephas maximus indicus, assembly GCF_024166365.1. Classification (NCBI taxonomy): domain Eukaryota; kingdom Metazoa; phylum Chordata; class Mammalia; order Proboscidea; family Elephantidae; genus Elephas; species Elephas maximus. The sequence continues at coordinate 129,834,232 of NC_064822.1, forward strand.
GTCTCACATTAATGTCTTGGCAATTGTATACACTCCTTGGTTTTAGCAACCCCAAATACTACTTTATAAGGAATCTACAAAGCTACTTCTACGTGAAAACACTGAACAGCTGTTTCAGTCAGGTTTTCAACTCAGTACCCTGTTTTTCAAAGGATTCTTTTGATTTTGCACCTATTTCTTTGTAACTGATATGCAAATGCTATTTAAGTTTTGCTGGTTCCATTATTTCACTAACTCTACATTTCTACAGATGACACAGTACGGTTTTAGCACTATACCAACAATTATGGCTATAAAACTGAACTCAATACATGATGGATTATACTTCTGAGTAAACCTAGTATGAACTTGTTGGGTCTTCATGTTAGAGTGGCTTTCCTTGTCATCATTTGGTTTATTACTACTACCAAGTTTTGAAATACATGTCTTTTTTTGAAAAAGAAGTCCAACGAAGCTTGCTTTACCATCAGCAAATTAGGATTAAAAAATAAGGTAAAGCTTACTTCCCTACATTAGCTAATAGGGTTAAACTATATATACATACACAGGCTGATAGTAAGTTATATCAATATGTGTTTTCACTTATTTATATTTTATTCACTTTTGGGTTAAATAGTTGATTCACATTAAAATGGAGTCCCTGGGTGGTACAAATGGTTAATGTCCTCAGGCTGCTAACAGAAAGGTTGGAGGTTTGAGTCAATCCAAAGGAACCTAAGAAGAGAGGGCTGGTGACCTACCTCCAAAAATATCAGCCATTAAAAACTCTATGGAGCACTGTTCTGTTCTGACACACATGGGGTTGCCATAAGTAGGGATTGACTCCACAGCAACTAGTTTCACATTAAAATATCACATGTTGAAAGGCTGGTAAGGCTAGAAATCTCCATCTCACGCATTGTCATATTCTGGCATTATGGTACATTCCCAACACAAAGTAGTTTGAATGACGGTTTAGTAAGAATTTACTATTATTATTATCATTATTCTACTGCTCATGACTACCATGCAACATATGACACGTGTGAGTCACCACTCTGACTGCTCTATGCCCTGTTTAAGGAAATGATGCAACAATGCCTAATGGTACAAAAATTTCTATACTTACTTTCAATTTCTGTAGTTATCTTGTGGCCCAACAGCAGTTTGTGAGCTGACTTGTCCCTAGACCACATCATGACTTTAGTGTTATTTTTGGGTGCCGCTGAATTGATTTCAAGTCATAGCAACCTCATGTGGCAGAGCAAAACTTCCCTGGGCGCTTTTCTTGGCTGTAATCATTTGGAAGCAGATCGGCAGGTCTTTCTCCCACAGAGCCACTGGGTGGGTTTGACTGCCAACGTTTAGGTTTGGTTAAGTGTTAGCACAAAACAGTTATACTACCAGGGTTCCCTGACATGATGACTACCACTGCTCTAAAACCCAGGCCCAGGGCAGGGTACTTGTTGCCTGGGACTAATGGCAACCAGTCCTAAATTTTAGGCTCCAATATTTAGCCACCTGCTGGACGTATTTATATGAACAATGATAATAATTGTAAACTATGATTGTGAGGATGGCACAGGACCGTGCAGTATTTTGTTCTGTTGTACGTTGGGTCACTGTGAGTCGGAACCAACCTGACAGCACCTAACAACAACAACACTAAACTCTCATTCAAACTACCTTGTATTGGGAATGCACCATAATGCCAGGATATGAGAGTGAGTAAGATAGAGATTTCTACTCTCACCAAACTTAAAACCTGGTGGGAGAAATAATATTTAACTCTCACATCTCTCTGACATAGAAATTATCATCCCTGTTTTACAGGTAAGGAAACTGAATCTTATACAGGTTAATGAGTGTGTCCCAGGTCTCAGAGCTATAAAGCGGTGCATCAGGGATTCAAGACCAGGTCTTATTGGCCACAAACTCATGCTTTTCACAGATCTATGTTCAGGTGACTCTTCAAAATCAACATGTTTCAAACCAAACCCTATTTCTTCAACCTAGTTTTTCTTCAGCGCTCCTGGTTTTAAGTAATGGTGACATGGCCCTCAGAGCCTTATATCAGAAACTTCAAAACGGCTTCTTTACTACCTCAGCATGTCTCTACCAACCTTTCCTACCCTTCCTGTGCCCAAGCTCTGGCCTGATTCAGGCCTGCAGTGTCTCTTGCATGGAAACTGCAGTAGATTCCATGTCTTCGCTCTCTTACTTCCCCGTTCTTCACATGGTTACCAGAGTTTTCTTCCTAATGGTTAAGAGCTTGGCTGCTAACCAAAAGGCGAGCAGTTTGAATCCACCAGCCGCTCCTTGGAAACCCATGGGAGCAGTTCTACTCTGTCCTATAGGGTCGCTATGAGTTGGAATCAACTCAATGGCAACAGGTTTTTTTGGTTAGTAAACCCATACTTCATAAAGTGGAGCATTCTATAAAGATGAGCACTTATCAAGTAGTCACTGTGATCTGGTAAAATTTTCCATTTGGAAATTGGATAAAAACTGATTTCTTTAAGAAAAATCAAAAAGTTCATTTTGTCCTTAGTTGCCGTCAACTCATGGTGACCCCACACACAAAAAAATCAGACCATTGTGATCCATAGGGTTTTCATTGGTTGGTTTTCAGAAGTAGAGTAGCAAGCCTTTCTTCCTACTCTGTCTTAGTCTGAAAGCTCCACTGAAACCTGTTCAGCATCAGAGCAACATGCAAGCCTCCGACGTCAAACAGGTGGTGGCTGTGCATGAGGTACTTTGGATGAGAATGAACTCAGGTCTCCTACATGGAAGGTGAGAATTTTGCCACTGAGCCATCACTGCCCTCCAGTTTACTTTAGCAAGTATTTATTTCAGTATTGTGAAAATGTGGTGCATCAGAAGTTAAGTGATATAGGAGTAATTTACATCTTACTTTCCTTGCTGTGTCATGACCCTCACACATAATAAAATTATACCAGCATTTCTTCAGCCACATCAAATTTGCATTTTAATTATAAATTTTTTTGATTTATTATTACTGAACAGAATGCTAGATATTAAGCTATTGCTGTTGTTAGGTGCTGTTGAGTTGGTTCCGACTCAGAGCAACCCTATGTACAACTGAATGAAACACTGCCCAGTCATGCACCATCCTCATAATCCTTGCTAGGTGTGAGTCCATTGTTGCAACCATTATGTCAACCCATCTTGTTGAGGGTCTCCTCTTTTTCCCTAACCCTCTTCTAGACTATGTTCTGCTGCTATCCATAAGGTTTTCACTGGTCAGTATTTTCAGAAGTAGATTGCTAGGTCCTTCTTCCCAGTCTGTCTTAGTCTGGAGGCTCCATGAAACCTGTCCATCATAGGTGATCCTGCCGGTATTTGAAATACTGGTGGAATAGCTTCCAGCAACACAGCAACACCCAAGCCACCACACTTCCACGAATTGACAGATGAGTGGTGGTTCCAAGAGTAGAGGGAATAATTAAGTAATGGTATGATTTAAAATCAAGGAAAGGGCCTTTGAAACCCATTCTTTT